>NW_027526385.1:40718570-41243570 GCF_048455015.1 Haemaphysalis longicornis | reverse complement strand
CGTGCCACCCAGAATTGCCAAGTGGCAAGGCAGCAACACCGGCGACCACGGTTAAAAATAGTAACCTCCGAAATGCCTTAAACCCTGCCCAGCTACCTATGCTCTATTATATCTGCCTGCATGAACGCAGTGTCGCGGAAGTGATTTAAAGGAGCCATGAAGACAAAATACAAGTTGCGTTTAGTAGAAAGACTGCTTAGTCCCGATAACAATGATACCAATATCATCGCAATCGCCGAACAAATAACGGATATATTAAAGAAACGTGTGAAGCAGTCGCGACCCCCTAGCCAATTTCCCGCAACTTTTCTATGACGTCTTGTTTGTGCGATTGGCGGCCGCCTAACTGACCTGTCGCGACGACACATGACTGGACGTCTGTAATGGGGCCTCTAGTTGTATTTGACCGCATCACTTGAATGCTCACGTGCAGTTAACGCACTGAAAATTGTTTTATTGCTGGCCCGTATGTCGTCATTCTTGCTCATAACACGTCACTGTGGCGCAATATTTCAAAGTTTTTAAATACGTTTTGCTTTTTCTTGTTAAAAAACATCTTTTGTGGCTGTAATGGAGCTGGGAGATACTGAATCCTAGTTCTTTCTAATTAAACGAAGTTGTATTTTCTTTTGATGGTTCCATTAAGAGCTCCTACGACTGATAATGCACCTGTGACGCCCTCCCGAAATCCTGTACCAACCAGTCGCGCTTCTGTAAAGCAGCTAGCCACGCGACAACCGAAAACGCTCAAGGCCACCTCATCTCTCGCTTCGCTGTCGGCAGCCTTTGGTGCAGTGAAGCGAATTTGCGGCCCGCCGTCGGAGGTTTTGGGGGAGGCTCAATATATAAAAATAAGGTTCCTTCGCTTAAAACGAAAGGTACCCCGATTAAGCATTCAGAAATAAATTTACTTTGTTTACGCTTTAAAATTAGCTCAGCTCTGCGTTTTAACATGGATTGCCATACACTGCGCTAAGCGCTTGAACATGAGCAAAATTGCAAATTCTTCAAATATATTGTGTTCGTCGCTCTGAAACTATTCGCGTCCAGTCCAATATTTTTTTACCTCACTTAACTTCAACGATTTCAACAAACTGTGAAGCTACATTGTCTCTGAAAAAGTTGTAAGAGATGCAAAAAATGTCTAAATATGGCCCAAAAAAGCCGCATTGCTTCCCCGAAAAGCCCGTTGTGAGACACATTGGCAGCTATGATTGCGTTGAAGCGAGGAAGTACAATTCGTTTTCTACTGTCTCGAACTGTTCTACCACAATCCGTGTATTAATTATTTTATTTGGCGCATTTTTTCGCAACCTAGGATTTGGTCAGAGCCAAGTTATTGAAATTGCTGGGAGACAGAGAACAAACATTTTTCCTTCAAAACAATCTTGCAATAAGTCACACAAGGCTTGAACCATTGCGAAGCTGCACGAGTTCTTCTTACTTGAGAACGCAGACACAGCACGACGCATTTGTACATGTTTGAGATTGTTTATTTACACGTTCGGTCGCCGCTTTGCACTGTGCTAGTAGCAGTCATCGTCATATGCATCTATATGGTCAGGTTCCTCACGCCAAGGATTACATGAGCGGTAGCGCTTGACGTAAATAAAGAAAAAAAAAACCAGTAGCGCTTGACGAGAGCTGGGGCGCAGCGGCGGCGCGTACGTGCACGACGCATGCGCGGCGTTCCTGGAGTCGCGTCCAGGTTCCGTGGAGCAAATGATGCGCCAGCTGTGACAATGTTGGCATCTGTGTAATGCGACGCACTTTTCGGGGCTTTTCACAATTTTTTTGTTTGCTAAAGCCACTGTGCGAGCAGGGGACGCTCGGCGGTCGCCGCGAGGCACGCGGTCGGGAGCGCTTGCCATTTTCTAGGTATTTTTAACGCGTTATGCGCCGCACGTTCAGGCCAGCTACAACAGCCTCGTTGTTAAAAATTTGTTACGAACACGAATTTTGTAGCGAAGGGTTTGACCGTGATTTTTTATGGCGTGTTCAGTGATGGTCTTGTGCGCTGTCTTGGACATTTGGCGTAGAATGAGCACTGTACCCCTAACAATTTTGAAGGGGAAGTGAGATAATCTAAGGAAACCCCGGCCTCCACAAGTCTAAGATTCCACCGCAGCGGGTCTCCCAGGAGTGTTAAAATTTAAAGGGGCACTGACACAAAAATTTTGCATCTTGTTTTTTTTGTTGCGATAAGTAGCTAGTGACCTACTTATAACCTGTAGAAACCTGATTTGCTTCAGCGTGCGACGGTTGTTTAATTAGAGGCATTTTCAATGCGGCCAGTCGCAGTTTCGGTTTCAGCGAGTGCCGCGAAACGATGGATTTTGTGGATTTTGTGTGAACAAAGCTGACCACGTGACCATCGGAGGGATATCACAGAGCAGAGCCGCCGTAGCACTGTCGAATCCGCATCGACGGCAGTTTCTGCGAATGCCCCCACGTACTGATCTCGTGAGGCGCTTAATTAAAAAGTGACTGTGGATGTGACGCAGGCGCTGCGAGTGCAAATGCTACCGCGGCTAAAGAACGACGCGCGACGCTCGAGACGGTGGGTGGCAAGACGCGCGCTGGCAGCAGCCGGCCGGTCTGCCTACAGGTCCGCCTGCAGATGTGTTCGGCTCAGCACTGCGGCGGATATTCGAGTGCCGCTCTCGTAAGCGGTGCAGATGACAATTTTTAATGCAACCCGCCATCGCATCATTAACTCCTTTCTCACGTAAGCCACCATGGTCGGGACTTGGGGACAATTTCGTGCAGCGGTAACAAGCTATATCACTCGAGCTACCTGCGCCGGCCTGGGCCACTTCGCGGCCGTGGCCGCCGCCTGCACAGCGACCGTGCGGCTAGCTCAGTGGGCTTTTCGTGCCTCCGGCGCGTTTTCGCATCCAATGGTAATAAACAGTAATAGAAACAGAGTGCCTGGAATCGCTGTAGAACTTTGGTCGCGGCCAGCTGCCCGATTAGCTGACGAAATCACGGCGCCTCCGACGCCAACGATCGGGTTGTTCGTTCTCGAGAGCAGAAGCTCCGCCCTCCGGCCCTCCGATTGGAGCGGCGAGCCGCGCGAGCCGGCCCAAAACGCCGGTAGTGCGGAAGCGGCGAACACAAACTCGTGACGTGTTTGGATGTTGTTTATTTACAATTGCGCGTGGTCCTCTGCTGGCTGCTCGGTTGCGTTTCGCACACTTCAAAACTGATTTTAAATATGTTCTAGGCTGTATTCGCCGCTGATATTTTGCAGATGATGTATGTGTGTTCCCACCAATCTATCTCCGAAGTTATCTCGCCTTCAAAATTTTGTGTCAGTGCCCCTTTAAGGGCCTTCCAACCGATTTTTCTAAAGTGCATGTCTTATAGCCCAAATTAAAGCCTGCGTTTTATACATAAGGTAACCACAAGGAATGTCTCAGTAAAATGGAGTTAAATATTTTATTTGGGCACTAAACTTTCTGAAGTCTCCAAGGTGGCGTTATGTCGTGTGTAAACGTTACACTTTTGCACGTATGCAAACAGGTCTGTCATTCTAAATGCGTGATTCAAAAACTCCCGAAGGTATAAAAATACTATATTTTATTATTCTTTGAGCTGTGGCAAGTTTTTAAATACCAATATTATTCTAACGTACAATTAAAAGTATATTGCTGCAATGCTCACTGTCATCGTTGATACCATTTGTTTTTCCAGCATACGTTAGGCTGCTAGATTTAAAAATTGCGCTTTCAAACATTCTAGCGCACAGTCAGAAAAACCGCTTCCGCTCAAGGTGCCTTAACTAATCACGTTTATTTGGGATAGAGAGCATACACTCCACAAAATCGGTTGGCTGTCCTTTAAGGCTGAAATAAAATATTGCATTTTCGCATTCTTACACTGTTAAGTCTCTTTCCCAATTTAATTGTACCGACACATGCATCCTTATTTCTTGTACCAAAGATGCCCCTGTGAAAGGTTAAGCTCTTGGAAAGAAACCTATACTAGACATGGCATACAGACTTCTTTTAATTAGGCGGTGTGCTGCTTAGCACGAGGACGCAGGCTCGATTCCCGGCCGCGGCAGTCCGGAGCCCTTCACTGCGGCACGCCTCATCGCCTGCGTTGCATCGGCGCGTTAAACACTTCAATCAATCAATCAATCAATCAATCAATCAATCAATCAATCAATCAATCAATCAATCAATCAATCAATCAATCAATCAATCAATCAATCAATCAATCAATGAAATAACTATTAATTAAATATAATTAATCAGACTTCTTTTAAGAAAGAAAGCTAACAATCGCTCACGGCAGCTTTTTTTTTTGCTGGAATGGGTAATTATAGGTTTACCATCTCGACAGCAGCTTTAAGGGGCCCCTTCAAATTTTAATGCGGGTAATGTGGTTTCACCTACGTGTGATATTAGTAGCCTTATGTTTATAGAACCATGCATTATCGCGGTAGCGTCCTTTGAGCATAACGGATTGCGCTCGTGACATTCGCAGCAACGAATGTAACTAATGGTAGCAGAGACGTTTTGCATATGGTTCATTCATCATCGGGGCAATTTTCGGGCCCTGTTAAGACACCATGAACTATTTTCCCAGTAATCAAAGCCACCGATACGGCTATTTGTACGTAGAAAGGGCGGACAATGAATTTCGCTAATTGCTTCGGGCGCTAGCATGCAGTCATCCCCATCGAAACTGTAGCTTTAAAGTCTAACTTCCGGGTAGCTTCATAGTTAGCACAGGAGGGAACCACTATAGCGGATGACCGTCTACAGTTATCTCTCCTTGCGTTGATTGCGCGATACATGAACCCTCCACCCGTATCTTTATCATAAGCATTATTCTTCATCGTAAGCATTATCACCATTAAAAACAAGATATAAGCGTCCAAGGTTCGTTGTCTTTGTTCGGCCTAATTGCTATGAAAAAGAGACCTGGAGTAGGACACCAACGGGTGCAATAACGTTCCTGAGTTTCGTGAATAATGAAAATCTGGAAGTGCGACTTCCCAAGTACAAATTTTATAGTTTTGGAAGGAACAATACAAAAAAGACACACCAATTCACGGCGGAAATGGCTGGACTCAGACAATTTCGCTTCCTTTCACATGCTCCTAAAAACGCGATTCGGCCGTGGTACTGCCAGTATCTTGCAAAAAAAAAAAAAAAAAACGGGTGCGTTTGCTGGCAAGGCGTGCAGGTATATTCAGCTGCAGGACATTTTACGGAGGACAAAATTTCTCCTAGAAAGGGATATTGGAGGCAACATTTTAAGTATTTCATTTTCGGCGTCATCCTAGACGTAGTCGGAGCCACGTTTTCAGTTGGTAAACACAGTATTCACAAAAAGGATAAAGCAAAAAAGAAGTGCTTCCAGTGCTTCCTACACAAGGGGAGGTAAACGTGAAAACATCCGGTTCCGTATCTGTGCCAATCTATTATCTCGATGGTCCCGTGCACGTGTCTGAAAGAAGACGTTTTTGCGTTATATTTTGCTAGAACCTTTTGTTTCAGACAGTTCATGATAACGCGCGAATGAATGATAGCGAGTGCAGTCTCTCCGTCTACTCATGTAAAGGCTGGGTACGCTAACTAATATCCTGGAGTGTGGCATGAGGCGTGATGTATGAGCACCATGAAGTTTTTCAGAGAGGAACCAGCAGTAAGCCTTGCTCCGGGTTTCATACCATTCACTTCACCGAAGGTTCAAAAAGCATTCATTTCGGTGTATCCTAGTTTTGACACTTATGGTCGCGCTCAACGTCTGTGTCCTGTCAAACACCCGGAACGCACTGCTTTCGTGGTGGAATAAAAACAGGAAAAAACATTGAACAGACCACGAGCTCTGTTGCCCACCTGATGCAGAGATCCGTCGCGTGCATAAAGACATGATTAGTGTTCAGATGGTTGCACTGCGTGTTTTTAGAAGCTAAAATGTCACATTAAAAAAATCAACGACGCTATGAAAAACAGGGTGTTCTGTCAAGCAGCAGCTAAAAATATCTCCACTCGGGGTTTTGATGTGGAGGGGGAAGAATTCAATGAGCACGTGTTTTGTTCGGAGGGGTGGTATATAAATTAAAGCTTCATTTACCTCCACAGCACTGTTACCACAGTGGACGTCGTTTCCTTTCCTACCAGTACGCAGCTATCTGCAAAAAGGCACAATGACTTCTGCTTGCTGCTTCGCCTTCCTGGTTGTTGTGGCCGCCTTCGCGCCGGCAGCTTCTGTCTGTAAGTTCACCCGTTTTTTTTTTTTCATTACAATGCATAATCTACAATTCAACAATTTTCAGGTTGTTATTGTCAACTCTTGCCAGTTCATAAGTTGGTCAAAAAAGATCAAAATCACATTGAGCGTCTATACCGATATTTCCCATTATACTGGGCGTCTATGCCGAGCTCACCAAAAGAAGCTTATAATTTTGCCTTCTCTTCAGCTCTATGAGCCTACAGGCTCGTTCTAAAACAGTTCATTGTTTTTGTTCTTTTTTAACTGGATCTTATTATATCCCAATCTGGGAATGAGGTAAATATTAAAACTAAAGTGAATGTTGGTATTCTTATCGAATTGTAGTATTCCTTGCCATAGTTCAAATTAAAATGCCCTTTATACGAGGAACGTGTGTTCAAAAGTGCGTTTTTCTTTTGCTAGCTCATGTTATTTGTATTCGGTGCAATAAAATGCTACACGCGACAAATTAAAAGTCCCAATTCTAATCTACTTCGTCATAAGGTGTTCTAATGACGTATAATGTCTTACAAAGGGAGATATTGTTTCAAAAGTGTTGAGAAAGACAACTATTAGTGGAGATTTATAATGACAAACATGATAAAATCGAGTCGATCCCCGATGTTCCCTACGCGTGGTGTAGTTGGGCCGTGCTGGCGTAGTCGCGTGAAGAACAGCACAAAAGGCAATGCTTTCCTGGCGGCTGGTAATGAGTGCTACTCTGCGTTATAAGTGCTCTCGTTATTTATATTTACGCTGCTGGCAATACTTTCTGTACAAATAACCTCACAGCACGTAATAAATCTCTGCCTGTGAATGTATATCTTGGTTTTACGGCATATAACAACACCACTCCCAGAGCAATTCCTTATTTTATACGGCGTCATGGTCTTTTACAACATATCTCCCTTGCGTGGTAACGAGGAGAGTAAAGTTTTTTTTGTCGTTGGGAATTCATTCGCAGCGAGAGGGGTAGTCCTACAGAGCACCAAAGTATTTTTTTTAAATGTTTGCGGTTTTAGAAGTAAAGATTGTTGGATCCGGGAGGGGTATAGGTGATGGGGTAAAGGAATTTGGTGAATTTTTTTAAAGAAGGGAGCTGATTTTTTACTGAGGCTGCAGCACAGTATTTCTGCATTCTAGTATAACGAGTAACGTGATCACAAACCAATAAATAAGGTAAGTACGTTACTCGTCAGTAGTTTTGGGACGGTAAAAAGTAATTAACAAGAACTTGTTGTTGGGCTGGTTGCGTATAGCTTTACTCAAGATTTTTTCTGTCACCTCTTCTATGTTGGCCTTTTAAGCGTGGAAATGGTGTCGTCGAAGTAACCAGTACCTTAGTAAGTTACAAAACAGAAACGTTGTCTCAGTAACGGCGCTGCGTGCAAGTTTTTGCTGCCAACGCTGCTAAGGGGTATAAATTATTTAATTATGCATGTTGAAGTTATTGCTCCTTTAGGTGCTGAAAACCGCAATCAAGAACAGTTGAAGCTTTTAGCAAATTTACAGTTCAATAAAACACTACAAATTATGGCAGGAAACGCGTAAAGGCGTATTTTCGCAACCAACAAGTGCTTTGGAAAAACATTTCATAAAAATTACTAATTGATTTATCATTTTAAAATAGGTTAATTTTTACTACTTGTGGAAATGAGTTATTTTCCGCGCGTTTCTTGTCTTGTTGCACTAACAGGCGGTTTTCCTCTTTTTTCAGCTACCAATTGCGCGAACTTTGCCGTGAGTGATGTGTTCAGCATCAGCAGCGTAAGTTCGCCCATTTATCAGATCGACTACTTTTTCAGTTTCGATTTACTTAGCCAAGTTATACCTATTCCACGGAGTTTATCGCTAGCCGTAGGAGCCATTTCCTGCTCTTGCGAGTTGCGAAAGAGAGATTTAATTTTCGACTGCGCTCAATGACCGCCACCAGTCCTGCGATTGACAGTTACGAAGTATGCTTTTGTTTGCGTCAAAACCTACCACCCAGCATGTCTAACTGCCGCCCCACTCAGTTATGTTACGCAATGTGGCTCAAGACTGGCGCTGCGTCACTTCTAAAGCTATGACAGCATCTTCATTGACAATTTTTCTAAAGGCATGGCGTAAAAATTAATGGGCAGAAAAACTTTTACTTTAGGAAAGCAACGTCCTGAAAGCCAAAGAATGTCCAGTTTAAAATTGCCGTCTACTTATGAATGACCCTGCTAAGCCAGTGGCCGTTGAACTAATATTTGCACGAATATAGCAATGTGTATGCGGTTGTTCACACATGGTGGTAGGTGTGCTGGTGCCAGTAGAAATCGAGTTGCTGACTTTCTAATTCAAGTTATCACAGGAGGAAGCGATGGTCAAACTCAAGAAATCCTCCAGGAAGCGATAAAAAATACGAGAAGCCGAGAGGCCCAGTGAGCTTGGCGCAGAAAGCATAGCTTTTGATTTATCAACCCACACGGAGGGGATGCAACAACACCACCTCCGCCCCCCAAAATCGGTCTCTTGGCGCGCGGTAACATCTACTGTTCTTGGAGAGCATCGGGATACTCGGCTCGGGCCTTCAGGGCAACGGACGTCATTTAGAAACTCGCAAAGGTTTAAAAAAGCGTCCATCAGGTACTCAGACTTATTTCTGGGATATCCAACAGGCATCAATGAATGAAGGAAGCCAAGCTTATCGGACTAGTAGACGCATTTGTTTTCAACCACATGGCGCACGTGACGCCTTTCTTCAGGCTAAGAGCGGACGAAAAGACCACAGTTTTGGCAATTATAAGAAAAGTGTCGTACAAACAAGCTATCAGAATACCATTTACCTCCCCTAGCGAATGCTGAAGGCATTAAAAATTCATGACATCTTGGAGGAACTAATAAAAGAAAAAAGAGTTGCCCTGCTTAAGTGGCTGACGAAGAAGCTGGCTGGCCGTTCAAAGTTTACGATCTTCCTACATCCGGCAGAAATTTCAATTCTACGCCAAATACGAGATAATCCGAGACGTCCGACGATGAACAAACGTTGATTCTTGCCTATTTAGTTGACGGAGTAGTAGCTGAAGTATATAAAAGACGTTGCATGTTTTCGCTGGCGTGATATTATGCCATCAGTGCAAGTCTCCATTTGTTAGTATAGTTGTTTCAGATTTTTCTGACTTGTTTTCTTCTTCACTTTTTCAGTGCCTCGGAGGTGTTGTGGACATCTGCAGCCCAACTAACGTGAGTTACTGTTCGTAAATGCAACGGCAAAAAAACTAAATCGAAGGTTATCACAACGTGTGCAGGTCTCGTTGAGCTCCACTTATTTAGTTCAAATCTTGCAGCAGAAGCTTCCAGAAGTAATAAATATCAGTTTTAATTACGGTTGCGTATATCAGCTCAGTACATCACCGAGCGGCCGCTCACAAATGACCTTCGAGTATATCTTCAAAAGTGTACTTACAGTAGAAGAAAAAATGTCAGGCCTGGAACATGCTGAGGGCAGAATGCAATGGGACCCCCAGCATGAGTTTTCACTTCCATTTATAGTGGAATGCTACTATAGTTACATTCAAGGAAAACATCCCATCTGCACTTTGTAATGTGTCGTCTCAGAAATCTATGAATTCGGTTTAGCTCCCGGGCAGGGGTACTTGCCTTGCGAAGATACGCATTACATGTGAGCGAGAGAGAAAAAAAATGTGGTTGTTCCCTCTTCCATAGGAACCGGTAAAACACAAAAGTGAAATTTGCCTTCACAGGAGCAGTTGAATGTTTATTGTGCATCCATATAAACTAGCCCATCGCTATTTATATTTCGTCAGTATGGCACCGTTATACCAATCATTGTTAGACACTCGATTGCATGCGCCGCAGCATTGCGTAAATCCTACTTAAACCAAAGGCACTCGCAATTACCATCCGTGCGAACGAAACCAAACGGGTTGTCAGCGAATCGTTTGGTGAACACACGGTCCGCTGCAGCGAAAGGAGCAGCGGACCGTGTCACGACTCACGAGCGCGACATCCGCAAGTCGGCTTCTCCGCAGCTTACGCTGCGCGTCCCTCGTACATGTTGGCAGTGGCATCAAGGCGACAAATGTCGGCGCTCCTTAGCGTCATGGAGCACTACTTCGCTTCGCCTCTTCTAGATGGCAGCACCATCTGAAAGAGACGATATAAGGAGCGTTTGTCGTCCTACTTGCACGTGTGTTCATAGCGCAGTCGGGAGCGTGTTACGTACCTCCTGTTGCGGCAAGAGAGTTCGTGGACGCGTGGCTCGAATACCGGCGCAGCCAGGTCAATGGAAGTTTTTTTGGCGATGTCATTTCCGTGACGGATATGACGTCATGAGATTTCGGTGGACCCCGGCATAAAACGCTGTCATGTTAAAAATCCTTTATTGGACACCAGGCACCTCTGGGTTGGTTCAGAGAAGCGGGTTAAAGGAGGGGGTAATATGTATGTGAACTCTCGAAGTAAGAGAGTCTTGGTTTTGTCGTGAGCCTTGTGAGAGAGGGAGGAATATTGTAGGTATTGCGATATGAAGAAGGGAGCTTAGGCATTTTCTTCTTCCCATTCTATTTTAAATTCTCTTGTTCTTATCCCTATGGGAAGAAATAAGGGGTTCTAGAAATAGGGGTTGAAGGAAGAGATAACTTAGATAAGAGATCTTTACTGAGCGAAAACTCTTATAAGTTTACACAAATCTAGTGGCAGCCAGAAATGTGGTGCCAACTTCTATGAAAATTGTAGCAGGGTTAAAGAGCACCGAATTTGTGCAACTTAGATTACAATATATACAAAGCTTTTCTATACTGCTGACATAGAGCCATTTCAAGTATAGTCTAGCGTTACTACAACCTTCTTTTTACTACAACAAAAACTGCAGGGCATCACAGCTACTAACGCTCATCTAATAAAAGTTTATTTCATCAAACAACACTGTGTAGTGCAATGGCCTGAGCACACAAACTGTAACAATTTCAGTTCGTTCCGCCTGAGACAACGATGTAACTAGGGTTTGTTGAAGTATTCAGTAAAAATATGCCCTTGCCGTTTAATACACTTTGTGGAAATGTGGGGGTCCTTGGGGGCGACCTAGTCAGTACTCCGGCGTAAGACACCAAGCTAGCTCCCAGCGTGTCAACCACACGGGCTCCCGAGCTTACGGCAGCCCAGCGAGGTTCGCCGATACGAGAGCCCAATAGACAGTAGTGCCGAAGCACAGCCGTTTATTTGGGAACTCTCAAAGCATGCGAGAACAAGGCTCGACGGCGTTCACGATTCACGCCGTTCGGGTCGTGATCGCAAATGGGAGGCAGGCACTCACGCCGTGCAACAAACAACAGTTCCCACCTGAGATACATGGTATCCGCCACCGCCGTGCTGTTCAACCGATCCTGCCCCGACCGGTCCCCCGGTGAGACTCTCCCCGCCCTCCACGCGCACACGATCGCGCCGCCCGTGCGCCTATGCCCCGCACGGACCCGTGGTGCCATCTCTCGGGGGACGCCGACGAACCAGTGGAGCGCCGGACCGGTTTCAGCGCAACGCGTCTCCCCCGAAGCGCCCGCCGGCTCGGGATCGCGGGCCGCGGTTCTCCACGATTCCCACAATTTATGCACACTAATCATACTGCACTGATCGAAGGCTTGTCCTCCTAACACACCCGCGCGTTGTCAATATTCCCCGCAAATTGCTTTAGTAATTGTCACTTTGTTTCCCGGTGCATTCACCGTGCCTCCGTGGTTTTACTTTAACAAACACGATACATGCCTGATTGCAAACAAACCTATTCTACTCATGCATACGTTCCTAGTTTGTTCCTAGGCATTCACACCAGAATGATAGTTTATATCATTGGAATCCCTATAAGGATTATTAGCATTATCACAAGCATGCTCACTAACGCGTGGCCAGGAATGATCCGTGGGGACCATTCTGCTTATTTAATTAAGGAGGGAATTAACATTCTAAGTGTGCCTATTTCTTCGTATGATAAAACACCCTTCCGTATTTGTTACAATTTGTGTTCTCAATATTATATTCAGAGTCAAATTGGGCTACTTTTTCTTTTCTCCTTATAAACAATTTACAGATTGTTCCAGGACTCACCAGACTCCTGAGGGTAAGCGATTTCCAGATCATATTACGACGCAGTTGAAATCTTGAGCTTTCGCGTTTCCAGGTCTTGCTTACATTTTCTACGTTGGAGCAGTTTCAGAAAGCACCTGTAAGCCCAGAATATTTTAGAGTCAAAGTTTTGTTACTCCAGGTAAAAACTGTGAAAACGCTTTGTTTATCAATCTGACCTTCAAGGACAACCAAGGTCAAGGCAGAGCCTCTTGCATTTACGCAATGAAAGAGTTTGGTTCCTCTTCCGCTCCAAGGGTAACGGGCGGGGAGAGGTAGGTAAGTGGGTAGAGTGAGGGCGCGTGCGATCAGAAAATGATACAACGAGGCGCTGGCTGCACACAGTTCACTGAGTGCTCGCGTCTACAGCGCTTACCTCGCCGACCAGCGTCTGTGTTTTGTTTTGCGGTTCAGTTGCTTGTGCGCGCTTTCGCTGAGCGCCCTCGGCACGAAAGTTGAGCTTTCGTTGAACAAACTTGGTTTAACCGCTTTCAACCATGACACATTTTAGCGCGCATCACTTTGGCGCCCGGTACAGGGGTTTCGCGGCGGCGAAGACGTCCGCGTAAGCGAGCTCCCGAACGGGCCACCCCAGCAGAAAGAAAATGCAGGAGCAGCGCCTGGCAAGAGTGTGACGGTGTCCTCTCAGCGTGTCGCCAGGGCTCAGTGTCTCGCTGCCACTCCCTCACATTTTCGTCATAAGTCGCCGGGGAGGAGCGCCCTCCCCGTCACACTTTCGCCAGCGTTCCTCCTCCGTTTGTGGCTCCTCTGAACAACGTGACGTTTGCGCGGGAGATTCAAACACGATTTGCAACAACATGCTCGCCGGTGGCGTCGCGCTGCGAGTTAACGCCAGAGTAGCGTTCGCTGATCACGCGATCGCTTCCTGAGACGCAGCAGATATGCGCCGTGACCGAGTAGATTGCCTGCGCACAAATTTTGGATTAGGGAGTATAGTAATCGTCATGTGATTTTTTTGCTCGTTTCGCCTTATTACCGATGCAAACACCAAGGCCGATTATTTTCCGATGAGACAAAATTAGTTGCTTCATATTAAACGTTTTAGCGTATGATTTTGGGAAAGCTCATTCGTTGAAACAAACCTCTTTAACATGCTATGATGAGTAAGGTAGTGTTTTTGAACAACACGAGGTGGACTCCGACATACTGCAAATTTGGTTAAATAGGCTAAGAGCGCTGCTCGCATTGGTTACCGCTACCGATTGACGCCTTCTTTTTTCGCAACGGATGCTGGCAATGTCGCGCGGCTGTGAGGTCTGTTCTTACCGCAGTTGTCCGGCATTTTCCAGTGCCGAGAAAACAACATCATGGCGAAAACAATGGAGTCTTTATGTAAAGTGCATCCGCTAATTCCGAAAAAGTTTTGTTTCTGTAATATCTTGTTTTTATTGTTTTCCAAAGGTGTTTTATTGTGTTCTCTTTCTCGTTTTATTTCCGACGATTCGGTTGATCACCCTGAGATGAGACCAAGCGCACGTCCCTACTTTCAACGCCCTCATCCTTTTCGTTTCGTTTTTGTTTTAAAACGAGCATTACGACGTTAAGCAATGGGGGGGGTATAATGACGCGGTGTATAATTACGTTCACGAAACAGCCCTCTATAGTATCTTTATCACCTAACTTACTCAACAACAAAATACCAAATAAAACTCACCTAACGGGCTTTGTTCCGATCTTTATCCCACTGTAGTGTGTTCTGACTGGCATCTTCAACACGGGAACACCGACGGGAGTGCTCAACGTCTTAGGACCGATAATAGGATCATTTTTCTCCACTTTCCTCGGAAGTGAGTATGTTACATTGTATGCATTTGCCTTCCTGCTGTAACCGCCGCGGTGGCTCAGTGGCGAAGGAATTGTGCTGCTGAGCACGAGGACGCGGGTTCGATTCCCGGCCACGGCGGCCGGTTTTCTGGTGAAGGCGAAAAGCAAAAACGCCCGCGTGCACGAGATTTAGGCGCACGTTAAAGATCTCCAGGTGGTCGAAATTAATCCGGAGCCCTCCAAGACGGCGCGCCACATCGCCTGCGTTGCGTCGGCGCGTTAAACCCTACATTCAAATCAATCAAATCATCCTTCCCTCTGTAACAAGTCTCTTTGCGGATTGCGGCGCTTATATTGTGTTTACTGCTGCAAATACAGACAAAATGAAAGCAATCGCCCATCCAGCAAAAGAAACGTACCGTGCCCTAAAGAAAAACTAAAACTAATGTGTTTTTTTAGTTATGTGGTATATTGCAAAACCTCCTGTCCCGTTTTCTCCCAAACAAATCCAGAAAAATGTCTCCCAACTTCAACGATTCGATATTGTAGTGATATTGTAGCTAAATGTGCAAACCGTGCGAGTATGACAGTTTTAGTGCAACATTTTTGCCTAGCACGTCTAATAGAGAAGCATACTTGCGCCATTCCTTTCTGGGTAGTCAGTTTGGTTGTTTTTTTTCTTTCACAGCTTTCTCGAGCATCTTGCCCCTGGGAAACCTGACCCTCTGCCAAGGACAAAACTGCACGAACTTCTTCAACACGAACGTCAGTTGTAACAGCAATATCACCATTCGAGTGCCTACCGTTGGAAACTTCGCTTCGGTAATCGACTTGTTTCGCACGTTTAAATATTTTTATTCATTCTTTACCAAGCGATGAAAAAGGCATGACGAAACAGCCAATTAAATGAACGTAAGGCAAACTATGATGTTAGGATGGCGAACTCGGCGAGCACGCATAATGACGAGGCAATGTATTAGGAGTAGTCCATCCTTCACTCTTCTTAAGCGAAGCTTATTACTCCAGTTAGAAACACAGGAAGCGCCTGGTAACCTCCCACTGACCTTCAAGAATGCGCCTCGTGCGTTGAAGGTCAAGCAAGCGTACATACACTAATGTCGCCTGCCACCAGAAAGTTATAGAAGGGGCTGGTTGCATCTAAGTACACTGCGCTTTCCCCCCAAAGCGGCCCCACACCGAGCAGCGTCTGTGTTTTGTCTTGCCGTGCGTGTTCACTGTAGGCTCTACCCCGACAACTGAGCTTTCGCTCGACAAATGTCCTTTAACCGTGTTCAGCTACGGCATATTTATACCTAAATTCGATGTAACATCTGTGTCGTGAGTAAAAAAACGTTTCTGGTCATCCACCTGCAATTGGTGGAATGGCTAACGGGGTTTTTTTCGAGTCTCCCCTATGTGTACGGTGCGTAATGTGAATGGTCTAGCTATACATATCTTCAAAATAGGTATACCTCAGAAGACCTGACATCGGCAGCGCTCACTTCACTCTGTGGCAGAGTTGCGACATATGGTTTCACGGCAAAATGCAATTACAAGTGCTGTGTGACTCAGTTTCCCCTTTTTATTTCACGGCCGTTTTTTTTAGTTAACCCAAGACTGCCCTTGACCAACGAAACTGTTTTTAACGCCTACAGCTTCATTGTGAAACACTATGAGTCGCAGTATGAAATATGAAACTTACGTTTGCGAATGTTTTTATCAAGACTTTGTTCATCTTAGTCGACCAGTGATTTGCCGTAAGAAATTAGAGGTTTCTGTCAACAAGCTAGGAAGTTAATTGTGACGTTAACCGAGAGACAACACACATTTGTATATAAAGCGTCCTGTCAACGCCTAAATCAGTGTCTTCTTGATCTTCACAAAATACCCAAGAGCCGTAATAGGTATATATTTATTTATTTGTTTTATTTTCCTCCGGGATCTCCAACAGAAGGGTCGTTACATGAGGGGTGAGTATACATGAGATTGGCAAACGCAAAATAGGATGTGCGACAAAATAAAACAATAAAAATTGTAGGATATAGCTGAAGGGGAAGAAAGAAAAAAGAAGAAAGGAAAAAAAAGGGGGGGTTTGAACAGGTACAGTTGCTTGTGGACGGTGGAAGAAATTATTTTTCGGTTGTACAAGATTTCACTTTAGAGGTACAAAACATGGTCAAGTACAAATACCTGAAAATAAACACGCCGTACGAGAAAGACAACATTAGGAACCATTATATAAGAAATAGCACAGGCTGTCACAAGGTTCTTTGCAATTTATTAGGGTTCAGTGATGGTTGGCAGTGATTTTTTTTAAAGGTTTCTGCATCCTTAATGCTAACAATGGTGTCTGGTAGGGCATTCCATTCCTTAGCTGTAGGAATAAAGAACGATTCTGCAAATTTAGTAGTTTGGGGTGAGTGTATTGTATCAGCATAGTGTTGCAATAACGATCAGAGAAATGGCGGCGTGGGGCGACGCAAATTCTCGGTGAGGATGAGTAATAGAATTTGTGAAATAATGCGATTCGCGAAGCATTTCGGCGGTCACTAAGAGGAATGAGCACGGCACGTTTCTTTAAGTCTGTCACACTGGTATTCTCTTAGTAACCAAACGAAGTGCATTAGTTTGGGAGATTTTACATTCCATTGCGTGATTCTATGAACTGAATACCGAACTTGTAATGGAAAAGGTTGTCTTCACACATCATATCGGAAAAAAAAAACATCCAACAGCGCCAACTCTAGCCTTTTCTCATTCCTATAGGGGTTTCGACACGAAAAAAGATTGAGCTAATGATAGCATTTCTCATTTTGAAAGGAACTGATTTCGTCATTTCTTTAGCGTGCATGCCGTACGTGTGAGTGTGTGCTAAACAACCAGCCTGCATGCTTTCCAGTATACATGAGTATGTCGGTAACGCGGGATAATCACTATGAACCTAGTCATGTTCACTGCACAAGAAAAGTTTCTTGCACAAACATTTCACACTGCACTCCTCTTCCTTGACCTCACAATATTGAATAATAGGTAGATTAGGAGGCAGCGGAGAAGAATTTCGCTTTATCCTCCATTGAGAATCTAAACGCTGATCCACCCTTCACGAAGAACTGCGGCGTGTCGCCGGTTGAGGCGATGAGAGGAATTATAATCTTTCTCCTAAATGTCGATGACAACGTGATCTCCTCTTGTCAGACTGGGGCAGAAAAAAGGTGTGTGCGCGCTTGCGTGCACGGGAATACGCTCAACCCTTGACCACAATTTATGTGCTTAGCAATTGTTTTGAACTACACTAACCCCAATTTCTTTTCGTTTCCTGTCTAGTGCTTTGGAAGCCTCAATCTCTGCACCATTGGATCAGTGGCATCGGTATGTGTGCTTGAATTTCGCCTCACCAAAACTATGATACCGTTATTTATTTCCTACCTTATGGTTAGGTTAGTTGGTTGGTTTGTTGGTTTGGTGTTTGATGAATCAGGCGGTGCCAGCCTGGCAAGATGCGCCGGCAATTGCTCCCTCCGAGCACCGCCTTCACTATGAATTCGCCAGTCCCGTCTCCCGAAGGAAGCTAAGAAGAAGGCTCTACACCTTCCTACGCAGCATTCAGTGGCCCCAAGGGAAGACGATGGGGTCCAGAGTGGTGCGCGGGGCTGCCAACTTTCGCATCGCTGAGAGCGGTGTCTTCTGCCCTGCAGCATGCTCTGGACAGCACATTACGTAGTTTTGCACATCCCCTAGCAATGCCCACGACGAGCACAGATGGGGATCGCACGACGTCCACTTTGAATAGCCAAGCTTGTGGTTATTTGCACCGCAGGCATGCTGGAACAAAACATTTCGGTTAGTGCCTCTGGCAAATGTGTAGGACGGCGAATAACTTGATTATTTGAAATCCAAAATATCACAACGAGTTAGGTAATAAATGAAAATATCTTTCACTTGAATTCCCCTGCGAAATAGAAAAAAAATCCAGGGCCATCTACACTAACGTAAAACCTGGGGAGGGGCGAAGCATGCAGTGTATAAGTGTATTCTTGGCGCCTTGGCGTTTTAGCCAACGGAGATGAAACCGTTGGGGAGCAGAGGTATACAGCTTTGCTCTAAAACTCTCTTGTATTTGAAGCACGAAACTCTCTAGCGTGAGGTGGAAGCGAGTGTGCCGGTGTTTTTTTTTTTTTAGTACGCGTTACTTTCTAGCGCGAGGAGTAAACGTGTTTCCCGGTGTTTTAGTACTGTGACTACATGACACGACGATTAAGACGACGAAACAGCCCCAGCCCCTAAGGGGCTTCGACTCCAATGAAGTAACGTTAAAATCACATTCTTGCCCAGCAACAAAACGACACCTTGTATCAAAATCAAGATACAAATGAATTCTTAGCGCGGAAAATTGTCGAGGTTGTCGTACATGTAGTACTTGCGAGTGTTTCGGAGGTTAACGAAAAAATTCGGCCCGGTCAATCTGATTGGTGAGGCGTGGTCTGGGGTCTGCGCCAGCTGTTCGCCTTCGGTGTCACGACGCGGTTGTGTGTTGATGACCTCAATTCACTTCACCCTTCCCTCTTTCTGCGTTTCCGCCAATTCCTTCCCCCTCCTGGCCACTGTGTCCTCCCTAAACATTCCGTGATGTTTCGACACTAAAAATGTCCAACAACGCCTGATTTTGTGCAATGACGCCAGTACAGCCGGCGCACTAATATTGAAGGAAAACTCCGGAGCCGAGACAGTATCTCAACTGTTCCTCTAGGTCGTCTAAACTTCTTAACGTTGTGGTATGCAGTAGCCTTGAACTGCAGTATCCGCCTTACTAAGCCCCCGACGCGACAACGGGTAGCACATCAAACTGCATAGGATACAAGATCAACGCGGTCGCTGCTGCACGATAAATACTTCTGTTACTGAAGAAATTGTTCAAATATTACATTCAATTTTCCCCTTTGTTTCTTAGAAGTGTTGTGAAAGAAGGTTGTACAATAAACTTCAGTCGCTTTCGTTGCGGAACTCGGATGATGTGTACTTACTTGCTCACGCTTTCTCCTTTCTTATTTTCAGCCTCAAGTCATAACCAGCTTTGTTAACGTGATTACCGTAAGTTCACTCCAATTCGCAGCTTTTGGTGAAATAGGCTTAGCAGGGGACACAAAACGTCGGAGCAGGCCATAATTTTGTGAAGCATGAAGCCATAACGCAGTGCACGGCACTCACTGTAAGAATTGAATATTGGGGTAGAAATGAATGCAGCTTTTTTTTTTTATCTACATCCGCTCTCGCCCATTGAATGCAGCGCTTCAGTTGGCCCCAAATCAGTCCTGTCGAACGGAAGCAGATATTGTAGACGTGCTAATTAGGAGGACAGTGTTCTAATTAGAAAAAAAAGAAGTTACAGTTATTTCGGTTAACAAAGGCAAGCGCACCACATTGAAGAGAGACCGTAGCAATGCACAGTAGACTCCCGCTAAGATGAACTCGAAGGGATCGTAAAAATTTGTTCGTATTATCCGAAAATCATCTTAAGCGGAGGTTTTTTGCCTTCTGGACGTTACAAGAGAGCGAAAATGTTGTTCATCTTAACCAAGTTCGTCTTAACTGGAGTCCAGTATATTATTATTACAATGGGCACAGGTCTGGAATGGGACAGGAAAAAAGCAGAGTTTATTTGCCTCCTGACCGTTCGTTAATGTGCATTCCGTTCACGAGACCATGTGTATTTCTTCTCATCGCTTTGAGTGCCCTGACTGCGAAAGTGTTTGTTAAACATGGGGGAAAATTTACCGCAATACTTTGCTTGCAGTTCCGTTTCCCCCTGACTTGGACTGACTTCCTTAGGAATTATCAGTTTCATCTCTGGATTATGCTGAATGTCGTTTCTCGTGTTTTTGGCGAGACAATCATTACGTTGTTTGCAAATGTAACATTGTCTGTCTCACTCATAGGAAGCAATTGTTTTTTAAGCGTAACAACGCTGCACCTCTCCACGCATGACGGATTTATTCATTGTCGTCCTTTATCTTGCATCTTTAGTGCCTGCTGGGCCAATTAAATCCCACTCAACTGTTCAACATATTCACCGGCGTGGTTTGCACACTTCGTCAAGGGCTGAGCGGACTGGGCTCTCTGGCTGGACCGCTTTCTGGTCTTGTATCGGCGCTCACCTCCGTCCTGTCTTTGTTCTTCTTCTTCTGTAAGTTGTATAGCACCTCGTCGAAGTTTCAGCCACTAAGCGTGCCGATCCAACATTAGTTGTCGGCCTTTGAGATACACCGCAACACTTTTGCCTTTTTTGGAAGGTGCTTTCATGACGTCGTCAGCAACTGCATCCTCTACTTGGATTACGAGGTCACAAAATGTTCCAACCAAATAGTACTGATCTACTCCTATAAACCTGTTCCAAAGATATTGCTCTCTTTCTCTGTGTAGGCACTGTTTCTGCGCTTCTACAGCGTCACTGGAGCTATATGGTGGCTCTGGGGCGGCTTCTTTTCAGCTGAAACAATAAATGCTTGCGACAGCCACTTCAAATAAGCAAAATCATAACAAAACTAAGCCAGCCCCTTGAAGGCGCATCTGTTGCGATGAGCAAATCACGCATGGCCGCTTTGTGCTCGCGATAATTACCGTATTTTCCGGTATATAAGTCGCACCCCCCTTAAAACGATAGTTTAAAAAAAAAACGTATATGAGTCGCACGGGTGTATAAGACGCACCGGTGCACAAAACGCACTTGTTCATCAGGTATAAACTCCTAGAGGATCAGTTCGTTAGAAAGTGCGGCGAAAGTGCAAGGTTGCGGCGGCCGCCGCCTCTGAACTATACACATGCATCTACCGTCCAAAGTCTAGACAGAACTAACGTATCAGAAATGGTTTCTTGATGCACAGGTGGCATGTACTTATAGACGGTGTTTAGGCTAAACCATTGAAGCCTTCTTCCTGCGACTCGCTAACGAATAATTCATTCATTTATACCCTAGAGCTGTGTCTCTGATTGAGCGATCACATCACGCAGCACACAGGCACCTTTTCGAGCGCGGACCACACGCTGCCGCCACGTACCGGATTTATTCGATACATAAGACGTACCAACAAAAATTAAAAAAAAAAAAAAACGCGAGTTAACATCGGGAAATACGGTATAGCTTTTTAGCAGTGCTTCAGGGCTCGAGGGAAATAGCGAAAGAGTTTATGGGTACTGTTGCAGGGTATCCTTTTATTTTGTTTTGCTGCAAATATCGCTCAAGGATGCACAATACACGTACATTACTGAAAATGATCAAAGCTTAAGCTTCGTTTCCGAATCCACAATTACGGCAGGTTGGGATCAAAGGAGGCGTGACTTCCCGCTTCAAGATAAAACCACCACAGTAACAAATCTGTAGAGAAAAAAATCACTTATTTAGGGACCAAAAATCTTCTGACGTCCAGGTTGAGATTAAGCAACCACGCTTACCTCTACGAAAGATTGGCTTGCATAAAGCAAATCGCGTTATTTCATAGCCACAGTCGTAGTGGTCCCTAGCAAGGGGAAACTTTTTTTAACGATAGGAACGACCAAATTTCCACTAAGACTTGGTCAGATTATAGCGTCTAGCTGGTAGAAAATAGGGTTTTCAGGCGGTAAAGTTTAGGTTGTGTATTTCAACTAACCTTGTGTCTTTTCACTGTTGCAGGCTAACCAGTTGTACTGGGAAAAACAAAAGCCGGCGTTTTCTTCCTACTGCTCTTCATCGGCAATATAGCGCACATGTTTAGCATCAATAAAAGGAGTTCACTCCAAAAGAATGGTTACTAAGTTTTTCAACTAATCATTGTATCAACGGTTGAATTACGCTTTATTTATAAAAATGCCTCGACCTTAACCCCGATCGTGTTTTTTAATTGTAGTAGGCTGTTGTACCAGACGTTCTACCTGAACATTAGTATCCTCGCCATTACATTGGTAATATAGACAGGATCAATGAAAAGGTCTGTGCCACTTAAACTTGAGAAATATTTGTGCACC
Organism: Haemaphysalis longicornis; assembly: GCF_048455015.1. NCBI lineage: Eukaryota > Metazoa > Arthropoda > Arachnida > Ixodida > Ixodidae > Haemaphysalis > Haemaphysalis longicornis. Next base: position 41,221,451 of record NW_027526385.1, on the reverse strand, counting down.
CGAGTATGCTACGACCCTTCGAAACATGACACAGCGACAACAGAAGAGAACATTTTTTTAAACCGAAACTTTCGTGGGCTCACTGGTGGCGGTGTCGTAACCAACACCCATTGCAAAAAGCCAAGTTTACGCAATCGGAGGGCACATGGGGATTATAAAACAATAAAAAACTGTTCCCGTGGTCGTAATCGAACCTGGGTGCCTTGTTGTGAAGCCGACGTCTATCTGATTGCGCCATCCCGGCTTTTTTTCTTTGTTTCTTTTTTGTTGCAAAAGTCCGTGATGCAATAAAAGCAGCCTACCATGCTTTGTTGGCGGAAGCTACTGAAAACGTCAAATGATGACAATTCTTGAAGTATTGGCAATATTTAGGCTTCAGGATTTTCCACCTTGTAGACCTCAGGTAAATCATTCACTTCCCTGAAATAGGCGCTCACAGTTTGCGCATTGACGTCCGCGTGGGACACCAACGTTCGGGAACGTCAGAGGCTATACACTCTTGAGAGAATAGTCACGTCAAACGGTACTCCGTATTCGTTATATACACAGGGAAATATGATTCTATGGGGTGTCAGCAGATGCTCTTTATTTAGGGATCTCATCAGTACACCCCCAAAAAATGGCACCCAGCACTCCGTCTAAACATGTTCGGTAGTTTCGGGTTTGAGGCAGAAAAGGCACAAGTTATTTCAAGCCACAAAAGCACCTCCCTCGTCAATCCATGTCTTCACAGGAAGTGTTTTAGTTGGACATATTAAAAAAAAAAGCACGTTTGCCCGGCGGCTCGGATTACCAGCGCTTTCACCCTGGACAAACATTTTGTCCTTGCCCTGCAGAGTACATTTCTAGGTACAGAGGTATAGGAAAGATAATTTCCTTTAACTTTTGTTCCAAACCCTTTCTCGAAACATTTGACTGGTGGTAAAAAACTGCACAGAAAGAAATCTAATTAAGTCAATTACTTTTATATTCTCTAATTGTTGCCTATTCCTCATTGGAAGAGGACATGATAAACTGGGGCAAAGCATTCGACAGTGTAAATTAAAAAAGACTGCGCTAAAAAAGGGTCTCCTCAATCTTTAAATAACATAAATCTATTAACAGTTTACCTTACTTATGTATGCAATCGCCCGAGCCTTCTTAGATTCACCCTTCGGAAAAGAGACTTCCGCTCGTACGTTCTCATGTTGAACTCCAAATAAAAACACCAAGAATACGGTGAAACCTCTGCGCATAAATACGATAACAGTGAATAGTTTGCATCACAAACCACACTTTAGCTAGAAAAAAAAAATACTCATTGCAGACACTGGAACTTGCGGAGACGGACAATACGCGGCCGCCCCGCCTTGTGGCTCTATCGCGAGGCCTTAGCGTTTCGTCATGACAGTACTGACTGCCATCCCGATAACTCCGAATCGGATACACCCAGGTACCGCCCAGGTGTCGTGGTCCAATTTGCGCGTTCAAACAGTCGGTGTCGATTCCCAGTTTTCGTGCCAAAATCCTGCGCACTTCTTCCAATTGACTAAGCTGCGGGTGACATCACAAAATTCTTGTGCGGAGTATGGCCACATCATCAGCGTATGTGAGCGGCTTGACTACTTCGCATGCATGCAACAGGAAACGTCGTATATAGCTGCCATTTATAACTTTCTAGCAAAAGGGTCCTAGGAAAATAGAAAATAACGGTAAAGCAGGCACCATTTCCTCATGGTAGGCAACACTGGAATTTCTCTGTGACACTTTTGTTAATTATTACCTGCGGGAAGCAATCATGGTACGCCATCTCAAAGCCCTTTAAGATAACATCAACATTTATATGCTTCAAAACTGAAAAAAGAATCCCATTGCCGATATGAGCAAAGAAGGTCTACGAATCTACAGGTAGCATGGCTAGTTTACGAAAAATACATAATCACAGGACTGCAAGGCACATCGTGCTACGTGAATGTTTGTTACAATACTTCGACGTTTAATGCCACACGTTTGATGAGACCCGACGACCGTACTGGTTATGCCCTAAATCTCTCGGCAATAATCTACATTAATATATTACAATCTGCATTGGTCAACGTCATCGGTCGATATCCTGTTTCTGACTGCCCTTTGAAAGGCTCTTCAGATTTTGGAATAAAGATGGTGGGCGTGAGGGTGAACGATAGCTTCCACGAATAAAAGAATCAATAAAAATGGCCGCCATGGCGCCATTCCTCCATGCCGCCATGCTCGTTCACTGTTGATACAGGCGAGACAAAAGCGAGCGATTTCGGTCGATCTAATCAGCCGGCGCCGCCCAAGTAGCTCTGTAACGGTGATAAGAGCGCAGAAATTAGGGCTAGTGTAAACTTCCGAATGGGTAAAAGCAAGAAAAAAAAAATTGGCCTCGTATCCGCTCCTCTTGTTGCAAATGTCGGCGAAAGACAATAGTCGAGTGGCGCCCCGGCCAAGTAAATGCCTTCCTTCTCTTTCCCGCTCACCTCTCACACTGTTCGTCTCCCATCTCGCTCCCCACGATATAACACGCTAGAGGTTTGCTGAAGTCAATTTAAATTTACCGCGTTATACTGCTCGATGCCAGCGATGCCAGTGATGCCTCCATGCCAGCGTTGCCGTACGGCGGAGACACGGGTGAATCGGGGCAGTCTGCTTTTAACGTTTATTGAACCACGTTGCCCTACTCCACGAGCGTTCCAAGCGGAACGTGGAACCTATCCAGTGGAACCTTTCGTTATTGTTGCCATTTGATTTCTTAGAATGCCGCCAGCAGCTATAGTAGCGCGGGCAAGAGCAGGCGACGGAGGGAATTTATTTGTTGCAGTCGATGTAGTATTTTAGTTGCTATCGCAGAAAGCAAGCATTCACGAAATTTTAAATAAAGAAACACTGCAAAAATCCCTTATGAATTCATTTTCTGCCTGCGATTTGCTTAATGAATTGTTCTTTTTAAACAATATTGACAGGAACATTGCCACCGGACTTCGACGTTGCGCAGCTTTTGTTTCATTTGGCCGGGTGGCTGAATCGAGTCACAGACAGTGGGTGCTTTCCGCCAGACTTTGTAGCTATGCTCGAGCTGTTGTACTCGGACGTGAGCGTTCGAATCCCTGTCAAGGGGCTTTGAAGTAGTCCGTTCGCAGTCGTTCGTGGTATAGGCAGCGCTGTCCCCTGTCGCCTTTGCTTTTTGTCATTTGTCTCGACTCACTGCTCTGCCGTATTGATGCAAGCACTACCATCCGCGGCTTTCCGTTTCCAGGCATAGGCCCAGTTAAAGTATCCACGTATGCCGACGACGTGTCCCTATTCATTCGGGACGAGGACAGCTATCAAGCGTTTATGCGGCTATTTCATGAGTATACGGTCTGGAGCCCGACTGAACAGGTAAAAAAATTTTCCAGCATTTCCCCGAGGGGAAGAATGTGAAAATGCGAATGCACGAGTTGAATTTGCGCGGTTCGGTAATGTTCGCGAAAGAGAGATCACACACACACACACAACTACAAAGAAAGAAAGATGCATTTATTCACAGACACCTATTTGTGTTGTCGTTGTACTTGATTGCTAGAGCGGATCTCAGCTTTGAAATTTCGTGTCAGTACTCCTTTAAGCGGGTGCATTAGCCCTTCTCACGCCCGATTCTTGGCCAATCCCCCACGTGGGTATGTGCCATGTCAGCGGCCAGGCAGCGCGCGCCCATCTCCCCCCGTTGCCAAGGAAGACGAGGAGATTCCTGGCCAATCCCCACGTGGGTATGTGCCATGTCAGCGGCCAGGCAGCGCGCGCCCATCTCCCCCCGTTGCCAAGGAAGACGAGGAGCGCGCGCACCCGCAGCTGTTGCTATGCGGACGGCGGCGGACGCTTCAGGCTCGCTTAAGAAGTGCATTCGCACTTAAAAAGTATGGCGGCGCATTTAGCACATTTGCGTCTGGCTTCGCGGGTTACGTAGAATGGGTGATGGGTGTTCGAGTACTTGGTGTGGTCCATCCCTCGGGTGAAGTGGCGTCGTAGTACATGGAAGCGCCTCCTCGAGACTGCGGAGCAGCGCCTTGCAGTTGCATCAAAGTTCAGACTTCCCTTTGCAGAGCGAAGCTAGATAATTAAGCCATCCGTCTCCGCCGCGCTTTTTTATGTAGCACGTGTAGTGAAACCGCTGCGCCATTTCACCAGTCAGCTTGCCACGAAGTTTGGGTCGTTCTTTTGGGCGGGCAAGACAGAAAGGGTCGCGAGCGCTGCTGAGGCTGCTCAAGTCAATGGGGGCTTTCGGCCCCTCTTGCTTGCAAACCATGCGTAGCGCGCGGGCCGTACGCGCAGTGTTGGCCCTTGTACACTAAACCGAGTACACAGGGAGGGCGCTGCTGCAGTACTTTCTGGGAACTTCCCGCTCAATATGTTATGACGTACACATCGCCGGTCCTTCTGCTGAGCAGCCGCTACCATTTTATGCGTACGTTATAAAAAATTGCGAAGTCTAGTCTTCCTTGCCAAGCCTAACTTTCAGGGAAAGTACCGCAAGCGAAGTGTGCGCAGAATTGCAATGACCCAATTCGAGAATCAACAGATAGCAAGATCACGCGTCGTCCGTTGGCATCAGCTGACTTCTGCTGCACTTCCGGCTGATGTTCGGGATGTCGGCTGCTTACGTGGCTGGAAAGTTCTCCCGACCTGTGACCATCTGGCAAGATTCGGCGTTGTACGTTCCGCACGGTGTCCGCACTGCGGCCACACTGAAACATTAGAACATATGTATTGTTTAACTGACGTGTAGCGGCAATGTTTTGGACTGTATTAAGCAGGCTATTCGGACTCGCATTTCGAATGAACAGATGTTCGAATGATGTGTTCGTGAACTTTCCGATGTGTGCTGGTGCTTTTGTATGGTGGAGAAATCGTGGTGCCGCACGTCTTTGAGCCAGGCCGCAATGGGCGGTGTTCCCACTGCTGTAGGGTGTCCGGTTGATTCTCATAGTGATTTGGAGATGAGTTGGCCCCGCTAGAAGAAGCAGCCTTGCTTTTGCGCTGGTCTACGCGCTTTATAGTGGTCAGGAGCAACATCCCGAGCGTTTCTCTAATGCCGTATTGAGTGCAGTGTAGTTTATGAACGCTTTCTTTGAACGCTGGAGAACTTTGTTTGAATTGATTTGTAGTAGCTTGTTGCCAACTCCAAACAATTTTTGTGCAGTGTGTAGAATGATCATGTTACATTAAAATCGATTGGATAATTTTCGGTTCTTAGGGCAGCGCTGTTACCACTAGTCGCTGCGCCCTGATATGTGGGTTATAATAAATTCCCTTTACCCCCCCCCCCCTACACACACACACACACACACACATTGCCCCGCCTTTGTTGTTCGGTGCCAGCGAGGTGTAGCCGCCTTGCAAGCACGACCGCAGCGTATCATGCACCCCCTGTTGTGGCGCATTCGTAAAATGACCATAGAGCACCTGTAGCATGAGCTGGTGGCGCTGGGCGTAGAATCTTTCCTCCTGGCGTTGGTCGACTCGGTTCATCAAGTGAGGCAGGCAGGCAGGCAGGCAGGCAGGCAGGCAGGCAGGCAGGCGTTTACGTAGCCCAAGAAAGACTATAGTCGACAGACAGACAGACCAATATTTCGGCGTTTAAGTAGCCCAAGAAAGACTGTAGTCTTTAAAAATGGAGCAAAAGAAGAACACTTCTGGGACCCAGAATGTCGGCGTAGACGCCCAATTAAGGGCGCCAGCGCCCGTCCTGTGTAACTGTCTTTTCCTGTGTCTTGGGCTTGTCCTCCAGCAGCACGCTGGCCATGGTTACCTGCCACATTTCTTGAGAATGTGTGTCCTGTGTTTGACAAATGACGAAACAATTCCATATAGTGTGGAAAAGGTTGTCTTTCTCTTTGCATTCGTACAAATCTTCACGGTGTCAGGGAAAGTCAATAGAGAACGGTTTTAATACTTCAGCAAACATTTCTTTTAACATCTGCTGACACGTCCTACGGTTTGTCTTTTGTTATAAAGTAAGCTACCCGGTCAATCAAGGGTTATTTTTTATTGGTTAAATACATTAAGCGTTTCAAGAGCCCCAACGGTGCTGTATTCGTTCGTGCTATGTCGATAAACCCACAGATACGATTTTTTTTGTGTGTGTAGGTGTGCTGCACCTAAAGACTAACGGCACCGTGTAATGGCGCCAACTGAGCAGTTCACGAACAAGAAGGACGTCAAATAGATTTAATTGATCACAAACACCTCAGAGGAAGCCCTCGCGTAAAACTGCTTCGCCTCTAACGCTTAGATTTCGCATCGAGTCACGGAATAAATTAGTATAATTACGAATCACTTCCCGCGAAATACCAATTGCGTCGCTCTTCACGGCGGGCAGTCGTCGAGCCTGAAGCGGACGTCCCGCTCAGATTCGTCGTCCGGCTGCAACAAGGATGGAGACGGAGCGCAGGGCTGAGGTGGCGGTGGTGGCGGCCCGTGCGCGATCCAGGCGAAGTCGAGGTCCTTCATCATCTCGGGCGTCAGCGTGTCCGCTTTCATGGGCGGCACGTAGCGACGAGATAGTCGCCGTCTCAGGGCTTCGACCAGTGGCTTGGGCAGGGAGATCTGCTCCGCGTAGGTGAGGAGGTCATGTCTGCTCAGGTACCTGCGTATTCACGTGCGTGACCACGCCGTATGGACGATGGTCAAGTCACGTTTCTTCGAGGATAATAGCAGTGAAATGGTCGCGCGTGTTCGAAGGGTATCTTCAATCATCCAGTGTGAATGTAAATAATTGGTCGAACGAATTTTCGAAACATCAAAAAATAAAATAAATAGGAAATTGCAAAAATGAACCTATCAAACCAAAAATATGCGTCTTAATCATTTTGTTGAGGAAACGTGGCGTGAAAGAAAAAAATCCTAGAGGAAAAAAAAAACTACTTTGGAAACACGAATAAAAATAGCAAAAACGGGTCAACCATGTAACGCCCTGCCGCACAGGCCAGGAGACACAAAGCAGAATTGCAAAACAACAAAACAACCCAACGTATTTGGCTACTTATACAGAAATCCAGATATGAAAAAATCTAAATAAAGAGGAGCGGTTAAAATATGATGTGCATTAGTAGGGAATTCTCTGAATTTCTGCACTTTTTTGGCAAAACACTGTGTGTGGCTGCGATCAAAATCCGTCTGCTGTAAGCGCTCCGGCCTCCGCATCAGCATCAGAGCCGTCTTCAGATGCGCGTGGTAGCGCCGCGTTTCGCTGTGTTATTTCCACAGAAGAACTTCCACCAACGTTTGCCCATGATAATGGAGTCAGGTGCAATTCCGGCATCCCGTTGCTATCAGTCGAGATAAAGTAGACGACCCGACAGTAATTTTTTTCCCATCATTATAACTGCCGGAGTAGCACTTTTTGGCATTGGAAGTAAAAAAGCGGCCCGCGATTTACACAGCTACTTGCCCGTACCATTTCGAAAAGCAGCTTTCGTTATAGCCAACGCCTCGGCTATCACATCGCTCTCTTTGAAGGGAAAAAATATGGCCAATATTGGACGCGGACGTGCAGATGGTCAAGAATTTATAAAATATCTTTTCTATGTGTTTAATGCAATAGGAATGACAAATGTAAGGCAAGTGCTCGTTTCGCGCTATTTTTTTTCTTTGAGTAAAAATAATATTTTCATGTAAAAATAGTTTTACTAACTCCAAGACGCACGTGAATAGTCCAACTCCAGGACGCAAGCGCGTGAATAGTTTGTAGGCTTCTGATATTTTTTTTAATTAAAAAAATGGCGGATATTACTGCCTATGCGTTTAGTTTAAACATATTGTAACGTGGCGGCAGGACAGACGACATGAACGGCATAAACTGAAAAAGGCATAAACGTTCCCGGTTTCAACTGGGCCATCGGCTACAAAGGCCATACGCCAGTGAAACAACTACAGTTGAAGTCACTGCGCACTCTGAGCTACGCAAAACGTCGTGCCTGTGTCATCATGGAGAAACCCACACCGAAAGTCAGGAGAAAGGCGAAGTCTCGAAGGAAGAGAAGGCCGAAAATCAGAAAAAAGTATAAATTCACAGACCGGCTAGATACAAGCGACATACTGACCAAATATATTCGCCCCAGGACTCGGTTACTCAACATTAACGTTTGTTGACAGTAGCTGCAAGACTTTGCTTCATGTCGCTTACAGGGGCGGGAGAGTGTTGGAACTTTCGATGACGACGAGGACGTTCGCAAGCAGTGAGCGCAACAGACCCATAGCGATGACGAAGAAGACGACTAGGTGAGGCATCAAGATGGCTGCTCACAGTACCGTTCTATGTAAATACTGTAAATATATCTGCTTTTTATCGACGACGGCCTCCTCCCTCGCCTCCCTGGACGTCTTCCACATGGTCCCATCTGTGTCCTGCCGCCACGTAACAATATGATGGCGACTGCGGTACACCGCGCTGGTGTAGCATACAAACCCTGGGAGGACGCATCCTTGCGCCCAACGGAGCGCCCTTCAAGTCGCCGGAGAAGCGCGAGCTTCACGGGACAGGTACCCCAACCTCCGTCACAGGCCGCTCGGAACTTGTTTCGGCGACTCTCCGCCAGGCGCAAGCGTCGTCTGCTCGGAGGTACTTTGAACAGCGGTACCTAGCGCTCTCTGTGATTACGAAGCTAAGGATTTCGCCATGCTGATTTTAAGAGCATAGACTACTTATTTGGACAAAAAAAAATTGAGTGCAGTTGGCCTTTAAGCATCAGATCTTGGAGTGTTGTCATCTTACAACGTTTCTTAAAAGTATTCATAACCACGGACCATATCCCTCTCTCAACTGTGATAATGCGCCTGCAATGTTGAAACTGAATAATGTTTGCTGTTGTGCCGCTTCCGAATTCTGTCGACCATGTCCAGATCGACGTGCATCTTCGGTGAAAATATGAAGAACCGACGAGCCAAGTAATTGCCAGAAGTCAATCAAAGGGCTGTCTCACGACCAGCAATTTCGTTTTGTTTCACCAGTTGTCGCGCTAAATGCCTGAGTAGCTACGACTAGAATTATCTGCTTCGGTGCCTAGAAGACTGGATGGACGAATCAACTGGACGTCCTGCACTAATGAAGTTGCTCCGGGCTGATAAGGGTACGCGGATCAGTCTGCCGCACTTCCTGCGCCCGAATGGGCGCGGTGGAATTGGGTTTCCTGGGAAGAAGCCGCTTTTGTAGGGTAATGTGCGAGACAGTGATTTTCTAACACTTCACAGACAACAAATGCATCAGGTGGAATTTCTTTTCTGCTTCCAAAAAAATTACTGCACTATTGGGGCTAAAAGTTTGTACCACGTGTTTTTGAGCTATGGAAGTAGCTTTCTACATTGCCTATTTGCTATGTGCTCTAAGGCGAGGTAATGGTTTGAGATGTGAGGCATAAGGTTCGGACACAAACCAGTAATTCTGCCTGCGTTATATTGTCACGTACAACAGCCCGGTAGTACATGATATAGGCAAAACATTATGCTCTTATTTCGCCCATTACAGAGGTCTGGTGCAACGCACACAAAAATAATCTTCTTCTTAGCTAGTTCTGACTGACTGCCGTTGAGGAGGCGCAGTATTTAAAAACGCTGTGACCACTTAATGGCACGAAATTATTGGTGGACAATATCACCCACCTCGCCAATATGTTTTAGACATTCAGTGGCTATAACAAGGTTCCAAATGGTAATTTTCTGAAGCGGATTGCGTCAAGTCTTTTCGGTTTAAGTGCGAGTTAAACAACTGTGCGAAATGGCACAGGACGAGTCTACGCTGAAAAAAAGCGCTGTTACGAGCACCCGTTTATTCATTTTTTCGGCAAATGCAAAAGCACCAGTGTTGAAGAACCGAATTGAAAGTTTAAAAATATATATAAACAGTGAGGGTTGATACTAAGCATTTCTCGATTTCACTCCGTTTTTATTATTAAATAAATTAGTAAATGAATATCGATGTGACAATACCATAGGTGTAACATTAAGGACAAGAAGAGAGCGGAGTGGGTCAGGGAACAAAGGCGTGTTAAGGACATCTTAGTAGAAATTAAGAAGAAGAAATGGACGTGGGCAGGGCATGTAATGCGAAGGCAAGATAACCGTTGGTCATTAAGGGTAACAGAGTGGATCCCTAGAGAAGGCAAGCGTTGCAGGGGGCGGCAGAAAGTTAGATGGTCAGATGAGATCAAGAAGTTTGCGGGGATAAATTGGTCCCAGTTGGCACAGGACCGGGGTAATTGGCGATTAATGGAAGAGGCCTTTGCCCTGCAGTGGGCGTAGATAGGCTGATGATGACGATGATCGATGTAACATAAACACAAGCCAGTATAACAAACCAAATAGACAGTGCATTGTTTCGTACGCCGATGAATATTACACAAATATATGAAGTAAGACAGCCCATTTTTTGTGAACAACCACCACGAAATTAAGTGATCAAAGCGTATGATAAAGCATTTCTGAACTAAACTTCTGATGAGCACAAGCCGTTTGATAAATTTTCCGCGATGAAGACAAACTAGAGACTACCGCTAACGAAAGCACTTCTACTGCTGCGCGCCCCGCGAACGACAATAACGGGTACATACAAAAGAGCCCGATGAAACAGCTCCGGACAAGCTCTCAAAATTGTCGTAGCATTCAACATAGTCCAAGGATAGTTTCATAATGTGCTTCTAACCATAAGGAGGACTCATTACTACCACAAGCCTATGTTAAGTGCTGCGCGCATTCTGTGCTACTGAACCTTTCCTTACACTACAAATGATTTGGGCTGCTTTTACAGCGAGAGCTTTCTTAATGGGACCGATAACGTCCTGTCAAAAAACTAATGCGGACCCGCCGCGGTGGCTCAGTGTTTAAGGCATTGCGCTGCTGAGCACAAGGTCGCCGGTTCGATTCCCAGCCGCGGCGGCCGCTTTTCTGATGGAGGCGAAAAGCAAAAACGCCCATGTGTACGAGATTTAGGCGCACGTTAAAGATCCCCAGGTGGTCAAGATTAATCCGGAGCCCTCCACTACGGCGCGCCTCATCGCCTGCGCTGCGTCAGGCGTTAAACCCTACAATCAATCCTCATAGACCGGTTGGTCGGCACACGGAGCGTGCGTGACACAAGGCTTCCTTTGTGTCAGAAGGGTTACTTGAAAACTTCGAGAAAGGAACGGTTCTAGATAAGACAATACACGCATCGATCATGAAGGAGGAGTACAATAGCATACCTTCATCTCATAAACCATGCATCGGAATACATTGAGATCGTTCGTAGACGCGTTTACGTAGTGCGTGAAAAATCGTCGCATGGGTTCGTTAGTCGTTTGCGATTTGGGTCTGTGGAGGTTGGACGATCGATTGTACCCACTTTCACCGAAGGCTGGACGCACTTTCGACGCGGTTTTGATGTGACAAATGTTTCACACTTCTCTCAACTTTCTTCTCAATTTTTTTCTCGTGTGACCTCACAGCATCAAAACTGATAAAGCAGGCCACAAAACCACTATAAGCTGAGGCTCAATAAAAAAAAAAGTCGTTCCACTCAATGTGAAAGCTGTCGGAAGGGCAGAGCAGTGATTTGCAATAATGGGCTGCAGCACCGTTATCCACTCACTGCTACCACCCAATGCAATTCAAATTTCCCGCCTTCACAGTGCGAGCGCGCCACCTGCGTGAAACTGCGCCAGCGTGAGCTCCGTTCTTTTTGTGCTTAATTTTTCTCCTGGACGTGACGGTGTTGCAATGCCACATTTTTTCGCCTACTATCGTGCAAACCAGCCCAATGAGCGTTCCTAGCTAAATGAACCCGGGCGCTGCCGGTTAATTACGTATACTTTGGCTGAAATGTACCTGCAGTTTTCTTTGCGAAGCAACGGTGAGATGTATGATAAGCGCGAGCTGTTTACGAGTTCCGAAAGCTTATGACTGTATAAACCGCTTTGCTTTCGAAGCCTCTGGGTTACGCCTCGACGGCGGAACAACGTATGGCTCTACTTGCGTCCAGCGAGAGAGCTACAACGACAAGGCGAGCCCCTAAAGTGCTCTGCACTGAATATACGCAAGCGAACAAGTGCCACCGAAGACCGATGCGAGACCTCAACGAACAGTCGCTAGCGTTCCCTAAACGTGGGGCGAATCTTTTAACAGCGCTCAGCCAGAAACCTTGCACCGTTGCGGTGCCATCTGTAGCAAGTGACGGGCAATGGAAGTGTTGCACATCTGCGGTGTTCTACGCGACAGGGTGCAGCGTCGAAACAGCTTGCCCTGCGTAACAGCTGCCGGAGAGCTGCGTCGTCCACATGCAGGTGTTCCATGACCCGCCCTTTCGATTGCTTGCGCTTGTATACTTCGTATACTCTTGTTCGGTGTGCTATCTTGCAGAAGCGCTCGTCAGCATCAACTGTGCACAAAGCACCGTTAGGGAACTTCGTAAATTGTAGCACGCCGCGAGCTTGGTATTGAACCTGACGCGCTTTTTATCGAGCACCCGCACCATTTGCTCTGATGTTGGGGATTAAGAATTAACTTTAGTTCTAGGAATTTTGTTCTGATTGATGTTAAACATACTTGCCATGACAAGAACGCGGTAAGAATTTTGGGTCCCCAAGCAGCAGACGAAATAAGCTGTCCTAAACGGTATTTTGAAGAAATGAAATTCGATGCTAGATTTTGCATTAGGGAATCATGACCTAGCACTGAACAATGGGTGTGAGCAGGGATGGATAAAGCATGAAACGCGATTCTGTAAGCATTGGCATGGCGCAATGTTGCGTCCACAGTATTCGCTTTTTTCAGCCGTGTGATTGAGGGCTTTAAAAAATGGGCCGGAAATCTGCCTAGTTTAACAAGAAATGGTGTTGAGAGACTCTAGTCTTGAGCAGTCTCCCCCAGGTAACGTCCTTGCTCTCGTCACTTCCCACACTTCATACTCTTCCTCTCTTCCTTCCGCCTCCAATGACGACTTCAATGAATGGTCGTCGTCATCATCATCATCATCATCCTGTCTACACCCACTGCAGGTCAAAAGCCTCTCCTATCGATCTACAATGGATGGTAGCTCCATTAAATTCATTTTTCCCGTATTCCCATTGCTCGCGCGTGAACTAATGGGACAGCGTGCATATCTCGCCTCTTTTCTACTGCGCGCTTAGCGCGTTTTTTATACTCCCCATCGCAAAACCAACGCAACGTTCATTTTTTATGACAAAAACGCTGAAACTCTTGGTTAGGTACTCCACATTAGCATCAAATATGCTTGACATTCACTTTGCGCCAAATACTGTGAGCATGTATGCCCCATGGCAGCAGTTAATTGTTTGGTTGGGCTCCACGTAGTCCAGGCGTTATGACCTTGCAGGGCAAGGAAAGACATGACACGACAAGGCAGACCACGGCAGGGAAGGGCAGTGAGACAGACAGACCGACCAACAGATTAAGACGTCTCCGCGGCCCCCTTCCCTACCGGCCTTCTATCTGTGGCGATTACCGCTAACCCAGTGTAGTACCTACAGCAACACTTCCCACACTTCTTCTTACTAGGCTGTGAATCTGGAGGAGGGCCGACCTGTAGTGAAGCGAGTAGATGGCTTCGAAGGCGCAGAAGCGCCGCGCCATGCTGTCTCGCGTCAGGTCCCGCACCGTGAGGGCCACCAGGCGGTCGAGAACAGATAGCAGGATGTCCTGCGACGTGAGGACGTACGCGATCAGCTGCATGTATATCTCCACTGCCTGGCGGGGTTCGCAGTGGGCCATAATCTTCGAGAGCGCCGCTGACGTCAGTTCTGGCTCCGCTCGTACCATGTCCTGCGTAGAGGACCGAGACAAGTTGGAGAATGTGCCTGATTTTACACAAGATGTCCTCAGTCGACAACATCTTGGTTCGTTTTTCAACCATTAAACCATCAAGCAGCAGCACTCAAACGTGCTGCATAACAAAAGCACAGAAATCTAGCTGACAAACATTTAGCTAAAGATAGCACACAGTGGTGCTCCAATACCTATAGCTTTTGAAGCTGAATTTATAGCTTCTGAAAAAAAAACGAAGTATTATCCTCCGTTTTTGAAGGTCAATTTTAATATTGTTAGCTGTGCAAATGTATTATTATTGGCGGTAATATTCTTGGAAGTTTATTATCGATGCGACACATGTTCTTCTGCACTCGCCTGAACTGAATCGTAAGCACCTGCTACGATGTACCCTATACTAGCCTTCGTCTATGGGACCAGTACAAATGAATGTATTGTACGTCATTTATGAATAAACTTTTCAGACGTAATGAATGAACGAATGGTGGGGGAGACGTTCACCTGCACCGTGGTGCGCGCCATGAAGAAGACGGTGGGGGACGAGGCGGCCACCAGGGTGCGCAGGATGGAGGCGAGCAGGTGCTCCAGGTTGCAGGGCTTGAGGCGGCGGCAGCGGCGGGCCACGGCCGAGCGCACCACGTCGAGCGCCACGCGCACCACGTGCTCGTTGCTGCTGAACAGGTAGTTGTGCAGCACCAGCGCCAGCTCGTCCAGGAAGTCCTCCAGCTGGGCGAGCTTGGGCGCGTCGCACTTGAGCGACGCCAGCGCCACCACGCCGTCCACCTCGGTGAACCGGCGTAGGCTCTGCAGCACCTGCCAGGGGTGCGTGAGGGTGAAGAGCCTGTTGTATTAGGGCGAAAGCCTCATAAGTCTCGTTCGAAGGCAACATTGCATGAACCTGGCGCCGGCGCGAACGTACAAAAACCCCGAGGAAGGCCAGCAGCGAACCGAAGCATGCCAGCCGTGTGTAAGAGTAGATGCAAGATCACCAAAGTTAATTAATGATTGATAAGTGGATGATAGTAATCATTAGCAAAGTGGGAACAAGTGAATTAGATAGCGTTACGAACTAGGATAGATAAAGGTGGAACAGGGTGATTTGATAGGAATTAAGGTGAACGAATAACGTGGTTTCACATGAGTGACGGTGTATTGAGATATATTATAGGTAGATTAAGATGGATAAAAGACGGTAAAATAGCGTGTCTCTTGTGTCGATCGCTGCACGTATTTATAAAAGGTTCCTGGCACCGTAGTATGCCACACGTTTGCTTTCAAAGCAGCTAAGCAGACTTGACTGCCCCGAGAGATTTTTTTTTCACTGCATGTAAAACAGTCCTACATGAACAGGGTTCCGTAAAAAGTTGCTGTCGGCTTACAAAACTGAGCAAAGCAGACTTGATTGCACAGCCTTAAATGCCTACAAAATTCAATACCTGCGAGAGGACCTCTCTACCCCGTCTCCCGTAATGTTCAAGAAAGTATGCACCCCTTCCTTCATCGTTGGCCACTGAGCTGTGGTAACGTACCTTTCAACTCGCTTTATATCCAATCACGCCAAAAGCTACCTAAAAAAGTAGGCCCCACGACTGTGGAAAATGCTTATGGCAGTGCCTATTCTCACAGCAACCGTGAGAATAACGTTGCCGAAATTGTCGCGGCAGTGTCGCTTGCAATTGGATAAGCACTCCACCCAAAGCAACATTAGGTCAAATATTTCAAGAAAACACTCCCTGCGGACTGCTTCCGTAGCGTAGCGGTATAGTACCCTCTTTGAGAGGGGAAGACTTGAGTTCGAATCCAAAATATAGCAACTTTTGTCACGGTTTCCAAAATTTGACAACTGTTTGTAAATCAAGGTTATGTTATCGAATGTTTCGCGGTGGGGTTATTCTTACAATTATCGCGTTGCCACAGCAGAGGGCTTCTAGTGGGTTGGGTTGAAGATGTGTGGTTTTCGGTGTAGTTGGCCTGGGTTAAAGTAGGTTACGTTGAGTTTGGTTAGCTTAGTTTAGGTTAGGTTAAGCTAGGCTAGGTTAGGCTAAGTCATGCCAGATTAGCCTAGGTTCCCACAAAAACCTGCCATGTTTTGTGGAAACAGCTATGAGTATTGGCGTCGGTAATACTCTTCGCTGCAATGAGAATATACGCTACTTTATTTTAAGGCAGCGTCTACACTGCTGGCGCCTGCCGAAAAATGTTTCCCAAATTTTACCGGTGGTATCCCTGCATTCGCTGTTTCACTTTCCGGTGGGTTTGGCAACTGTTCTGTGCCTGAACACAAAGTTAGCTGAACTTGAGATTCGTTGGATTAGGTTAAGTAAAAAAAAAAAGCATTGCGTGCGCTTTATCACCACTGACGCCGTTGTGACCTCGCGGGAAATGCGTGCAGTTGTCTTTGTCGTAACCAGTTTGGTTGCCCGTGGCGCGTCCGTGAGACGTGTCATAATGCTCTAAAATAATGTCCGCGCTGTGTTCAGTACTTCTGTCCACTCTGTGCCCATTTGTTCTAAAGGGCGCAGTGAAAATGTTAGGTCAGATACGATATGGACCTATAAACAGTTCGAAAAATCGAAGGAAAGCAAGAATGTGGAAAAAATCAGTCGCCTGGAGCTGGTGGAATAACAATTTCCTTATTTTACCCTCAGGTGTCAGGTCACTTTGGGCATCCAATGGGAAATGACCGCCGGTAGAATTGTGGGCAAAATTATTAGACACTGCATCTAGTTTGGATCCAGCGTAGCGCACCTTGGAAGCTTGCCTGACCTGTGCTGCTCGTCGGCGCCGTCTCAGACGACGGAGGACCACAGAGTCCAAAAGGCGCTCGTAGCGGCGGCTGTATTGTTCCATCTACCCGCGTTTGGCCGGGTCTTGTCGCTTGTCAGACGACGGGACGAGAAACCGCCGAGCCCGCTGCTTTCGAAAGAAGCGGCTGCGGGCGCCGATTTTGAGAGAGGATCAGCTTCTTCTTTGTCCTTTTTGTGGTTATCATGTTTTGCGTCCTCTTCTTCTCCTCGTTCATTTCGTTTCCTTATTTCCCTTCTTACAACAACTGTATTTTTATGCATCCGGTGGTATTTTTCTATTTACACTAGTTACCGATGACTAATTCTAAATGTACAGTCATCAAAAGTATTAACAACAACAAAAAACGAGGTGTCAGCGTATGCCTAGAGTGGCAGCTTGCTACAGCGCCCAGGATAATCAGCGATGTTGTGCCGCATGCGCAGGAGCTGCCAAGAACAGAAAGCCAGCATCGGAAGCACCCATTATCAGGCACCGAAGATGCGCCGGTGGGTATCGTAATCTGCCGCTCCGTGCATAGGCTGGCACCCGCTTCTTCGTTATTGTTAACACTTTTGAGGACTGTACACCAGCATAAAACACAGCTGGATACAGTAAACAACTACAACGTCCAAATTTTGTCGCAGTCTGAATGTTCAGATAGTGCACATTGTCCTCGAATAAAGTTTAAAATGGAGCTGTCTCGGACGAACCGGCTCTTTGCACTTTGTATTACAAAAATTTGAAACTGCCGTTTGCATACCCTCCTACCATGAGAAGGAAAACGACGAGGAGGTTCACGCGCTCTGGGAAGCCTAAGTAAAGGGATCGAGAAGTGGAGAAAAAATGGACGTTTTTCGAAGAGCTTAATGCTGGAATTAATCAGAAACGGTGGCTGGGATAGAGATGTTAAAAGGCCTGAAGTCGTTGGAGACCTTGAAGATCCCTCTGTCATAGGGATCGGAAAAGCACGAAAGAGAAATGTTCAGCAAAATCTTCAGCGAAAGGACCATATTTACGGGATGGCGGCTGTCTTGTCGGTGTGCTTGGCGGGCGACGTCCTGCTAGCGGGTCGCTTCAGGAAAAGTGGACCACTTTGGTCCTGCCCCGTGGCGTGTACGGCAGACGATTGTGTTGCGACGAGGTCACCTTGTGGAACACGAGAGGTAGAATTGGTAGCTTGAACCGCGAACGGGCGAACGTGTTTCGCTTCCCGCTGGCGCCTCTCTTCGCATCAGATCAGTCGGCATTCGCGCCATTTGACCGTCAGCGTCGCTACGACGCAGCTTACGCTAACTGTCGGCGCTGGTTGCGTCATGATGATGATGCACTACTTCGCTTCACCTCTCCTAGACGGCAGCACCAACGGCGTTTCTCCTGTGTTCGTTGTCCTGGCGTCATTTCCGGGACGGATATGACGTCATCGAAATCTTGATGTATCCGGGAATACAACACTTTCTTGTTAAAAGGCCGCGTCTTTTGTGCCACCCGACAGTACCATGAGCTCTCCGCTAAAGCGACGAGTGACGTCAAGCGACGCTTCGCAAAAAAAAAAGCCTCAGTTGGAACTTCCTTTCTCTGCCCAACGTAGCGTAGCGTAATCAAACACCTAACATGAAGGAACCTTTAAAAACAAAGCAAACTAACCAAGGCATTGGACTGGGTTAGTTGGTACATGTTAAAATGGAGAAAAACCACCGGAAAACACAGGACAGTTACAAGAAAACAACAGGACAAGCTGGCACTAACAACTGAACGTCCAAGGCACTTGAGCGCCTGGAAATACCTTCCGGCAACAGCATTGCGCATGCGTGAATAGTCATGCGTCGCATGAACGAAACCTTATGAAGCAACCACAGCGTCTAGAAAGCTCATCTCTTTGCCAGACAGGAGCAATGACGTATCACGGACGCAATTGTTTCCCCCTTTCATTATAAAGGAAGCCTCAAAAATTTACCTTTGGGTTTTTTATTTCGCCGACCTAATATGCAGCGTATAGGCGTTTTCTAGGTAGCACAGCCAAGCGACGCAAGGCGCCATCTAGGGGCATGTTTGAAGCTATGTCCGCTTGCATATGGCCCTGATTTAACTGCTCAGAACCGCTTCGTCTACGCACCAGCACTGCCTACAATGCCTCGACATTGTGAGCAGTGTCCCGTCGTTTCCTTCTAACTGTGTCCTGTGTTTACCGATGGTTTTTCATCCATTTAAACAGCGAAATAACCTTACCATAGATATTACAATTGAAACTCGACACGTAAAAAATATAAAGATTAATAAGGCAAGAGCCGGACTCGAA
The DNA here is from genome assembly GCF_048455015.1 of Haemaphysalis longicornis. NCBI lineage: Eukaryota > Metazoa > Arthropoda > Arachnida > Ixodida > Ixodidae > Haemaphysalis > Haemaphysalis longicornis. The sequence continues at coordinate 41,202,577 of NW_027526385.1, read as the reverse complement.
CCACCGTGATCGGCATCAGGAAGCTAGACGCCCCCCTCTAACCGACAACGTCAGACCTTCTGGAGTGTGTCAGTCTAGTCTTAAAAATTCGAATGTCATCGGAGGAAACTCCAGCCAAGGCTGCCCCGTTGAGCTGGAGCGTCGTTGAAGAGAAATGTGTTTTTTTTTTATTTATTGCGGAAGTTTGCTAATCAGCATAAGGGGAAACTAAATGTATAGATACACGCCGGATTCCCGAAGGAATCGGAGCAGGGGGCCATGATGTGGTCCTTGTATCCACGCCATGAAGTCTGGCGGACGTCCGGGGCGCGGGCCGCAGGTGGCGATGTGCACAGCGCGTAGGCTTCGCAGAGCAGGGCAACTCCACACCAGGTACTCTGCTGTAGCCTGGTCAACTGGAGCGGGGCAAAAGGGGCAGGTGCAGTTGAACGGGGCATGGTATTGAGGAGGCCAGGACCTCGTCACAGCTGGCGTGAGGGCGACTCCCAGGCGAAGACGTCTGAGCAGGACCTCATCTTGGCGAGACAACCCGCCAGGGAGATCTGTACCGCACGGGGGTATGAGAGCGCGCGCGGTGCGCTGTAGACGTTCTTTTGCACTGGCAAGGCGAACACCGTTTGACGAAGGTGCAAGAGGAGCTGGATAGTGCACACGCACGGGGTGTGTTCCGGCATCTGCAGCCTGCATTGCGGGGTGGCTATTCCGTTGGCGCCATGACACGCGCACACGACATGGATAAGTGTCCATTATGTCCTGGATTTCTAGAAGAAGTTCGTTTAACGTGAGATTTTTACGAAGCTCTCGAACAGCTGCCGACGAATCAGTGTAAATTGTACACTGTGGTGAAGCGTGGTTGATTAGCAACGATGTGTGTAGCAGAGCATCCCGCACTGCAAGGAGTTCTGCCTGCGTTGACGGCCACTTCTTCGTTGTTATGTAAGTGCAGGTCATTGGATCGGGAGCCACAGTCGGGCAGAGTAGAGCCGTATGAAGTAAGGTATCGGAAGCACTGGCGTCGACAAACATCAGCGTAGACGAGGGGCTACCAATCTCCATAGAAGGCGGAATCGGAGCACCAACTGTCCGGGGATGAATACGGGCAACAGGTCGTGTATCCGTTAATTGGTGGAACTTCCATGGGGGCCGTATATTGGTGTTCGATAGTGGTGGGGCTGGTGAACCGGTCATGTACGCTGCAAGAGCGGCGGAATCAGGGTCAAGGGCTTGTTTTTGGAGGCGGGCTTGTCGACGCTGATGCACTAGCTCATCAAACGTGTTGAGCTGCGCTTCCTGTTGCAGAATAGGGACGGGGGTGAGGGCTGGAAGAGCAGTTATAGCTCGCATAGCCGAATTGTTTATTGATTCGAGTAGTGCCCAGTCTGACTTTGTAAGAAAGTGGAATTGTGCTTGATAAACTATGCGAGGCTGAAGAATGGCTCGGACAAGCATGCGGGCCATCTTGGAGGCCGCACCGCCGGCTTTTTGAGACATGCGACGAAATAGATGCAGCGATTGTGAAGCTTGATGCTTTGCAGAACGAATCCAAGGTTTTGCAGAACCGGTGGCCGTAATATCCAAGCCCAACACCCGCAGGGTAGATGCTGTTGGTATAGGCGTGCCTTGAACCGAAAGACGGATCGGGGAGGTCGCCAACCGCCGACGGCCCCATGCGTTGGCCACGGTGAGAAGGGCTGTTTTGTTAGGCGAAAGCGTGAGGCCAAGATACCTGCACCAAGAATTGGTTTCATCTAGAGCTTGTTGCAGGCGGACACTTTGGACGTGAAGGTCCTGGTGAACAGACCATACCGTGATGTCGTCTGCATAGATGATACTTAGATGTGTGGAACAGCACCAAGTCGCCAGGCAAGAGGTATCATGGCCATGTTAAAAAGCAAGGGGGCCAAGACAGATCCCTGAGGCACACCACGGCGGGGCTGGAAGGAACCTATGGGAGATCCGTTGAGACGTATGGAGAAGGTGCGGTTTCGTAGGTAGTAGGAAATGAAATCACATAGGCGGGATGGCAGGTGAAGGAGATGAAGTACCGCAATGACGGCAGCGTGGCCAAGGTGGTCGTACGCTTTGTGAACGTCCATGCCCAGCACAGAGCGAACACGGTGGGAGAGAAATCTGTTGCTTCGTGTTAAGGCGCAATCACGCCGCCAACCAGACTGGAACACGCCACAACTTCCCTGGAATCATACTTACGCGTGACTGGAGCGCATCTGTTCACGTGCCATCACGTTCAGGTGTCATGCGGCGCTCACTATTTAACAAAATTTGAGTTTGAAACTCATAGATCGGTAATTTCGTGAAGTGAGCACATTAGCCTCCCGTAGCTCCCAACTTCAGGCCAATCCTCTAGGTGGGTATGTTCCACAAAGAAATAATTGGCCGTGTATCAGCTCGCTTCGATGCAGATGTCGTCGAAAGACGATAGTCTTCAGCCGCTCCTGCCGCGTAAATGCCTGTATTTTCTCCCCGCCCATTTGTCACGCCCTTTCCCTCTCGCTTCGTTCCCCCCACGATAAGCACGGAGTAGATGTGCTAAAGACAATTCAATGTTTGCGCGTACCACTGCCTGCACACCATCTTTCGGAAACTTTCGCTTCTGCTGAACTTGGGACGCCACCACGTGGTGCAGACTCGTCGCGCTCTTTATTTGTATTTTGGGTCAAAATATTGTTTTCAACGCGTACTTCTTTATTTTATACCGCGAAACAGAAGTAGCCATGTATATTTAATTAGGGGAGCACTGTAAATACAACCTATGTACTGGTGTCTTGCCTCAAATATGCCTCATGTTTTCCTTTTCTTTTCCGTCGGTTCTTCTGTCCCTTGGTTCAGCCCACCCGGACAAAGTTAAAGAAATGGTGAACAAGACGTTTATTTACCCACAACAATTTCTAGACATCTAATGGTGGTGTCAGTATCCATAGTTGTCAACTTTGTTAAGTATAAACAAAACATTGCAAATATCTGAGGCAAAACATCAATACATAGGTGATACTTGCAGCGTTCCTTTACGAAAAATGACATCGATGCTTAATTTTTGCCATAGCAAATAAAATACAAGTTGTGCACCGAGAGAAGTGTCCTACTGCTAGTTGGTTTTAAAAAATCCCGGTCTATCTCCGCTAACGTGAAACCTGGGGAGGGGCGAAGCCTGCAGTGTATAAGTGCATTCCAATATTGTAAGTCTCTCTCTTGCCGCATGGCGCGCGCTGATTGGGCGCCGGGAAAGCCCCGGAGGGTAGAGCAATTTCGCGCTTCCTGAGGCAGTGGCGCCCTCTCTTGCGTTGAACCTGATTTAAGCAATTTAATGAGACAAACTGGCGGTAAGTTGTCGTCGTGTAATACGCCGCAGCATGCTAAGAATTATGCTTTACTGGAAATATTGTGGCTTTTTAAACCAATTTTGAGATAAAATTTAACAAATTTCTGTTATTAATGCAACTGAATCCTAACTCTTCCTTATTTTAAATGAGTTTAAATCATCTTTGTTTATTTTGAATGTTATTTATTAATAGACACTTGTTTCTTGACCATCGTTTGACAACTTTATTTACCTAGGCGGCCGGAGACGACGACGGCTGGAGACGCCGACAGCCCAAGCCCCTAACGTGCTTCGCCCTTAAAAACATAAAGTGCGGTGACAGCGCAGTGGTAGTGCTCTGGTCTGCTGCTGGGGAGGCTTGGGTTCAAATGCAATGGCATCACACATCTATTTTCTGTCTACTCTCTACAGCGGTGACCATTTTCCTCTCCGTACAAAACCGACGACGACGATGGCTTTTCGAAGAAGGGGGTAAGGCTTTCGCCTTAAATATATATAGGCCTTATATATATATAAATTATATATTAATTATATTATATATATATTTATATTATATTATATATATATATTATATTTTATATATATAAATTATATATATATATAAATATATATATGCGGATCCCCACCTGCCTGCAATCTCTTCAACTTTGAAACATTTGATGTTTTACGGCTGCCTCGGGGACAAAAAGGAGGCTGACAGTTTTTAACATAGTTGATAACAAATCCACTTGGCGCAATAAAAACGTATAACAATGGAGCTGGCGGTGTAGCGGGAGTTGAAGGAGGATGACGGAATCGCTGCGGACCAGACACCACATTGCCAGCTTTGCTTTCGGCGGTCAAATGAAGCGGTTTAATGTTTGGTAAATTTTAAGACACTATGAAGGCATTTTTTGAGCTAGTACAGCTGGCGACATGTTGCTCGAATAGACACAATTTTTAGTATAGCGTGTGAGCTCAGCGAATGCGTCCGTAATGCTCCTCCGAGAATTTGAAAGTAGAAATAGCCACTTCACTGGGAATTTCTGTCACTGAATGTCGTTTCTGTTGTAACCATTGCACGTCTAAGGCCTCCCGAAATACAACCACTGCATGTATATATGTCCGCTTTACTAACTACCTTTTTATTGAAAATTTCTATCAATAAGAGTAAGAGGAGCTTGAACCGGCTTATTCGCACTTGCGAACACCATGTGACGTTAATGCGCATACATGGTCAAGGCCCCAGCTACTGAGTGATTTTGCTACCATGCATGCACCTCCTTTAACCTTTGATCTCATACTGTTGTCTGTATAAATAGTCAACTTTGATATTTATTTCGACCGAAACATTATATGGATGACATATTTTTATTTACCCGCCGCGGTGGTCGAGTGGCTAAGGCGTTGTGCTGCTGAGCCCGAGGACGCGTGCTCGATTCCCGGCAACTGCCGCCGCTTTCCTGATGGAGGCGAAAAGTGAAAACGGCCGTGTGTTCGAAATGTCGGCGCACGTGAAAAACACCCAGGGGGCCAAAATTAATGCGGATCCGGATCCGTCGTAGTGGAGGATCCGGATCCTCCACTACTGCTTGCCTCGTCGCCTGTGTAGCGTCGGCGCGTTCAACGCCACAATCAAACACCTATTTATTTCTCAGCTAGTACGGTCCCTACGATGCAAAATGCAACGCGATTAGATACAATGTTCTTGTCTTTTGGGAATCCAGCAACCAAAACAACAAAAACCTTTCAACTTCCAATATCGATCAATACATGCAGTACGCCTTCAAGAACTACTGCTACTTTCCAACAACCCTGTAGCAAAACCGAAAGTTTTCATTCAGCCATATTTATTAAGCGAGATATTTCTTAGGGGTACCGATGGCGTCCTGTCTAAAGACAAATACATTTCCCCATAGGCCGATAGGTCGACCGAAAAGATCTAATAAGATCTCCGGACACACGACGCCTGTGTGAAAACGGGCTTGCATTGTGTCAGAACAGTTACCTAAATATCGTAAAAAAGGAGCCCTTCTAGACAAGAAAATATACACTCATAGATCATGAACCAAGAGTTCAATAGTATGCCCCATTCTTCACAACCCGCGTATCGGTATACATTTAGATCAGATGAGTTTGCTTTGTACGTGAAGCATCGTCGCATGGGTTTGAAAGTTCTGTGTTTGGAGGTTTAACGATTGATTGGACGCACTTTCAGCGAAGGTTTTGACGCAATTTTGACGCAGTTTTGATATCAGAAAAATTTCGGACTTCTCTCAACTTTTTTACGAAGGAATGGTAAAGTTTTTTTTTCCCTGCATAGCTGTAGCCCACCACCCGTGGTTAGTTCCGAGAATCAAACTTTCATGGTCAAATAACAACAGTCGGATACAGGTAGCTTTTTCGTTCTGCAGTTTTTGAACAGTTCGCTTTGTTGTACTCTCACCGCTATGCCCCAAGTGCGTGCAAAACAACTGCGCCGCGGAAAAGCTGTGTCGCGCGCTTCCGACAGTGCTCGTTAATTATGCAACGACAAGAATCCGTTCATCTTTGCTCGGTTATGCGGGTCGGACTCGCGTGACTGATTCCAGCCACGGTTGAATGCCTCTGACTGTGAGAGTGAGGGCGAAGCTTCAGGCACAATGAACACTACATGCGAGGAGGAAATTTTGCGTGCTTTAGTTTTGTGTTCAGGTAGTGTGGGCTGCGATGACGTCGACGCCGAGCCCGCAGGACAGAGCTTGAGCCGCAGACATCCCGCCCGAGTAAGTAGGCCGAAAAATAGGGATGTCAGTAAGCGAGCCACTCGAGTGGCGTTCAGAATCCCGGTCCAGAAAACCGGCTGGTTGAATCAAACGGGGCGGGTTTCCGCTTCTACAATGCGGCGTTGCGAGAACAATGCGACGGTGTATAGGGCCATCGCAATTGCCTGCTGTGTGATCCTGCTGGTGGGTTTGGCCTGGCTCTACGAAAGTTGTCTGCAGTACTCTAATGGTAAGCCCATATACGTTTTTTTTCCTTCTTGCCCAATTACATTTTGGCTAATTATGGAACAAAAATGCTCACCCATGCCAATTTTTTGCTGAATTAGTGTGCTTATGCAAGGACACCTTACTTTATCCTTCTGGTGCTTCATTCGTTAAAAACCCCTTTAACGACCGCGATATCAGCGGCACGTAAGACGTCACCCTTGTACTTGACGTCTTTGTTTCGAGCACTGAAGTGGATACCTGGGTCGCTGCGATAAGCCGTGGCGTTACTCCAAGAGTGCTTACAAGAGCAAAAAATGAACCCCTATAGACACGCGGTCTTCTCCCTCCTGTAGGCGTTGCCCTAGCCTTTTCTGATTGTTAGCCCTACCGCAATTGTTTATTCTAGCGGTATGCAAACACACTAGGCATTCAAATATAGCTCTTCCCCATAAATATCTTGGGAATTAGGGGCTTCGTAAGAAGGGACAAGAAAAGCAATTCGAAAACCACAAATGTTTGTGAACATAATACATCAAGCGACTATCAACTTATCAAACGACTATTAACTTCGTGCCTTTCCACTAAATCTTTATCAAGCATCACGGGATTCCAGAGTGTAGGTAGGATGAAAACAATCAATGTAGAAACTTAAGAGAAACCCAAGACGGAACGGAACTGATGATTTCTAAATACTGTCGCAATATTTCAAAAAAGAGTTGCAGTCTCTTTTCAAGGTCTTACGGCCGAGAACATGGAACAGCACAGGAAATTCTCAATTCTCAAAGCTACAGCCAATGGTAACGGCCTCTGTTTAAAGACAAAAGTGTTTTAATCTGGCATACACAAAAGTTTTAGTGACGTCATATCCGTCACGGAAGTGGCACCAGTAGAACGAAACATCGGCCTAAAAAGGTTGTACCCCTGCACACAGGGTCTTCTTGCGGGAAAGCAACCTTTAGAACCAAAGACAACGTTATACTTCGGGTTGTTCGTTTTCGAGTTTGATATTTTAACACGAAAGTGTTTTATGTCGAAAGTGTTTCACTGACGTCATGTTCGTCACGGACATGACGCCAGTACACCTTTGCCGAAGCGACCCGCCAGCAGGACGTCGCTCGCCAAACAAACCCACAAGACAGTCGCCGACCCGCAAATCATGCTCAGCTATAGATTTCGCTGCACATTTCACTTTCGTGTTTTACCTATTCGTATGAGCGAGGAATCAACCACAATTTTATAGTTCCATAACCGGGTCGTTTAGAAGTAACACTGTACAGTTTACAGAAACGTGTTACAAAAAACAACAGCCGTGTTCTTGTTTGGTTTTACTGTTCTTGCGAAAATAGAACAAGTGAGATGACGAGAGAAGAAAGGCTAAAATGTTAGCATCTCAGCGTTTCTTTCGCAGGCAAAAGTGCGCGTGTAGCAAAAAGAAGTCTGTTTTTACTTCTTGAGCGGCTGAAAGCCACTTTAACATAGAGGCTATTTTCCGTCAGTTTTTATGCAAAGTAGAGTCGGCCCATTAAACTCACGCGCAAATTCCACGGGTTTCATTATCTACACGCTATAATAATCCTCTTGTCCCGAAGCTCAGATCTGAATATCTCTATTTTATTTTCAGGAAGGCACACATTTGGCCAGCTGATCTCGAGGCAGCGATTTTTTCTAAGAAGATGGCGAGCTTTCGACAACACGTTGCCTGACGAAAGCAACGCCATATGGTTCATCGAAAGCTCCAACGAGACGTATCTCAAAGGACGTCAGGCCTGCGCCGTCGAGTCGGCTTCTCTGCACAACCCTTCTTTACCTGTGGTTCTTCTAACGACCGGTCAACTTTCACCGGACGGTGGTTACTACGAAGCGCTCCAATCGCTACAGAACTTTCGCGCCTTGACGGTGAACCTCACAGATGTGTTCAATGACACCCCGCTAGATCTGTGGTACCAGTCCCGTAACTGGACAAGCGGGCCGTACAGAATCGAAGACTTGAGCGATGGCGTAAGGTTAGCTGTCTTGTGGAAACGTGGTGGAACCTACCTGGACCTCGACATCATCGTTATGAAGTCCTTGGGCGGTTTGAGCAACAGCGTCATGTTCGAGGTGACTGGCCAACTCACCAACAGCGTACTTTTCTTCGACAGGGAGCACCCATTCATCGAAAAAGCTCTGAGGAGGTGCGCTCTGGAGTACAACTCGACCCGTTGGGGAAGTTGCGGGCCGTCACTGCTAGGACGCTTATATTACTCTTGGAACAATATGCCGTCTGGAGGCCTGGTGAAGTTCCGGGATCGTGACAGTTTTTTTGCGGTTGGTTACACCGCGTGGATGTCGTTCTTCGAGCCCAGCAAGACCGGATGGGTGTTTGAGACGGTGGCCCCTAGCTACGGCGTCCACTTGTGGAACAAGCTTAGCCACGGTGTGCGGGCGGTGGTAGGTTCGGGGTCTGCGCTCGATGTGCTTGCTCGGTTCAACTGCCCGAGGGTCTATGAAGTAATGGTGTCACAGACGTTCTTTTGACGGTCGTTGAAACCTGAAGCTGGACCTGAACAGAGGCGGTAAAAGCTTGATTAACACTGCGCCTTGTCGTAGAGAGTAGTCTTGCGCTACAGTCTTTTGTGCAATTCCGTCGTTTTGAGGAAACACAGGAGCGCTTTTGTCTCCTTGTCCGCAGACGACGGAAAAGGCCAGGGGCCCAGGATTGTCTCCTCAGAGAACGGGCGCCGAGAGTCTAACTTTCGTAGAGTCGCAGAGAGCTGGCTGCGTTCGGATGCTCTACGAACTGTCTGAACTTTTTGTCTATAGTGTCCTACCGCTGGGCACACCACTCCACGCTCTGTCCGTACCTTTCCCCTTCTTTTTCTATTTTCCTCTTTTTCCTCATTGTTCCCCTTTCCCCGTGCAGGATAGCATACTAGGCCGTAGCCTGGTTAACATTCCTGCCTTTCCTTTATTTCTCTCTCTCTCTCTCTCTGCGCCTTGTCTGGAGGTGTGACGAACAAGTTTTATTTGCTTTAATCTACTTGTTTTGACTGAGTAGGTTTAAGTTTATATTAATAAAGCTTTAATAATGACACTTTACACTGTGGAAGAAAGTGTGTGTATGGCAGACAAAAAAAGATTATTCTGGTGACCGCCTGTTCGGGGAATGAGATCGCCATGTGTGGTGCGGATGTGCAGAGGACCGCTTACAGCCCGATGGCTGGGCTGTTACTAGTTTTGTATCTCAAAGACACTTGAACCCTCCCTATATATAGACACTTTTACTCTTTCGTTCGCGCCTAGAAGGATTATGAAACATTGTTTTCTTCAGCACACAGCAAAATTTCGCGATTTACTCGTTGCGGCAGATAGTTCTCCTAGCTTCTGCTTTGCTTTTGTTAAGATATCTGCTAAAGTGCGTACGAAATGCGTTCAATGCTGCAACTGAAAGAAAGCCGGCCAATACCCACTACATAGTATGAATGGCGTCATTCAAGCGCGCGTTCCGTGCCGACACCGTGAAAGAGAGCACCAACCTTTGAGCAATTAAGTTATAAAGTTATAAAACGTGCGTAGAGCAGTGGCTAGGGAAATTTGCATACCCCTTGTATCAAGTACTGGACGTGCGTATTGACTACGCTCTGAAAGAACTCCAGCTTATTAAAAAAAAACATCGTGATTAAAGTGCAGAGGTGCGCTGCCTGACACGAAAACGTGCGACGAACAGGAAGAAAAGATGAACAGACCAGGTGAGGCTGAAAAAAGTTGAATAAAGCGTTGTGGGGCCCTTTTAAAGCATGCTAACGCCATCCAGGAACTCATTGTGCTCCTTGATCAATGCCGTGTGTTCCAAAGTAAACTGCGGATGCTTCAGTCAGCAGGGCATTTCCAAAGGCGCTGTTGGGACGCCATTGTTCTGACCGAAATGTGGGCAGGTGATACGCATCGCTAGTTTATTATAGGGCACTTTTCTTTAAGCTCTGTATGTTGAGCGTCAATACGCAGCCGTGTGTCTTTCACCGGGTGTGCATAGTTCGGTGTGAATTGATGCTATCATTGACCACGGGCAACCAAGGACTGACCTTGAGAATAAAGCCCTGCGGCCAGCTTTGAAGCTTTGCAATTCGAACTCACAATACACCTCGCCTTCCAAAAAGGAATCATAACCACCAGGACATGAACATTTTCGTACGCGAGTACATAGTGTTGGGTTTATATAGCACGTTATGCAGAAGGGTGTTTAAAGTAATAAAGTGAACCTTCATTGAAATGTCAAGGCCAAGTCATCAAAGGTGGAAGAAAAAATCATTGTTCGAAGGCTTGACACCTGTGGAAAACTGCAACGGCAACAGACACGCCGTTTCTTCTGCAGATAGATGGCGACATTTTGTTCTAAAGGGGTACAGAGTTGACTTTCCCCTCATATGTGTACCATTATCTACTGGTTACTTTGAACACTACCGCTCTTCTTTTGAGGAAATGCTAAGAAGACTAACCATAAAGCTACCCAGAATATGACGTAACTCTTTATAAGCAGAAATGTGTGCTCATTTACACAGTGTTGTGTTTCTGGCGCCGCGAAAGCGAAGGCCTAGAGAGATGACTTAATAGGTAAACACACAAGGAATAGGAACATAGCTTACAGGTCAATTCAAAAGTCACCCTTTCTGTGTACCGCGGTCTTTGTACTCGTTGCGTTAATTAACCCTACTCCTGCAATCGTTAACCAAAACGCCGAATATGACGTTTTCGCTGACTCTGATCACGTTCACAAACGATATATGTTCGGGTATGGCTTATTGCAAGAAACCTGTAGCATAATTTTGTGTACTTTACAACTCCTAAACCTACGCGCTGAATTTACATCTCCCGATTCTAACACATCACTCATGTAATATCCAATGTTCCTTAGACTGCGGGAGTTTCATGGTTACGTTTCAAGATGAATGTAAACGACTAATTATTAGAAACTGAACTAACATTGACGTTTCTTAGCAACGCCTGTAGTATCTACGAAGCCATGAACAGCGCATATTATGTAGTCTGAAGAACAAATTTACCCAAGGGTTTCTTACGGTGTGGTAACGGACCCATGTAATTTCTCTTGACGAGACGTCAAGAGAGTGGCAATTTCTTGGTAAAATTGAGAGGATCAGCTTTGTTCTGATCCACATCAGCTTTGTTCTGGTGTGGTCGCACCTGTTATCAAAGCACATCCGAGTGCAAATGACCTCATCGCTAATATCAGCGAGTGATATCAGCTGTGCCGGTAACTTGCAGGCTAGGTTGTCTTCGGTGGATTCCAAATCGGCCATTCGTAATTGTGGTGTAAAGGTCACCAAACCTTCGTATGACGCAAACTAAAATACTGTTCGTCTACGCCGCATTGCCATTTCAGTGAAACTTTTTTTCGCCTACCAACATGGGGATTCTGCCACCTTGTTATAAATCCCCCCCAAAAAAACGCACAAAACACCAGAAACAACAAACACATAAAAAAAATGCCATCATTTTTACTACCATGCCAAATTTCCAATTTCTGCCGCTCCACAAAATCGAAGCATGCAATACTATGAACCCACAATACCAAAAAAATTCCCCGCATTTACCCGAGGGGAAGAATGTGAAAGTGCGAATGCAGGAGTTGAATTTGCGCGGTTCGGTAATGTTCGCGAAAGAGAGATCACACACACACACACAACTACAAAGAAAGAAAGATGCATTTATTCACAGACACCTATTTGTGTTGTCGTTGTACTTGATTGCTAGAGCGTATCTCAGCTTTGAAATTTCGTGTCAGTACTCCTTTAAGCGGGTGCATTAGCCCTTCTCACGCCCGATTCCTGGCCAATCCCCCACGTGGGTATGTGCCATGCACAGACACCTATTTGTGTTGTCGTTGTACTTCATTGCTAGAGCGGATCTCAGCCTTGAAATTTCGTGTCAGTACTCCTTTAAGCGGGTGCATTAGCCCTTCTCACGCCCGATTCCTGGCCAATCCCCAACGTGGGTATGTGCCATGTCAGCGGCCAGGCAGCGCGCGCCCATGTCCCCCCGTTGCCAAGGAAGACGAGGAGATTCCTGGCCAATCCCCCACGCGGGTATGTGCGATGTCAGCGGCCAGGCAGCGCGCGCCCATCTCCCCCCGTTGCCAAGGAAGACGAGGAGCGCGCGCACCCGCAGCTGTTGCTATGCGGACGGCGGCGGACGCTTCAGGCTCGCTTAAGAAGTGCATTCGCACTTAAAAACTGTCACCACAACACTAAAAAAATGCAACAATTTTAAGGTGTCATGCAGACAAAATAAATGTTTGGCTTGTTCAACATATCGCTACGCCAGAATAACTATGATGCTTGTTTAACGTGAACTTCAGACAACTAATATAAATAATGGAAAATCGGATGACGCAGTGGTGACATTTCGGCCGCTTATTTACCCAGCCATGGTGACGTCACAAGGCCTTCTTTGTGCAGTTGTCGGCCGCCTACCAAAGTCGCAGCCAAGAAACATGATTGTGCGTTTGTAGAGATGCCTGTCGCTCCATTTAATTATACCAATATGGTGTTACCACTCTAATATATCTGTCTTTAATATTTACCCTACTAGGTCACTGCTGACGTGATGTAGCGAGGTATTTTAAAGTTGAACATTGATCTTTTTTTTTTTCCAAAAACGTTTTTCGGGGGCCCGAATGGAGATGAGTCGGTTAAGAAAACCTAGTTTTTTCAAATAAAGCAAAATTGCCTATGTGGCTCTTTTAATCCTCAGTCAACCAATTGACCACGCAAGAACCAATTGCCATTATTCCACACGCTTTCATTTCAGCCCCGCGACTCTTTGCAACGCTTTTCACTGTGACATCGCCATGCCCACAGGAAGTAAATCTTTTCAGGCGGAACTGTAAAACGCCCTACCGGGATTTAAAATGGCGCGAATAAACAGGAGATGGTACCAAAACACAGGGCACTTTTCCTTGTCCTGTTTATTTGCCCGGTTTTGATTGCGGCAGTGTAAACCAACTTGCCCAATTCACCGTCTTAACTCAGCTTATACAAGGTACAGGTGCCCCAAAAAGTAGACGGAGCACGGGTCGGAGATTTTGAGGTGATTTCTCCGTCACGTTCCTAGCCAGCAACCCCGAAGTGAGTTTTGAAAAACAGTCATTCTTAAATGAAATCAAGCCACACATTCTATTTATGCTGGCAACCGCGTAACATGGAAAATATTTTAATTATACGAAGCCGTGCTCGGTTTACTTTTTGGGGCACCTGTACATGCAGAAGACATTGCCGTCATATAACTCGTGATGTTGCCTAAAGTTATTGTTTAAACAGGGAAGCTGTTTAGCAAATCATTAGAGTTTGGTGTCAGCAGTTAAAAATATCATGAAAATGCCGAGCGCTCATGTTGCGTGCCTCGCGCAGACCGCCCAGCGTCCCCGACGTACGTTTGTCAAGCCAAGCATACCCACTGAGGGAGATTGGCCAAGATTGGCCAAAAATGGCGCTCGCCGTAATCGTAGCCACACTTGTTTTAAATGCAGAGCATTTCAGTAACTCACGATGTCACCCGCTATGACGTCCGTAGTCGTAGTCCGCACTCGTCCCCCTACACTATATACAAAAAAAATACTATCCGGCGCCTGGTTTCGATCCCTCGACCCTGCGGGCGGAACGCAATGTACATGGCGCTCTACCCACTGCGCCACAAAGCCGACACAGAATGGGAGGCTACGAACGCGCCTTATATCCTTGACTCATTCAAACTACGTCAAGAAGCTGCTGATACAACGCATTCACTACCACCAACTCCCCAAACACTAAACGTTAACGCAATACATCCACCCCCTATGCGACGCATTTACTCGAGTCCCCCTCGCGGGGAGATGGGCCCAATTTTTTGGAACGAGAAAGACAGGTCATAGAGTACGCCCCTCTAAGGAGATTTCCAATGGTTATCAGTTCCAAAAAAATCAAGGAAACTGACACTTATAGCAAGAATGACGGAGTAAAGGCCGCTGCAGCAGTGAAGAAGCAAATCGGCTGCAATCGGAGAACTAAACCGTCGTGATGGTCGTGAAGGTTGCATACAGCTTCGCTACCTTCAAGTCTCACACGTTAGTGTGGGCTTCCTTCATTTTTTGCGTGCTGAGCCCAAAGATGCGGGTTTGATCCCCGGCCGCGGCGGCCCCTTTTCGGACGGAGGCGAAAAGGGGTGTTTGAGGTTTGAGGTTCCTTGTGTGTTTGAGGTTTCTTTGCAAGTTAAAAATCTCCAGGTGGTCAGAGGTCAAAATTAATCCGGAGCCCTCCACTACGGCGTGCCTCATCGCCTGTGTAGCATCGGCACGTTAACCCCCATGATCAGTCCTTTTTTGCGCATCGCGCATTGTGCGATTGAGATTTGCTGTTGTATCTTACAATTTTTACAAAGTGTGTTCTTCATTATTGGTTGAACCTTTTGTTTAATTTGTAATTCCTGATTATAAATTTGTGTTGTAGCGTTCATGCATTTGTATTCTTCTTGTTGAGCCGACTAATAGTTTTTTTCGCGCTTCTTGCGTAAATATATTTGCGGCAAAAAAATGTAGCTTGATAAACGAACCTGACAAATCAACAGAAATCACTCCATATTTCGTACGTATGTGTCTCGCATTCTAAAGGCGACAGAAGAGTTGAAGCGGCGCTAACGTAAACGTATTTCTGCAGGCCTTGCAGTAACGCAAAACAATTTTTTTTTTTTCTGGGGTTTCTTTTTCTCGGAAGTTCGCTCCGGTTATACTTCGGTGGTACCGGCTGGCAATCACGCCACTTTACTCAATGTCTTGGTTAAAAATGAACGCACTTTTGAATCGTCAGAAGTGACTCAACTCTCAAGAACGACCAGTAATTCATTATTCTATTTCGTGCTGTAAGTGTTCATAGCGTTATTTTTAAATTTTCGAATGCGTAAATTTTAAGCCGACGTTGCCGCACTTATTTGAGTACTAGGACCATTAATGCTTCATCTGCGTTTTTCATGAAAGCTAGGAATAGTGGCTCACTATTGGCAGGAACGAAATAGGTTGTGTGACTCGCCACGGCGGCTCAGTGGCTAAGGCGTTGCGCTGCTGAGCACGAGGTCGCCGGTACGATTCCCGGCCGCGGCGGCCGCTTCTCTGATGGAAAAGAAAAGCAAAAACGCCCGTGTGTACGACATTTCGGCGCACGTTAAAGATCCCCAGGTGGTCAAAATTAATCCGGAACCCTCCACTACGGCGCGCCTCATCGCCTGCGCTGCGTCGGCGCGTTAAACCCTACCATCAAATCAAATCAAATAGGTTGTGAGATTATGATAACAAGAAGATAAAGAAGCACCCACTAGTGACGGAGATATTAATGTGATACTTTACTCAGCCCAGGGGAGGGAAGATGAGGAGGGTGGCTAGGGATACGCAAGTGATAAGATGGATGATCGAGTAAAGTGGGACGCCCTGATTGCACAGCAAGCTTCGAGGTCAATGGATTACTTAATCGGAGAAGTAGTCCGTGTCGCGAGCTATTATCTGTGCATGGAAAGGGACCCTAGCATAATTGCTGTGCGCGTCTAGATTTCATATTAGTTCGTCGGCGCATCGATAGCTGCCTCCACGGTCGTTCAAAGTTGGAACACCTGTTGTTCCCCGCTCTTGCGGAGTCTCTGCTCCCGCCACAGAGGAGACAAAGCGGGGATTCCCCTCCCGGAGGGATTTCGAAACTTGGGGCGGCTTCGTTCCGAGTGTCTCTCGCCGGCAAGGCGCGCAAGAAGCTAGCGCCCCAGTTCGGTGAAGAGGGCAGTTGCACACCCTCGCTCGGTTCGCAACGGTCGTCCGCTGTGTCAGAAGGCTGCCGGCGGCTGCTTTCAAGGTTGTCTGACGACACAGCACCACGTGGGATCTAACGTTGGTGCCAGGTTGTTCCGCTGCCAGATTCTGTTTGCTGCGAAGCGCCGAACTGCACGAAGCAAGATACAAAGTTATGGCCTCTGTCACTCCTCCAGAAGATGCCCGCAATGAGAGCGCCCGGACCGTGTCCCGATCGCATTTTTCCGACCACGAAGATAAAAGCACACATGGTAAGAAATGTTTTCTTCATTCAGTTATCTCTCTAAGTAACAACTAAGAGGGCCATTCTTATTTTTTATTTTTGTGTTTAGAGGGAATGCTAGTCGGGTTAGCTGGTGAATGAAAAAGTTATTCTGCTCGTATGCTTTGCCTTTTTGTTTCCCGTAGGGTGTAATTTGCTTGGAAAAAATTAAGGATGACAAAAAACTGCCGCGCTTTCAAGTGATAACATTCAACAGTCTGTTATCATCCTGCCCGCATTGTCTGTATTAGGGGTTTCAATTTCAACCACAAATTAAAGACCCTCTGCATCTTGGCGCTTTGACCGAAAAGCCGACGTGCTGACCATAAAAGATTATCGACATTATTTATGAACACGCTCAAACCGCATTCAGGACACGCCTTTAAAATTTTCATCTCTTCCATTAGTTGCATCCTTTTAGGCTTGCTTCACAACGCGGTATCTCCTCGCATATCTACTGAAGAGCGCGTAAGAATAGCCATACAAATCTAATTTTTTTCCTTTGTAGTATTACGTGTCACACAAAAATGGGCATTTGTATGTAAGTTAACATCACGATGCGCTACACAAGCGTAGATATGTTTCATGTGACAGTCAAAAGATGTCACATTGAACTGAACCCACCTGTGGCTTGCTTTTGTGGCCTGAGTCGAATAATTAGTGCAACTAAGCTGCATCCCTGGCCAGTCCCAAAACTAGCTACAGATGAGGAGCTGTGGCGTCGGAGACGGCTTCCGGCCATAAGACCCATGTGAAGCAATATGTATTTGCGCCCCATAATTGCGCCCCACATATATACAAGTCCGCCCGGTCCAGGAATAGCAACACCACTGAAAGTCAGTTAGGTTAAATTGGGTAGGTTCCGCCCCACTAGACCGTTTTTCTGGTACAAAAACAGCACTCGCTCACCAGAAAAAGCTGTGCCCACCCGAGTGTTGCATTCGTCCCAAACTTCCCACTGATCGGAAGTGGCCTACATTCTGCCGCGAACACAAGTAGACTGAAAAACAAATGGATTTGAAAATAAATTCGGCTCGTAATGAGCCTTTTTTATGGTATCTTGTCGGTGATTTTCCGAAGAAAGGCGGAAGAGAAAAATCCCTGGCCATCTCCACTAACGTGAAGCCTTGGGAAGGGGAGAAGCATGCAGCGTACAAGTGTATTCTTGGCACCTCGGAGTGTTTGCCAACGGAGATGAAACCGTCGGGACGTAGAGGTATACACCTTTGCTGTAAAAGTCTCTTGTCTTCGAAGCACGAAGCTCTCTAGCGCGAGGCGTAAACGAGTGTCCCGGTGTTTTTCTTACACGCGTTACGTTCTAGCACGAGGCATAAACGAGTTGACTGGTGTTTTAGCGCCGTGACTACACGAGACGAAGGACGATTACGACGACGACGACAGGAGACGCCAAAAGCTCCAGCCCCTACGGAGCTGCACCCCTAAAAAGTGACAAGGAATGGGGCTAACGGAGTCTTACTTTTGATAAGGACGAAAAAGAGGGCTGAATGTCTCTTAATAACATCTTCCGCGGTAAGATAACTTGCGTACTGAAGACATCGCTGTATTCTGAAACTCCATTCTATTTGTGAGCAATGCCGGTACATGGTGGTTCAACAGAAAAGCGTATATGCTGCGATGCACAGCGAGTGAACTACGGATTGTTATGTTCTACAAAGCGAACACAAGTATACCAGCTGAAACTCTTAATCGAAAAATTACCACTCGTGTCCCCAGAAAACAACAAACTCGGACAGAATATAAAAAAAAGAACGATTTCCCTTGATTTTATTTTGAGCCAAGGACGCTTCTCGGGAACATATGTAACTTATTTTGGGTAGGATTTGTGTAAGGCATCGATTAAATGCTAGCCGTAATTCATTGTCCGCGTCAGCCTATTGCTGGAACTTGGGGTGAGTCAACATTTCAAACATTGTAAGTGAATATGGAGCTGCTCTTAAATTTAATAGGGATTTATGCACATTAAAGTAAACTTAACACAGAAACAGCTTTGTAGCGAAATGAATTGGCTGATCTTTAAGGAGTTCGTCAAACTGTATCGCCTCCCCTCTCACTTCGCATGATTGATCGTGCGTTTGTTAATCTATAACTCCGTTGGAACGCTCGAATTTCTATATATTTTGACATTTCTGAAAATTAAGTTCATTTTAATGAAGTGTACGGGCTATCAACGAAGCTTCTGAATTTTAGTTTACGGATTGTTTACTATGCATTGACGCCGCTTTTAGAGGGTGGGGAAATTCGCGACACTAACAAATCTACAAAGTTATCTATAAACCTTTGCTTTAATTTGAATTGTGCCTACGTAGTTTGAGAAAATAGTTCGTTCCATTGCACGTACAAAAGCAGAAAATCATGACTAAGTTACTATTCTTTTTATGCCTTGTTGCATTATTCTATTGCATAATTCAGAAATTGGCAAAGCAAAAGAGAATTCCTTCGAGTACTTCGAACAGAAATACGGTGAGCTTAGCGTTCTTTCGGTCTAGTGTTCTAACGCTGCTTGATTCTTCAGCGAGACTGCAGTTAACAAAAGAACGACTCTTCAACCCGAGGGGATAAATAATTGTGTGCTCCCTGCAGCAAACCCTTCCCTGCTAGATGTACCGCCCTGATGGCACGAAACCACAGAAACGAAGCATTAGTTTGGGGTAGTTGTGTTTTCCTTTATTGTATTTCAATTAAGGTTAGTTTGTGTGGCTGCGCCTTCAAAGTACAACTCTACTGAGGCAAATTATCACTGCACTACCTTTTCCAACCTTTCTACATGTGGTAAAGAAAAGAGGATATCAACCTAGGTAGCTGACATATTGCTACTGTCTGTGACTTCGTTCATTGTACATTTATATTTTTCTTTATTGTGACACTTTTGCAATAGCTTTTCGTTTTACATGCCGGAGTACAAACTTAACTGTTCGAGAGTGCTTTGTGTGCATTGGTCTTTATCGGTGGGGCGATGAAGGACCTTCATACTTGTATGTACCTTACTGTCGAAAATGTCTTCACCTTTCCACTCTGGTTCTTAAAATCGGCAGAACCTGAATTGGAGCATTGTTCTTGCCTACCATCAATGCCAAAAGAGCAAAAACACAGGCAACGGGCTCTGTCATCGACTCATTGCTTGGCGGGATACAATGCCTGCTTGGCAATCTAGCGACTGTTAGACACCGATAAGATTGAAGTTGATTGTTTCTGAAAACAATGCCAGGCAACACGAGTTCGGCCTTATCTGTATTGAGGGATGCACCCCACACTCCACCCATATCTGTATTTAGCGACGTATCAGAAGCACTGTTGACACACCAGCGCGTCACAACCTCCTGGAAAGCAGACAACACGTGATGCAGCAGTGGGTGCTCAAATATTTGCTCTAGTTTACGGAGGTGAGGACAGGAAAAAAATAATCATTTGCTCATCCCCGGAAAAGCTGTTGTCTAAAAAAACCGGGAAGATTCGAGCAACCTTTTGCGGTTGTTAAAGGAGCCATGAAGACAAAATACAAGTTGGCTTTATTAGAAAGACTGCTTAGTCCCGATAACAATGATACCAATATCATCGCAATCTTCGAACAAATAATGGAGATATTAAAGAAAACGTGTGAAGCCGTGGCGACACCCTAGGCAATTTCCCGCAACTTTTCTATGACGTCACGGAACCTTGTTTGTGCGATTGGCGGCCGCCTAACTGACCTGTCGCGACGACACATGACTGGACGTCTGTAATGGGGCCTCTAGTTCCATTTGACCGCATCACTTGAATGCTAACGTGCAGTTAACGCACTAAAAATTATATTTTATTGTTGGCCCGTATGACGTCATTCTTGCTCATAACACGTCACTGTGGCGCAAAATTTGAAAGTTTTTAAATACTTCTTGCTTTTTTTTTTGTTAAAAAACACCTTTTGTGGCTCTAATGGAGCTGAGTGAGATACTGAGTCCTAGTGCTTTCAAATTAAACGAACTTGTATTTTCTCTTCATGGCTCCTTTGAAGCACAGCTCCGCCAGTTTCACCACCTATGCCCGAAAGTTGTCGATACTAAGGCGACATCTGTAGCGCTTCGTTGTTGCGTAGCATTGTGTGGGCGGTTGGTCGAGTTGACCGATTGTATTGCTCTACGGGACCCGTGAATTGAGTTTTGCCACACCGCTAGAAGCAGGCTCGTGCAAGAACGCCCGTGAGAACAATAGCCGCTGGCATGTACAATTTTCGCTGGATGAAAATCAAACATGCACGACAAGCATTCCTCTATGAAAAAAAAAATTATTTCACGGTGATTGAAACCATTAGATAAGTGTTTGCCAATCTCTGCGATCGAAGATTTTGAAATCTTAGATGTTTCTCAACCATGTTAACTTGCATTATCGCATTTCTGAACACTTTCGATGCGGATGATGCCGATATTCCAGCGTTGTCAGAAAAGCAAATTGTAACAGTGCCATGGCTACTGCAGCGGGCGTGTGTAAAGTACCGAGTGAGTTCGAATATGTTGCGAAAAGTGCCAGAAAATTGTCTCCCTGTTTCAAATGCTACATCAGGTGATTGTATATGTGTAGAGTTCTTATTGTACTGAGAAATAGGTAAAATGAACAAACGTGCCCAGTCGCCGCATTTCACTTCCACCGTTTACTTAAAGGACAAACTGTAACTATAGAAGGCTAATGCATCATCTATCACCGGCGATCATGCACCAGTTACAAGAATAACCAAGCAGGCAGTCGTAAGCAACTGAGTAGTCCCCGTTCTCCCTGCCTCTATGTTTTAATGGTATATTAAGTGGAGGTCAGCTGCTGCAAAGTGAAAACCAGCATGAAAAATTACTTTCATTTGAAGCAACCCAGAACGTGTCACCCAGTAAGAGTAGAGTTTATGACATCTGAATACGCGAGCTTGATCCATTGGGAATAAATATATAAATCAAATAGCGAAATGTGTAGCAATTAATAGCGCTTTAAAGTTAATATTGAACATCATTGTTCCAATAGTTCAACTAAAAGCTTCGACCATGGGTCTAACTTGGAGTTAAGGGCCTTCGAAATTTTGAATACTAATGTTACAGTTTTGTTATTTGAATGACATGTTATTCGAGAAACTGATTTTTCCAATTCTCAAATATTCGATTAAATTCTAATGTTCTCTACTTCTATTGCTGAGTATAGCTTTACTGAGTAATAATATGTGCAATCCAACTACATGTTTAATTCTGATTGTCCCCAAATTTTGGGCCAGTTGATGTTGGTTCATTAATTACAGCAGCGGCTATACCTCATACCGTATTCTAGCTAAGTCACTGTTTTGTAAAATGAATGAAAGGGGTGATTTTTTTTATTTGCAATTCTTACAGTACTCTAGGGCAGATTAGGTATATAATTCCAGTAAAATGGTCAGGAATGTAGAATATATAATGAATATACATTGGAGACAGAGCAATTGCTTTCCTAACACCTGCTGAACTTAAGCATTTAAGGTACTCCTAGATATCTTCTATGTGTTCAAAAAGCAAAATGGTTATTTTGGCGCGAAACAGGATCCAAGAAAAAATAAGGTGGTAGAGTCACCTAACTTATTTCGCCGAGAGTCAGGCATTTGGCGTATAGGTATTGGCACAATTACTCTATTGCGAGCACCAAAAGATGTGTAAAGGCTTTTATTAGTCCTGCACATCTTACTTACGGTTTACATCATGTATGAATTCTTGTTTCATAGCTATACCTATTTGCACTGTAAAGCCGCTATAACTTAGGTGAGCACCATCGAAAGCATTTCCATCGAGTTACTTCACAACGTTATGCTATTGCCTTCTTATGATCCACACAAATATAAAATGTCCATACACTTAGATTTCTTTACTGCTCTCCGATAAGTATGAATTAAAAATGGCCAGATTAAGGAAGTGACTAATATTTAAAACAAAGAAAGGGACTGGCGTTGTAATCTATGGGTGTGTGCGCTACTGCTGTGTGTTTCTTGAAGATTACCCAAACGGGAAATTTCCCCCTGAAATGCGAAAGAAAAACCTGGAAAAATCGGCGAATGTACAATGGGAATTTGATAAATAACCTGGACAGCAATAAAAAAACCTGTCTCTCGCAAGAGGCGTCAGTTCATGTGACACTGTTCTCCCAAGTGAACGCCACAGCCATGATCAATTCGACTGAATGAAAAGGCCACACGGCAGTACGACAAACGCCACACGGTTGATTGCACGGTTTCATTGCGACGTTGTAGGACATGGTAGCAATCTTAGACGGCGTCCTACACAAGCCCAGTTCCTGCTTTCTAGCGTGACGTTGGTCGTTCGGAGAAAGGAAACATTCAGGCCTTTTTTTCTTTTTTTCCGGGAAAAAGGATTGACACATATGCCTTGCAGCAATGAGTTATCGCTCTCTGCGACATTACAGTATTTCCGGCCTTCTGACGAGGCGACAGTAGCTAACGTAGATGCAATATCGCTTATAAGCGAAAGAAACTGGAAAGACTTGGGGCATATTTGCAGGTAGCAGAGCATATAATTACATTCCTGCCGACTACTGAAGAGTTGGTTTAGAAAGCACAAAGTGCCAATTCGTGGCAAAGCCGGTGTGCAGCCGTTCATTGTGGAACACAGTAACTGGTGACGTGCGAGGAGGTATCGGCGAGCCTTTTTAAGTGGTATCATAAAAGCATCATAAGGACGTGTAAGGGGCATTGGACGTATCGCTCAGTACGTCTGACGTAATAATTTTGAAAAGACATGAACTTCCGCGTGTAAGCGTTGCATACAAGGAACCTGAATATAATAGGGGAAACTGGAATTTAAGTTTAATCAAGACTAATGTTATGATTTAGTGAACAACGCCAATAAAAATTAGTATATGTACTGCAAGAACAGCCGTCCCGTTTTATTCATCATCAACAACAACAGCCCACTAGATCCACTGCAGGACGAAGGCCTCTCCCATGGCGACCTCCAACCGAGTCCTGTCCCGCGCCACTCGAGTTTTGCTGATGATTGTAGGGTTTAACGCGCCGACGCAACGCAGGCGATGAGGCGCGCCGTAGTGGAGGGCTCCGGATTAATTTTGACCACCTGGGGATCTTTATCGTGCGCCGAAATCTCGTACACACGGGCGTTTTTGCTTTTCACCTCCATCAGAAAAGCGGCCGCCGCGGCCGGGAATCAAACCCGCGACCTCGTGCCGCTCGAGTCCATTCTTTGCCTCCGGAATTACTTATTCCATCTCTTCATCGAATAATCGGCATTCCCCTTCTTCTGGACACGTCTCTCAATATCCAGCCTATCACCCTGGTAGTCCACCGGTTTTCATTTCGCCTAACTACGTGTCCAGCCTAAGTCCATTTCCATTTCTTTATTTTAACTGCGATATCTCCTACTCGAGTTTTATTGATAGCATTCTATATACAAATATATTGCAATAATATACATATATGTGTGTATGTCTGTGTGTTTGTGGGTGTGCTGATATGCAACTGTGGTGCGGTACTTTGTACGCCTTCTGTTAGCAGCAGGCACACGCGGGTTTTTCCTTTTCGTTTTATCGTCTCGTGAAAGCCCTTTTATATGCCAAATGTTGAAACGAAACCATCTTAAATACGCCAGCTCAAGTCTTTTGTTTCTAGTCGGCTAAATTGCCGCCTTCAAACAAATACGAGGAACTACGATATGCATGCAGTTCTGTGCAAAAAAAAAAAAAAAAAAAAAGCAGAGGTTCCCCTCAAGCGTGGCCCAACCGAAGGACCAGCTTACACCTGCTGTTAAGAACGGGAATCGATTCACTCGCTTCGAACTCCCCTCCGAGTCAACGGCTAAGCTGCCCTGACAAAGTATCCAATTCTGCCATAGAGCAGTTGTTTTTGCCTTGGCGCGTATCTTCGTGTCTCCTGCCGGGCGACTGATGCGTAGCCTTGGGACGACGGAAGGTGCCAGCCAGTCTCTCAGAGGAACGCCACACCGAGTGCGGGGGCGTGAGATTACCCGTAGCGCTCGTACGTATCACGATGTAATACACTAGAAGCAGGATGCAAGCGTCCACCCACGTCAGCCGAGCCGGAAGACTTCTCGTGACGACGATGTCGAGAGAGCACACGCTTCAAGATACACATGACAGGCGCGAGGGCGGATGCGAAAGATATCGTTCTCTATTGCGAATGTTTGCGGCGTACAGGGGGAGGGGGATGTATTTTGTGCAAAAGGCACTTTAATCATCGTGATAGGTGGGCGACGTCCACTCAGTGATGTTCCGTGCTGGGAATTACCGCATTTACTCGCGTAATGATCGCCCTTTTCTTTAAAAAAAATGATGCAGATTCAAAGGTGCGTTCATTACGCGGGGTAAAGTTTCGTGAAAAATTTTTGCGCACAGAAATTCAAGCAAGTAATGGGTCAAAATATTACGAAAGGTCTTATGAAGATGATAAAAATAACGCATGAAAACAATAAAAACTACGCACACCACCGACAGCCGCTTTGCAAAGTGACGCAAAATGCGGTGTTTTTATTAATTACGGAACGCGTCGGAACGAGTTTGCTGCGGCGTGACAACAGTTCGATCAATAAGTGACAGCCACTGTCACAGTTCGGGTCATCAAAATAGGTTGGTTGGTTGGTTGGTTGGTTCCTTATGTCATGGCGGATACCCACGCGGGGGATTGGCCAAGAAGCTGCCGGTAATAATTAGGCTGTGACTAGGTTTATTTTAGAGAAAAAGAAAAAAAAAAGAAGTACGAGAAAAAACATTGAGAGTAGAAAAAGAAATCTTTGGATAGAACAGGATTGTCAGGAAAAAAACTTGCGAATGAAGGCATAGCTATCTAGCAGGGCATCTGGCCTGTCGCCGCAACAAAGGAATGAAAGGCGATCACGACATCTCTGTGGCAATATCCTATGACGGAAGCACCCAGCGAAAGAATAACAGGTATGTCTGCCGAAGCAGCAACCTGGGCGCGTCTTTTTCTTTGTCTTGCGAGCACATTATGTGCCGTTTGTGAGAGTTTCTTCCTCATCGATATTGAACGCATGCTTGCCGATATCGCTACTATGGGCAAGTCTGCCGCAATACCGTACCCATGTCCCCTTTGAAAGGGAAGGAAACGCAGGCACGCACGACCATCATCAGCTTGACTTGGCACACATACGGCATATTGCTGCGGCTAGTTCAGAGTACGTTCATTTCGCGGGAAATAATAAAAAAAATCTAACTTTGACGACAAACTTTAGGGGTGCGATCATTACGCGAGTGCCATCATTATGCGAGTAAATACAGTATCCTTTTTTAGGATAATTTCCGGCTGTAATTTCAGCAAAAAGGGGAAAAGGGGAATCTTTCACTGATGCAGGGAATTTTAGGGGTCGTGGAGACAAAAAAAAATAACCTCTGTAAACCTGATCTCGCACATTTATTACTTTGGTTTTTTTGAAAGGATCCCTTAACAATTATTCGGATCCATGTTAAAATATCTGCAGTCGTGTTCCGGCAAGCCACAAGCATCAAAGACTTCTTCCATGCCAGTTAATAAAACAGGAGAGAGCACAGAGAAGCGACTACCCCATGACAATGAACTAGTAATGCATGAAGCGGTGGCGGCTGAAGGGCTGAAGCTTGTTTGGTGTATTCCTGTGCAATATACGAAAAAGCATTGCGGGTGCTCCTTAGTCCACGCGCTGTCAACGAGAGATGATGCCAGCAGTACCGGCGCTGAGCTAAAATTATCTCAATTTCCTAACATGTTTTCTTCTTTTACGTAGGGGCAGTCTTAACTTGGAACTTTAGCATGCAAACTGATCTTTTTTTATTTTTTTGGTACAAAACGTGAAATGCATAGTCAAATGCTGATGCGCGCAAGGTGTAGAATTTCGTTCACGTGCAACCCTGATTTTCTGAACGGCGTGTGCCCCCGGAATGCTACGTAAACTGGAGACAGGTGGCGCTGGCTGACGTCCAAAACCGAACAGGAAACAACGTAAGACCTATCAGCTGCCGAAAGAAAACGAAGGGAATTTTGCACAAAATTTTTGAAAAACCTGAGGGGGAAAATTCTGAAAATAGGGAATTTCCCAACCTCCAAATTGGGATCTTTCTCCTCAAGACGGAAAATCATTGCGTCCACTTGTATGACTATTTCTCGAGCCTGTCTAAGGGAAGAGTTGCTACCAAGAAATGCGGTGATTTGCGTGACTGAATAATTGAGACTGTACTGGCGTTCTTAACTTCTCATTTGTTATCGAACTCTGCTTTGTAAGTATGTGTAGAATCAAGAGTTGTGTGTACGAGATTTCGGCGCACGTTAAAGATCCCCAGGTGGTCAAAATTAATCCGGAGCCCACCACTACAGCGCGCCTCATCACCTGCGTTGCGTCGGTGCGTTAGACCCTACAATCAATCAATCAATCAATCAATCAATCAATCAATCAATCAATCAATCAATCAATCAATCAATCAATCAATCAATCAATCAATCAATCAAGCAATAAATAAATAAATAAATAAATAAATAAATAAATAAATAAATCAGAATCAAGGGTTCGATTAAGCTTCACCAGACGTGCTTCCCCATTTCTACAAACTAATTAAACGGGAACTCTTCAATCTTGACCCCTACGTCGTCTTGGCGACTAAAGCCAGTACTACATGGAGCGATTTCGACTGCGAATTCGCTGATGCGGCGCCGCTCGTGCGGCAAAACCACCTTTTTTCGTTGCTGCGGCAAAGTGCCAAACATTTGAAGCGGTCGAGCAAACGCCGCTCGTGCGGCGTGTGCGGCGTAGAGGGGCCGGACCTGCGGCCAATAGGAGCACAGCTCGGCACCACTTGCACGCTTGGAAACCAGATGGCGTTGCTTGTATGAGCGCGACAATAGCGCGGTCACACCAAAACGTTTGTCTTTTCTGCTGTGTGCGCATATATTGTTGAAGAATTGGCGATTCTTATGTAAAACCGCAAATAAACTTCTATTTACCTTAAACCAGGCAGAAACAACTTGCCAAGAAAGTAAATAAAACCACCCTTGTTTTTTTTTTTGTTTTTTTTAATGCGAAAGTTTGCTCTGCAGCATAAAACGGTGAAAATCACAACAACCTTTGCTGGTGGCAAACTTAATTCAGTCTGCAAACAAGGCGTATCTGAATTGCGAAAATCGCGGCGTTCGCAGGCCCCATGTAGACGACAATCCCAGGCAGAACTTCGCAGGTGCGAATGTTCCTTCCAGCGGATTCGCAGGCGAAATTCGCTCCATGTAGAACGGGCTTAACGCCTCAGCGAGGGGACGCCGAACTCCACCTCAAGCACGGCTCAATCAGCCGAAAACATTTCGCCTGGAGGGATCGTTAATTTGCTTCGTGACAAAAATGATAGTCTCTGCGTTATGACTGTTACAAGAATGCTTTTACTTGCACTAGAGGCATTTGTAAAGCTGCAATCTTACATGACGAGCTATTCGGGCGGCCAGCCACGATACAGTACGTTTTAGAGTTTTAACAACTTCGAGCGATTCCCGATGGCTTAAGAGCTATATAATATACAGGGTTATTTATGCACCAAGATTTAAAAAAAGAGCAATGGTGTTACTCGAAGAAAACCCGGTGCGTAATCTTCGAAGTACTGTGGAGAACCGTACAGTATTTTTTTCATTAATGAGACCTAATTTCTTAATTGTAATGAATTATCTAACTCGAGAAGTACTCTCCTAATCATAACGAGAGGTACCTAACTGCGTTATTTTCAGCGACGAACTAATTGCGTACGCATCTATTCTGACTGATAAAGAAACTCCACGAAATATGAAAAATACCACGTGACGGGGCTGCCGCCTGCCTGGTATAGCAGTGTCGTCAAGCAGGTTGCATAGAGTTTCTTAGTAAGTATACTAGAGAGGAAACTGCGCCTCGTAAGCCATGTCGTCATGGGGGTTCGCGGGAATACATCCTTTTTGGCTTGGGCTTGGCATGACAACTGGATTCTTAAGCGGTTTTTGGGATTTGCTTTCTTCACTATGCATTCACACGTTTACGAGCTACAAGGAAGCCGAAATCCTCCTGTTTCTGTGGTAGCCGTGTTCAGGGAAACAGCAGGCAATGCGTGATCGCACCTGACGTTGCCCATGCCGCAGTCGAAGGACGTATGACTGAGCGGGTAATATGCCGCCGCGAAATTTGTAGCCGACGAAAAGAAGAAACAAAACGTACTTCGACGAAGACAAAATACGGCAGATACGGGCGCTTGTATGCGCCCTATCTTGTAATCGTCCACGACTGTTTAACGCCACGTTTTCATTTTTCTTGTTAAACTAGCTTGCGGTCGCGGTGCACCGGTTAACCACTAAGGCAACGTTTTCATAGGCACGCTCAAAAAACTTTTGAAACTCTTCAAACGTATTTTTTGAAATAATGGTAAAATTAATAAAATCACAGTCTCCAATGAGTTACCCCCCAAATAATAACATTGTTCGTAACTAATTGGCCTGCGGAATAGCAGGCACAACCGCTCCGGCAAAAATACCCTTTACCTCTTTTTTTCTTAGTTTTAAAACAGCCTGTTTTTAGTTTCAATCCAAGCCAATGATGAAACTAAGGCGAGCGCGATGTATAATGGCGGTCCATGACGACACAGACGACCTTGATGTGAGCCGCATAGACGCTAGCGCCAGATTCCTCTCTAGTGTATACTGTAAGAAACTCTATGGCAGGTTGCCTCTGAGTTAGCCAGAATGAAATTAACAAAAGAAAGAAAGAAAGAAGTAATCGCTACCGAGTTTCTGCCTTATCTGCCACACGCGGCCCTTGCTGCTGCTACTCCTTCCTGGCATGCCATTATCAACGTGATGCGCTGTCTTCGGACGGGCGACAGGCGAAGCACTTGCTTTAAATTAGCTTGTTTGAGGGCGCTGCTTTATGCTGTGGACGGGAGCGCGGTCCCGTGGTATTTTTGATATTGTGCGGTTTTTCTTTATCAGTCAGAATAAATGAGAACGCAATCAGTTCGTCACTGAAAATACCGCAGTTAGATGCCTCTCGTCGTTACCTACAAGTACCGCATTGACACTTTCGTGATTTGGATAGTACCTCTCGAGTTAGATAATTAATTTAAATAAATAATTGGTTCTCGTTAACGTAAAAAATTACGGTCCGCTTCTCCAGAGTAGTGAGAACATTATGCACTAGGTTTTCTTCGGGTAACTCTCTTGCTCTTTTTTAATATCGTGGTGCATGATAGCTGGGACACCCTGTATAGTGCATGTTCATATTTACAAGTTTCGAACATTCACCAAGTTTTCAACATTTACAACATTGGGGTGCAATTTTGAAACATCCTGCCTGGTGTGGGCCTCAAGTTACGGAAAGAATGCACTCCCCTAATTTCAGGTGTTCGTTTGCAGTAACCAGGCGCTAAGCAAATATTGAGGTATTTTAGGGCGGACTTATAAACTCCCCTTGGAGTGCTGAAACAAAAAGTGCGAAATTCAGAGTATGCGGGATGTTCCTAAACACAATATAATTCCGAATGTCAATGAGAGAGAACAATATCGAAAAATATATCCTGAGGGTATGTTTAGGCTACCGAAGCAAAAGCCATATCGTTATCCATGAACGTAAAAAAAAAACGGTATGCCACTCAGTTGGGTTGGCTGAGACGTGAAATGACGTCAATTTAACACGAAAGTGCTTTATTCCCTGATACACAAGGATTTCGATGACGTCACATCCGTTACGGAAATGACACCAGTACAACGGAGAGAGCGGCCTGTAATGGGGGCACCCCTGCCGGCAGGCTCTTCTTGCGGGGAAGCAACCTTTAGTACAGAAGAGAACGTTGTAATTAGGGTTGTTCATTTTCTGGGGTTATGTTTTAACACGCCAGTGTTTTATGCCGGTATACACGACGATCTCGCTGGCGTCGTATCCGTCACGGAAATGACGCCAGTGCACTTTTGCTGAAGTGACCCGCAAGCAGGACGTCACTCGCCAAGCACACCCACAAGACAGCCGCCGACCCGCCAATCATGCTCAGCTGCAGATTGAGCTGCACTTTTCACTTTCGTGTTTTACCGGTTCCTATTACAGGGGAATCAACCAAGGTTTTTTTTTTTTTTAAGTTATTACGACAGTTGCGGCAAAAGTCTGAACCCGGGCTTACATATGGGCGTGCATATGAAAATACTTTTTTGCTAAAGCATTCGGTTGTATTAGTGACGTAGTTCGCGAACCGCAAAAGGAAAGGGAACATTCTCGCGACGGATCGCGCGCTGCCACAAGGGACGACGGCGCAAACAGGCGCGCTCTCGTTCTCTCACCGTCCCTAAACCGGCAGTGAGAGAACGAGAGCGCGCCCGTGCCGCCGAGTGCAGCCGGTTAATTGGCCGATCTGGCAACCCGGGAAGCAGAACGATGCTGCCAGGCGGTATTCTCGTAACTGTCCCTTTTGAAAACGTCCCTTTTGCGTCCCTTTCATCGTGACGTAACGTCCGGTTAAGAGGTGGACGTTGGCAGCATGGAGGAAGGTTGGCAGTAGGTTTGCCGCGCTTGCGTTACGTCACTTCCGGTTGTTGGCTTTTAGCCAATCAGGACTCGCCAAAAGGGACACTTTTGAAAGGGACGCAAAAGGGACAAAACTCGAGAATACCGCCTTGAGCGAAAGCGTCAACGTTGCGCCGATCCGGCGGTGCGGGAGGAACAGTGGCCCGCGACGCCGAGCGCTAGAGTCGGCGTCCAGACGGCGATGGTGCTGCGGCCCGAAAAAAATTCATCTGAAATATGATGTAAATGTAGTCGTGCAGTCGTGCTGTCGTCTCGCCAATACAGCTTAGCTAGTCAACCACATTCGGAGAGTGGAATTGCTTGCTTAGACTGAATATTGTTGCAAAATCACATTATAGTGCTGCCAATTTACTCAGAAGCGAAACTTTATTTACCAAAGTTACGCTCTAAATGGACATATCCCTGTTCGATTTCTATATTTAGGTGCATCGTTCCATAATGTTGGTACTTCGTGCCACCAACAACCCGCGCTTCCTAGACTTCTGACGGAGCCTGCACTGTCGGATTTCTGGACTACACTGGAACACGACATTATTCACCAGAATGCTTGGAGGGTGGAGGCTTTTGATGAAAGTAGCGCGGCTTCTCTGGACGAATATTCTGATGACGTGCGCCACTACCCCACTCCGGTAAGCCCGCCTTTAGAGTTCTCTCTGATATTGCCTGTTTACATGTACTGAATGGCGTTTTGGTCGCCAAGGTGCATGATGGTCTCCTGCGAAATAATAACTTATTCTGATAACTGTCATATTTTTTGGTTATCTTACCGCTTTAACATAACATCTAGCGCCTGAACTAATGTAAGCATCACGAGCTTGTACCTCTTTTTCACTCTCCTCGGAGGGTTTTTCTCTCACCCTTTTTCCCCCCTTAAAGGGGCCGTATAGGGTTCGAAGGCCGTAAGGCCTGGAGTTGTCGCTCTTTCCTTGGGCATCAAAGCGCTGCGGATGCTACGAGCCGATCAGCTTGGCGCGAGACAACCTAGAGAAATTTGTCAAGGCCGTTGCTCTCCCACATCGGCTGAGCCATTGACTCCGCTCGGCGATACGTCACGCTTTTTTTAGCAGCCGACACGCATGCTCCGCCTACTACGGGTTGCGCGGCAGTGCTTTTCGCGTTGCCCGTGATAGCTTCGCCAGGTCAGTTTTAAAATAGGGCAAAGGAGCTTTTGAAGGCCAGATAGGAGCGCTCCAAAAACAACATGCGGGCCCCCGACAATAATGATGATTTCCATCAAAGTTTAGCGATCCGCTCTCGTTTCTTCCATGCGGCGCTGTCGCAGAAAACAGGTCCCTGCGAGGCCGGGTCGCGTACAAAAGGCTCAGCATCGCAGCAGTTATTCCGTCACCGCTTTATGAAGCCGCGCCGACGACAACCCCAGCGCATTCTGTCACCGCACTATCACCCCCTTTAACGCACTTGTGAACATTTTCAGTAATAGTCCTGCTCTGGCGGGCGGCGGCAAGTTTTAGCTGCTGCGATGTGAGCCGATTCGTGCGCGCTTCTTGTCGCACTGTGCAGACAGGTACTTCAGCATTTCGGCCTGCAGAAGACGCTCCGCGCTTTTTAGCGTTAATAAACGACGCGCTATATCAACAAACTCAGCTAAGCTCGTGTGACGGATGGCGACGATAGCATTCGTCCGTGCAAACACACGCCGTGCCGGAGGGTCGCTGACATAAACGCCGCCCGAACAGCCGAAACCGCCGGTGGCTTCCCTCAGAGCCGGTAACGCTGATTGGTTGCAGCAATTCAAGAATCCCACCAGTAGGGGAGACGTATACTTAAGCGCCAGCTGCGCCATGAGGCAACGTCTCACGCGAAAAGAAATCGTTAATGCTCTCTTGAATAACGACGAGAATTTGCATTGAAAGGAAAGAAAAGAACACGTAATCTGGCAACAGCACGCTTGAAATCGTGACCTATTTAAGGCTTCTGAGAGAGTATCATGAAAGTGATTTTCTACTTCTGTTTAACGGTGTTTTTTTTCTAAGAGCTTCTCTCTCTCTCTCTCTCTCTCTCTCTCTCTCTCTCTCTCTCTAGAATAGTCGGTAACTTCTGCTACCAAGTTGCTGTCAATGGATTAGCCCCTCTTATTTTTTAGCGAAGCGGTCTATCACTAGGATCTAGCAGGTCGTCTCTGGCGACGGACATAGCGGCACAACAATTTTCGGCGTACGGAAAATATTCATTAGGAATAAATCTGTTCCTAGTGCCCCCAAGTTTTGATGTAACACGGTTAAATTGCCCCTTGAAACATGTCTTCCCAGCGAAGAACTTGTGCTTAGAGGTGAAGCCAACTTCAGAGGGACCCAAATGAGCTACGTTTTTGCAAGGTGGCTTTCCCACAATCTGGGTTCCGCAGTGAAGCATCGCCATCTACGGAGGGAGTAGGGTTACCGCCCACTTTATAGCCCTCTCCACCGCCACCGCCACCACTTCTTTCCCGAGTAGTGTATACTCTTTGCCACGCGTGGCGTGACTGTCCCCCTCGGCATTGCACAATGGTGTGCGCTATTCGGCGGCCACGCCGTGATTGGCGCAGCCGCGCTATGTGTGCGACCCTTGTTGACATACTTGAGCGTGTTCAAACAAAAGCCGTTCGGCTTATACCGTATTTACTGTCGTAATGAACGCACTTTTTTTTTCCATAAAAGAGAAGTACTGTTAGGGGTGCGTTTATTATGCAGTGTAATTTTCCTGAAAATTTTTAGGAGCCACGAAAGAAGGCCGCCACGAAACAAAATATTGCAGTAGATAACCCATATTTCGCAGTAAACATACGCGTACACAATGGGCAAACACGCGGCGTTTTTATTCAACTACAATCGTGTTCGTTTGTCAAGGCTTCACCTCGTCAATTCCGAAATGTCTAGCGGCAGCACGGTTCCTATGCTCAACTGCGCACTCCACAACCTTTAAGGTAAAACTGTCCGCGTAACTGACATTTCAGCCCATCGCCGACTGAAAAGTGGAAGCGGAGCGGAAAGGCAAGCAAGTAACAAAGCTTTCGCGAAAAAAAGGTAGAGCTGAGACGCTCATCAGAATGAGCCGACTGGGCGTCGTTGTGATTGGCTGTCCAACGACGCCGCGCCGGAGTGTTTGTTCGTTTTTACCCCGAGAGATGGCTTTAGGTTACATGCGCGATCATCATCAGCAGGAGAGAGTGAAGTGGGAAAGCTACAGTATGGCCATTCATGGGACTGCAGGGTTTTAAAGTTGGGGGTGCGTTTATTAAGGGGGGGGGGGGAAACAATTTTGACTACTAAAGGTGCGGGTGCGTTAATTACGCGAGTAAATACGGTATATTCCAAATACTTACCGTTGGATTTACCTTCCGCGTTGATGTATGCTAATGACACTCAGACCCTGCAGTCCCGCAGACGCAAACGGCTGGATTTCCTTCAATTATTGCTTAATGGTAAACTGGCCATCAATTCATCAGCGTACTTATCTTTTCTATCAACAAGGAACACACGACATCAACATCCCCATTTGCTAACCCCATTTTTCGCGAAAACAGATGCCTTTACATATTATTTTCTTCGACGGACAGTCTCTGACTGGAACAAGTTATGCGAAAGTCATTTATTGAAAATTATGTAGAATGAAGTGTACCTTTTTGTTTTGCGTAGGTTGCTACTTGTGTTGTAGAACAAAGTGTAATGTAGTGTTGTAGAGAACCAAGTACAGTGTTGCAATGCATAACGAAGTGTATTGTAGTGTATAGAACGAAGTGTAATTTTGTGCTACATAACGAAGTGTATTGTAGTGTGAGAAAGATGTGCGTCATTTTTGTAGGATGCACGTCATTACTTTTGTGGTATACGTGATGTACCCTTTGTGCTAGGACCACTTAGGTTCCGCAGAATGTACTACATAAAAATAAAAATGTGATTGTGTGTGCCGCCATATTGCGCGTGTTTGAAGAGGGAAGCTGTTTAGCAAATCGTAATTTTGCGTGTCCGCAGTTGAAAATACCACGAAATTGCCGCGCGCGCGCATGTGAGCGCGGGCCTTGCGGTGACCTCCCGGTAGTTAAAAAAAAAAAAAAAAAAACAAGGAAATGGCGAGCGCTCCGGTGTGCTTGCTTCGTGACGACCGCCCAGAGTCACCTGCGCACGTTTGTCAAACCAAGCATACCGAGATTCGCCAAGATTGCAGCGACCTCCGGGCAGTTTAAAAAACCAAGAAAATGCCGTGCGCTCGTGTGTGGGTGCCTCGCGGCGACCACCCAGGGTCATCAGCTCAGATTTGCAAGGCAAGCATACCCACTGTAAAATTGACTAGGATTGCCCCCCCCCCCCCCCCCGCAACCCCCGAGAAAAAAAAAAAAAAAAAACTGGCACCGTAATCGCGGCAACACTTGCTCGGAACGAGAAAGAAACGACACAGCGTACGCCCCGGCAATGTGATGTCCAAAGGTTATCACTTCCAAAAGCAGTGAAATACGCTCACACACTTATAGCAACAATGACGGAGAAAAGGTCGTTGCGACAGCGAAAAAAAACCCAGATCGGCTGCAATCATGAACTTACCATTGTGACGGTCGTGAAGGTTGCACAGAGCTCCGCTAACTTCAAGCCTTACGCGTTACTGTGAGCTTCCTTCATTTCTTTAATATGTGACGTAGCAGTCACGCACTTTCCTTATAATATAGCTTAGAAAATCCACAAAATAGCTAAACCTAACCATATAAAACCCAACCAGGGCGCCCGTTACGCTAGACAATGTTTCTTTTTTTCTTTAAAGAATATTTTTTATGTATATAATTGACTCCATGATAATAACCATCCAGTTGAAAGTCCGCGCTGCGATCTTGGTTTATTTTTCTTTTTTTTTCTGCGGTGCAGTCGTAATTGTGAGAATTCCGCCAGTTACCTCCCTCCTGACCGTTCAA
The DNA here is from genome assembly GCF_048455015.1 of Haemaphysalis longicornis. Taxonomy (NCBI): domain Eukaryota; kingdom Metazoa; phylum Arthropoda; class Arachnida; order Ixodida; family Ixodidae; genus Haemaphysalis; species Haemaphysalis longicornis. The sequence goes on along the minus strand of NW_027526385.1, from coordinate 41,166,764 downwards.
AGAGCACAATTTCAAGGAATTAAGGACGGAAAGTTAGGCTCATTGGTTTGACAATACTGGGTACATTGTACTAGCGCAAGGATGAAATACACGGGGAAAAACAACCTAACGTTCCTTCTGAGGTTTTTTCTTCTTCTTGGTTCCGTCGTTGCGCTAATATAATGCACCCAGTATTTAAAGGATTCTGGGACACCTTTTCAACTTTTTTCTAAATTTTATATGTGTTGAAAGCGTAATCAACAAAAGCCATCCACTACTAAGAATAGGGGGTCACGAAGTACGCAGGCCACAAATTACTGAACGAAGCCCATCAGTTGAAAATTTGCTCAAAAGATTTTAACACGGAAGCGTTTTATGCCGGGGTCCCCCAAGATCTCATGGCGTCATATCCGATATAGAGTGACATCGCCAGAAAGACTTCGATTGACGTGGCTGCGCCTGGATTCGAGCCACTAACTCTTTCGCCGCAACCGGAGGTACGAAACGCGCTCAGACTGCGCGATGAACAGACGCGTGAATGGGACGACAAACGCACCTTATATCGTTCCTTTCAGATGGTGCTGCCATCTAGGAGAGGCGAAGCGAAGTAGTGCAGCATGATGCTTATGAGCGCCGACAATTGACGCCTCGATGCCAGCGACTACGTGCACGGGGGCGCGCAGCATGAGCTGCGGAGAAGCCGACTTGCGGATGTCACGCTAGTGGCACGGTCCGCTACTCTTTTTGCTGCAGCGGACCATGCGTTCAACAAACGATTCGCTGCCAATCCGTTTGGTTTCGTTCGCACGGACGGTTTGCGAGCGCCTGTGGCTTTAGTCAGATTTACGCAATGCTCCGGCCCGTGCAATACAGGGTATCACGTTGATGCGTATAATGGTGTCATACCGACGAAATATAAATAGCGACGTGCAAGTTCATATCGATGCACAACAAACATTCAACTGCTTCTGTGAAGGCACATTTCACTTTCGGGTTTTACCGGTTCCTATGGAAGAAGGAACAACCACATTTGTTTTCTAGTTCCCGATTCTTAGCGTCTTTTGAGCGCTAGATTTACGTCATTACAGCATTGTAGCGGCCATTTACCTCTTCCTTTTTGTTGAAGCAATAAACGTATTCGATAGCCTCTTTAGAAAAAAGCTACAAAGCAAGTAGAAACGGAAATCGGATAGTTCTGCGACGAGTATCCGCTCCGCGCTGTTATTAGCTATAGCCCTGAAAATGCTTCGAAACGCGAATGGAGGGGTGAAAGCGTTTATCTGAAGTGGTGCAGAGTGCCTTTAAATTTCTTGAATATTTGTAAAATTATTCCGGTAATCTTGAAGGTAACATACTTAAACACGGACACTAGGGAAAGAAACAACAAACCACAGCGCTATCCCTGTCGTTTCTTTCCCTAGTGTCCGTGTTTAAGTGCGCTACCTTCAAGATGTCCCATTTGCATTACCAACTAGCCCAGTTGTCACTTCTTATTCCGGTAAGAACAGCGTACTTCGATGCGGGAATAGGGTTGCGGGCGTAACCAAGGGCTAGTGTTATTTGTGCTTGGTCCTAACGGTTCCTTTAAGAACTAATGTCGATAATTAGCGTTCAAGGTGCTTCTTTGACGGCTGGTCGTAATTGTATTTTTCAGGAAGGAAGAATCCACATGAAGCACCGCAGAAAGGCCGCGGTGAGGTTAAGACGCAACCCGGAGCGATGGTCTCGGCTCGTCTTGGCTGGCCTAAGAGAGTTGGCTACAAATTCACCAGGGCCCGCGACTGCAACACTGAAGCACGCTGGCCTCTTCAACGCATTCCAGGACTTCGCTGTCCACACTCACTACTTCCAGGTAAGAGTATGTTTGCTAAATTTATTAGGATTGCAGTGACACCCACAAGACCGGAAAAACTGATGTATACTAACTTTTTTTTTGAAGTGGTGCCTCATTAAAGATACCACTTTGGTATCGCTATACTAAACACACAGGCGTTATTCATTGAAATTTCTGAGAGGTTTATAACGGTTAGGTTATTAAATATAACAAAGACCTTTTACTGCAATGCACCAGGACAAAGTGCCCTATAGTACCGAGGGTTTTAAAAGAATAAGGTTTTACCAAAGTATTGGATTACTGTTATTCTTAGAAAGTATGGTGTATGTTCATTACTTTGATTTTTTTAGTTAGCACAATGAAGGGACTTGGTATTGGTTGCTTTACTTGTGAGGTGCGCTAATTTAAATATGCGAGAACCACTTTGAACCATATAGCCATTGTGCTGCTGAGCACGAGGACGCGGGTGCGATTCCCGGCCGCGGCGGCCGCTCTTCTGATGGAGGCGAAAAGCAAAAACGCCCGTGTGTACGAGATTTCGGCGCACGTTAAAAATTCCAGGTGGTCGAAATTAATTCGGTGCCCTCAACTGCGGCGCGCCTCATCGCCTGCGTTGCGTCGGCGCGTTAAAGGCACACTGAAGTGAATTTGTCAAGCTCCCGTTTTTGCTTGCACTGCGTAGACTAACTCAAATTAGCACACTTTTCATCGTTTATCCGGTTGATAAGTCTGTAAATATTTTATAAAGCCTGAAACAAGAAAAACTACCTTGCGCGGTCTGCGGCGGCCGCACCAACTAAAGGCTGTGTTGTCGGGAGGAGGTGCACCGTGATTCGACGATGTCCAAAATTAGCATTCAAACAAGTTTCGGCTTCGGTTCAGTAAAATAACATGCTTGACATCCGACGTTATCGTCGGCTGTCAAATGCCTTTGATAAGCCACGCAGGACGGCTTGGCATCGTAGCGATGACTAGCCGAGGCCTACGCAGTGGATGAACGCCCTCCGAATCACCGCAAAAGCTCAAATTCCATGCGCTTTTCCACCTATTTGGACCTAGCCTTTATCGAACCTGTATGGTAAAAAGTGTATTCGCACCAGGCCAAGGGTCTGTGGATTCCTGCCTGTGCCCACTGCCCGCAAGCAGTCGGTGCTTATGGCAACAGCACGCCAACGAGAACTCGCTAGCGCGTCAGTGTCAGTCTGCGCGCGCTCTGCGAACTCGCTCGTGGAGCACTGAACGTTATGGTGAAGGCAGTATAGAAAACATCTGCCGAAAACGAAAAAATCAACTTACAAAAGAAAAAGAATGTACCGTCTGGGATTCCAGCTTGCGACTCGTAAAATAACATACCTAGCGCTCCAGACCAATCGGCCACGGGCCAGCACTGCCGGTGTTGGAAATATAAGGTATATAATGTATAACCACTTTAAACTTTTATTTAGTTTTAACATTTGAAGCAGCTAGGTGACCAGTTGTTGTATAGCGCTCGTGCAGTAAGCATCCCCCAGATATCCACAATATGTCACGTCTAGCAATTGCATTTTTTAGGTGTAAAAGCGTTCGCAGATGCGTAGTCGTGCTGCTGACCGCTGTGCTTCTTCACCCAGCGCGAAACAGTGCTTCCTGCTTCCTAGTTTTACGCTGTACGGTAAACGTTTCAGTTGATTTTATTTCCTTAGTACCTATATTAACTTCGCTGACTTTTCTCCCGCCTTCAAGTGGCCTTAGATTTTCCTAATAGCGTACCAGTCAGCGAAGCGTCGCATGTGCGCTTGTGCAGCGCTTGTGTTGAGCGACCTGAACTTGGAGCTTGATACAGTGTACAAACTAACGAAGTAAAGAAAGGCACATCCTTACATTCACAAACGTCTTGGCTTAGTTTCATCTGAGCGAGCGAATGGCGACGACTCGTCGGCGGCCGGCGGACTAAACGCTGGGCCGACTGACTCTGTCGGAAGGTAGGTGAAAGCGCAGTCAAGCCAAGTCATCTCCTCCTGACGTCACACGAAAACGCCACAGAAAATTGGCGAGGATGCAGAGAGGAGGACAGCATTTCTGAATAGATTTTTCTACTAAATAAATCCGCATAAACGCACTCAGAGTGGTCGAAATATGGCCTATGTACTCCGGACAACAATTTGCGCTAGTATTCCCGCAATGTTTACAAATCACTTCAGTGTCCCTTTAAACCTTACAATCAATCAAATCAAATCGAAGCTACCGATTTTTCATGCACTACTTGCGTCACGCTTCCATTATTGAAGTCGGGTCGGGGGTACGGCTAACCTAGAAAATATAAATTCAATTCATCGCTTACACAAAATAGCAGTTCGTTGCGAAGTGTTGAAACGCAGCCTCGTCTAGTGCTGCGCTTCGACACTTAGCTATGAACAAACTCGTCCAAACCAGTACCCTGCAGTTCGTTGCATCGCCAACCTACCGTGCTTCAACACAACGCAAGGCTTCTTTCTTAAATATGGTATAATAATTGCGAGGAACTTGTACGAATTTCAACGGCTTCATTCTTGGTTATTTAATCGCAAACTACTGCGTTTCATCAAAACATTTTCGCAACTAATAGTACGACACACTGATTCCCGCACCGGCAGCTCTGACAAGTTGCTTATTCTTCGGCACCGGATTCTAACTACATTTTTCAATCACTAGCATACCGCTCGCCTACTCTGCTCAACCTGATGGAAGACTAGACTATAAACATTAACACACTTTCTTCGCGCCAAAACCTTTGACAGAAAAAACCCATTGACAGAAACGTTAAGGAATGTTCAGTGTGGTTTGCGTTTGTTTTGATGCGTGAGTTCGCCAAGATGTCATGGTGCCCTCGTTTGTCAAAAAGATTTGCTACAAAAACTTGGAATACTAATATTACAAGGTCACTTACTATTGTATGAAGAGATTTTGTTATGAAATAACGGTGTTTTACGCGACACCAAAATGACCTGAACAAGATCTTACACTTTACGGTTTGTTTTATATCTTCACTCTGTATGGTAGTAATTTACCATTTCCTTTGTACCTGTGAAGCCCTGCGGCAATGTACGGGCCCCCCGGTACCCTCAAGCGGTGAGAGAGCCGCTTTTTGCCTGGGTGGCCCCAGCACACATGTTGGAAATAAAATTCTGACTGAAAAAAAAAAAAAACAGAACACTGACAAAGGTAGCGAAATATTTCGAGTTTATTACTTTCATAGGCACCGAACAACATATAGTTTTACGCAGAAAATGTCAGCACAAAATAATTAGGTTTTTACGTTTATGATTACATTTATTTATTTTCTTGTCCACTTCTACAAAAAATGTCGGTTCATTTGGCACGCCTTGTCCCCTTTTACGCCGCATAGCAGCTTTAAATACCGTAGAACAAAGATTTAAAAAAATGCTTGGACACTGTATATCATATATGCCAGCACAAAGGTATCAGAACCATTTTCAGTGCCTGGGCTGTGGTCAAGGTGTTTTCGCAGCCTTGTCCAACTTTTACGCTTGCAACATGCACACGCCGCAGTATAAGATGACGCAACACAATTTCGCTGCTGACACTGGTGATTGTGGTCAGTTTTTGTCATGATAGTTACGGTAAACCCAATGCGTCCGGACGTGTATTCGTTCGGGTGGTAGAAATTCCCTTTTTCAGCCAGGAAAATATTGCCGCTTTGAGTAAAAAAACAAATGACGTTCAAAGCGTTCATGTTATAAAACGTCCGTTTCATGGTGGATTTCCCTTTACAGGTAACGAAAAAAATAATGGAGTCTGCGGGCGTGGTGGTGTCCGTATCAGCCAACGGTTTGTCGTCTGTGCATGACGTGGATAAGCTGGACCCCATCATGCTTGTCGGCTATTGCGAGCGCTGGGAGGACATTCGCGACACCGCCCTATGGCGTGCCTGCCTGGAGTCGCATTACGCCCTCAACACGCACCACCAGCAAAACGAACTCTGGCAATATAAAGACGGCGAGAAAGAAAAGTAAGTAGGCAGGAAGAGAATTGGGAAAAAAACTGTGGTTGATTCCTCTGTCATAGGAATCGGTAAAACACGAAAGTGAAATGTACAGCGATATCTGCAGCTGAGCATGATTTGCGGGTCGGTGGCTGTCTTGTGGGTGTGCTTGGCGAGCGGCGTCCTGCTGGCGGGTCACTTCAGCAAAGGTGTAATGGCGTCATTTCCGTGACGGATTCACGTAAGGGAAAGTCTGGGGCATCGCGGCACGAAACCTTTTTGTGTTAAAATATAAAACACGAAAACGAACAACCCCAAGTATATCGAACTCTTCAGTACTAAAGGTTGCTTCTCCGCAAGAACACGCTGTGTGCACGGGTGCACCCTTTACAGGCCGCTTGCTTCGTTGTACTGGTATTACTTCCATGACGGATATGACGTCAGCGAAATCTTGGCGCATCCGGAAATAGAACACTTTTGTGTCAAAAGTGGCCACATATCTGCTTGCTTTAGTGCAAGTGTCCTCGAAAGATGATAGTCATCTGCAACCCCTGCTAGGTAACTCTTTCTCCGCTCTCACTTCTTACGCGCTTTCCTCTAATAACAAATTGAAAGGAGGTTTCGTCAATTCAATTGAATTTCCCCGCCTTTTCCCTCTTCTGCGCGCTAGTTCTGTCCTTTTTGTGCTTGCTTTTATTGCCTACGTGGTGGAGCCTTTTTGCGCCATTTTAAGTGCGCCCTTTCTCGCTTCCTAGCGCAAAAACCAAGCCAGCGAGTATTCTTAACTAGACGAACGACGGGACTGCGTGTAAAGTGCTTATACTATACTGTGTGGTAAATAATGGAGAAAGCTATGACTTACGCCAGAAGATTCAGTTGTTTGGGACGGTTCAGCTTATATGTACTTCTAGTTGACGAACTGTTTCTACTTTTGAGAGACAAATAGACAGACCAAACTGTTGGGCGTTTAAGCAGTCCAGTAAAGGCTTCTATTCAGTTCTGGATTAGGAGCAGCTGAAGGGCGAATAGTCTAGGTAGCCGCGTGCTTTTGGCGCTGAAGTGGTACGCTGGACCAGGCTTTTTGGTTGTACTGATCTGAGCTGGTGAACACGTTTTTTTCTTTTCAGTTTCTGGGAGTAGGTCATTGGAATGAGAGTGGTGTGTGCGTAGTAAAATATGAGGTGACGGAAAGTGGCTAGAGTGGCGCTGTCAAGTCAGTTACAGGTGAATAAAGAGAAACCCGTGGGTCGTAATGTAACATTCAAAATACAGGTTTATGCTGCAAAACGTACCTTACTTAAATTATTAAAAGGTGCGCTTATTAAAAGTAGAACGCTTTGTATTTAGACCACCTAGGTGTGGTGATGTAGGGGGTATTGATATTAGACCTCATGGGGTTATTCTACTTAATATAAGACCTTGTACACCTATTCGAAATTCGACAACGTGACAGTGCGCTAGCGCAGCTTAACACGTTCGGACGGAACTTCACCCACCTAATAGGTTCAAAATGTCAAAAAGACGTCTGATGCAGGATTCTAAGCTACCCGCAACGGTGGCTCAGTGGCTAAGGCGTTGCGCTGCTGAGCACGAGGTCGCGGGTTCGATTCCCGGCCGCGGCGGCCGCTTTTCTGATGGAGGCGAAAAGCAAAAACGCCCGTGTGTACGAGATTTCGGCGCACGTTAAAGATCCCCAGGTGGTCAAAATTAATCCGGAGCCCTCCACTACGGCGCGCCTCATCGCCTGTGTTGCGTCGGCGCGTTAAACCCTACAATCAATCAATCAAGGATTCTAAGCTGGCGGATTGTAGGAAATCACGTTAAAACGAAAATTTGGTTTCTGTGAATTTAGATAAAACACTACTGAAGGTGGTCGAATGAAGGTCATGTCCTTTAAATCTTAGGCATAATTCACACGTCATATCCTTTGCCTAAACACCACTCTACATGAACTCAGGCTTAGAAGAATACATGCGCTGTAAGTATAAGGAGAGTGGGTTCGTTCAACCAGGTAGCAGTAGTTGAATTACAATTAGGTTTAATTACAAAGTGATTCGGTTACCTACGACGGCGAGTCATTCAGTTCAAGAAAAAGGAAAGGTAGTAACAGTACTGGGTAAAAATACGGTACTAGAAAACATGATTACGTGTAAATGTAAGTGCAAGAAGCATCACTGCGAGCCGGCCTAGTTGGAACTGATTTATTTTGAAGGTAATAGCGCACAGAAACGGCGCTTGTCCGATAGAAGGCGCTTGTCCGTGTGTTCCTTTCTTTGTCCCCGTTTCTGTGCGCTATTACCTTCAAAATGAATAAGTGCAAGAGAAACACGCGAGTCAGGTAACTTTTTGTTGAAGTTTATTGCACGAAGCATGCGGTCAGCCAGAGCATGTGCTCACGAGTGCAACCTTCTGTATAGGACACGCCTTTAAAAAACCAGGGATGGCGGACAAGTCACTAAACTTGAGATACACGGGTGGCGGCAAGGATACATTATATACTGTAATGCTGGAGTTTCAGGCAGGAGTGAAATGGGTGGTCGTAGCACCAGCTTAGAAAATTATTTTTAGGGGACAGTTCTATACAGTTCTACTCAACGGGAACGCTGTCGAAGTGTGGAGCAGTGATTCGCCAGAGAAGCTGCGGCGCCCCCATTGGCTAGTTTCTGTATCAGCCAGGCGTTGATACCGAAAATAGGTAAGAGAGGGCACCGCAGCCCCTGATATGGCCTATTAAGAGAGACAGAATTGCGTTTTCATAAATATGGGGTAAGTAATGCGATAATTCATGATTTCTTCATCATCTAATATTATTGTGTACTTACTTGTGGCCTATAGCAACGGAAGCCTCCGTGGCAACAGCACAGGGAAAAATTAGCAGTGGCTTAGCTCGGTTATGCCAGGATATACGTAGCGGGAGCTAAGGTTCAGCAATCCAATCCAATTCAATCCAGTCCAGTCCAGCCCAGTCCAATCCAACCCAACCCAACCCAATCCAATTCAGTCCAATCCAATCCAATACAATCCAACCCAATGCAATCCAATGCAATCCAATCCAATCCAATCCAATCTAATCCAAACCAAAATCCAATCCAATCAAATTCAATGCTTCCCGCGCTTGTGCAGCACGACCCTTCAAGGTCCACGCGAAACTGCTCAACCTCGGCCAGTGTAGCTTACGCTACAAATGGTCACCCCCAACACATAGCTTATGAGTATCGTGTGCCTCTGGGGCGCAAGGGGAACGGAAATCAGCTTCGTAACGCAAGGGACCCAGTTTCGATCCCAACCAGGGGAAGCGGTTCGCTTTTCGAAGCGTCTGTTTGGATGCGTGACGCCGCGTGGCTGCGGTGGCTAGATACCGTGACTCCGGACGATCTACGACGACAAGCGGGGCCCCTAAAGTGCTTCGAACTTGAAATGTAACTCTTGACCTAGAGAAAGTCTCTAAGTACTGTTTTTCCTACTGCCGCAATGAATCGTAATCTCTAAACCATGTATAAGGTGTATCGTAATCTCTAAACCATGTATAAGGTGTATACTTATGGGCCTTGCTTCCAGTAATAAATCTAAGAGAATTGTTCGAAGTATTGTCATGGAATTGCTCGAATAAATGGGTTAGAAAGAGTATGACGTAGCTTGGCCATATAGTCTACACTTATCAATCACGCAATGAACAACGGTTAAATATTGCTCAAAAGCTTTTGCGTGGTAAATGATTGCCGCAGTTTACTGTTCCGGCCATACTTGTGCACAGAATAATTTAAAAAGAAACGTTTTTTGTGACTGGCATAAAATTACACCCCTCTCCTGATAAATTCCTGCTGAGCGAGAGCGACAATGAATAGTTATTTTGATATGTATAGTTAGGTATTTGGAAAACACAACTGTTAACTCAAGACGTTTCGTGCTGGAAAAATCTGAACCTTCAATAGTTTGCATTGTCGCGTCCAGGTTTGTATTTTCCTGTTTCCGTTTTATTGGTTCTGGTATCCAGCCGCCAAACCTTTCTGTGTTTCTTTTTTTCCTTATCTGACTTAGACAGCAGGAGTGCCATAAAGCCCTGCCAGAGCTGCTGTGTGACAAGACGTCCCGGTGCTTGCAGAAGGAGCTCAACGGCATCGTCTCATCGAAGATGTGGTCGGTGGAGCCGCAGTTCTACTTGGGAATGCCCGAAGAATGGTTCGACCGCGCAAGATGCATGGCGGCCACGATGGCAGATGCAACGACCAGACTGGACTTACGAAGCCAAGTTACATAGCTTGGTTAATATACTGTAAAACAGCCAACTCCACGAAAAGCATAAATTAAAATTTAGAAAAAAATGCCGGGCGATATTTTGTGTCAATGGTAATAAGCACCAGGGGCCGGAAACCTTCGGACATGCAGCCCGCAGCATGTAGTCAGGACCCCCCTCCCTCTAAAGTCACTGTTATCCCTATTTTACATTATCCTTCGGTGTCATAAAGTGTATTCAACCTTCCAAATATGTAGAAGTGTACTTAACAAGGCATTTTGCCATCCATAAATACTGCTTTCTTGCACAATTCAACAGGTTTCTGCGTCTTAACAAGTACCGCGTTGATTCCTGATTCACTCAAATTTGTGCTGACAGCGCTAACCAAATACATCGACCGAGCGGCAGCCCTTTCCGGGGGAATTAACATCTTTTAATACATCTTCACAATAGTATAAGCGTGGCAGAATAGTAAAATAGTAGATATTCCGCCACGACGAAATAATCCTTGTTGTTGCTAACCAGCGCTCTGTCCTGTCCATCTTCTGTCCCGTTTAAGCGCTGCGGTTCAAATGCAAAGTATGTACCAACAACCGCAATACCACGATTTTTCAGTATAAGCCCACTATTAGCCCTATATTGCGGATACCCTGAGCAGCTGGCACCGAACGTTTGAGTATATTCCCGCAAATGTTTTTTTTTAAGTGGAAGTTTCTGAGTGGGACCGATGGTGCCGTGTAAAACAACTAGACTGGTTGGTCGACCGAAAACCTGAGATAGGATCTCCGGACGCATGGCGCGTGCGGGGTTCCCGGGTTTCATTGTGTCAAAAGGGTTACTTGAAATGCGCAAAAAAGGAACGGTTCTAAATAAGATAATACACGCGTCGATTATAAAGAAAGAGCGCAATAGTATACCTTTATCTCATACATCACGTATCGGTGTACATTTAGATCATGCGTAGACGCGTTTACTTAGTGCGCGAAAAATCTTCACATGGTTTCGTTCTTCTTTTGCGATTTGGTTCGTTGAAAATTTCACGATTTTGATGGTTTCACACACTTTCAGCGAATGTTGAACGTACTTGTAGCGAAGGTTTTGACTCATTTTTGACGGATTTTGGATGTTAGAAAGCTTTCTATCAACTTTTTTTAGGAAACAATTGCATTTTTTACTGCTCACTGAAGCCTTCCGCGTCTCCTGCTCTGCGCACAATTAAGTACTGTAAACTTGCTTGATAAGGATGGCCCACACTTAAGACTGCGAATATTGTCATGGGAAAACAACCAGTAACTAATGCATGTTCATGTTCACATCAGAGCACTCTGAAGTACGCTCCACTTCAATCCAATAGGACGTCGGGCTCTTTACAGATCAGAAAATTTCGGAAGATTAGCTTCGCCGTTCAGAGCAAGCTATTTATTCAAAGTACGTACGGTTTTTTTTGGCGAAGGCGACTGACAGAAAACTTCCGTAATTTTAACGCTTTGGTCACGCAAGCGTACACCAGCACATGTACTTCTCCAGCTTTCAGTTACATTCGCTTCGTTCCTGTTCTCCAGTGCAGGGCAGCCACACAGAATCATGTTACGGGTATTCCTTAACTTCCTTTAAGGTGTCTGTCATCCAATGCACTATGTTTAATTTGTAAAGCTGCTGTTGCTTTGCGTTATATCACCATGCACCGGATTAGCTTTTTCCAGATTTTTCTATGTAAATGTCTAGCCGCTGTTTCGCACTTTTCTAACATCAAACTTGAATACAGAGCCAACACCTTCGGAAGTTTTATTTCGCTTAATCTCTGAAGCAACCAGCTCTTGCAAATCGGCTGCGGTGTGGACTCTTGGGTACATATTGCACACTTATATACACATGGATGTCTAAACTAATTTCTAAAGATCAAAAAGAGAAATTGTCGTGTCAGTTTTTATACGTATGTTCTATGGGGAGAGCTCCACAATCGAAGTGTCACTTAAGGCTGGGTGACTTTTATTCAATTGGATGATCACATTATTCAAAGCTATTCCGGATTTACAATGAAAAGCCTAGTACACAAATAATTAAGGCTCGCATTGGCTTCTCCTATTTTGCTTTGTTTTGAGTTTACCCGAAAGGTCACTTGAGAGATTAAGAATAGGCACCGTCTACAAAGTCGTTCAAGGCATTTAAGGCTAAACAGGGGCTGCCGGCTAGAAGAAACAGCAGAAGCTTAGAGAGGATAAATAACAAACGAAATCACCAACAATAAATATGCACTTCAATAGCCTAGGCAGCATAACCGAAGACAAGCTTGTTTATTTAATTTCAAATCTTTATGCAAATATTACAACCCACAGTTCATAAACGTTTACAAATAAATACTTTTATCAAAAAACCACGCGGGAAGGCAGTCGTACCTCGTACAACGGTCACAAAGCAAGCACTCGGCGGGAATGCTTCAATAAATTTTTCAATATTCCAAAGCAGTGACCAAAGTACACTTTCACACCACGCAACGTTGATATGCAACAGTACTTGGTTATTAAGCAAACGACCGGTGCTATATACCAATATAGCTAGACAGAAGACAGCTCAGGTGAACGGCAACGCACATTGCGGCAGCCAACTATGCTTCAATTTCCGTAACGTAAGGTACAGTTAGTTGTTCAAGCGAAGCTTTTATTGACGGACTTCCACCGTCGGTAATGGCGTGCGGCGAAATGCCTTGCGCAAAGGGAATGTTCTCCATTTGCTCTGATGACGACGGCAATGATGATAAGGATGCCTGTCACGCCAAGTCACCAAGTGGATTGGAGACACAGAAAAAAAACGTTTAATTGACGAGGACGGTATTTTACTGCACATAAAATAGTCAAAAAGGTGTTCACGTGGATGAAGTTCACGTAAACGTCTTTAAATATCATGTCGCCTCACGTTAAAGTCGATGTCTTCCGATTTGATGCAGGGATCAAGCGCCCGTCGTGTTTCGTAGTGCTGCTGGTAGGTAGTGAGCTTGGCCGTCACCATCAATACCCAGGGAAGCGTAGCCCTAGGTGCGTTCTTGAACCGATGCGGTGCGGAACCCGAGCGTCGCTGCCTGTAGCCCAGCAGGTTCTCGTGCCCGTAGCCGCCGACGATGCGTTTCCGCGGGGTCTCCCTCCAGGATTGTAGCCTGGAACTCCTGTCAGAAGGCCTGAGGCGTTATCAGCCTGGTCTTGGTTGGTTGGTGCCAAAAGAATGGCTCATACCCACTCAGGGGGATTTGCCGGGAAATGGGTGCTAACTGAGAGAAACAGAAAAGCTGGACGTCACGCGGTTCTGACGAGCACTGGAGGCAGACGGCTAAGTAACTCCTTTTTCCTCTCATGGAGTGATGTCACGCTGATGTCCATTTGCTGAGCACCGCTCCGCGTGCTGTTCCGTCGGTGCGATAAATCAGATCAAATTGAAGTATGTTCCACGCGTCGCATGCCTCTCATATTTCTGCTAGGGTATTCTGTTGTGTAAAGGAAGCGAACTGTGTAATAATATTAACACCAAAAGTTCGTGCCAGTACTCCTTTAATGTTACACCTATCATCTCCGTTCCATTGCCCGCTGAGTCGTCCTCAATATAAGTTGAACCCTTTTACTGAGCCTCTAAGTTTCTGCCCCGTAGGTGAGTACCGCTAAGATGCGGCTCTCATGCACTTTTTTATTCAGGGATAATGGTAGGCTGCTATTCATTTTTTGAGAATAAATAGAAGACATCCTATATAAAGATATGGAGGACTTTTTTAGTTTTTATAAATTTTAATACGCTACACCTAAGTCTCGGAGTTTTCGTTCCACACGTGCGCGCTACAACTGGGGGAATGAGACATACACAGCTTCGCCGTCAAATAGGTTCGCCCAAGTTAAACCATACGCTCTTCGACAGCCAATTTGAAAATACGGTATGCCTGCAAAGCTAACATCTCCACCTTATTAAAGCCAAAGTCAAAACCCTGGGCTTCATTTCACATCGGGAAAATGTATATACTCGACGATGATAGACATGCAAGGTCATGTTTCATTAAATATGTACACTAGCACCGGTGATTTTAGTCTTGGCTCCTTTAGCGGAATCTTCATCGTCACAAATGGCGAGGGCACAGGTCTTTCAGGCAAGATCACCAGGCTTCGCACGTAATTCTTCTGCAATTTATCTTGTTATGGTGAAATGAGTGAGCATTAGTATATTTAAACGTTCAGAAATTAGAATTAGCTATTTCAATTACAAGTACTAATGCAACAACCTTGCGTATTTTGTACAAAGTTATCTGCCATGCGCAAAGCTAATTTATTTAAAGCGATGTATCTAATCATTTTTCTCAATTCCCTAAAAAAAGTTTCGCGCCACCCAGTGTCAGCAAAAATGTTAGTTTCTGCGAACCGAATTTTTTTATTGTGAAAAGCTTTTGTGAATTTGAAAAAGGAAAGAGGCGGGCTTGCTAATTTATGAATTTCAAACAGTGTTGCGAGAAAAAGCGCCAGCAGTAAGCAAATGCATTGTATTAGTCCGCTTCATTTTCCTCGTAATTTGTTGTTAGTAAAAGTGCTGCGGATTAGCATTCCTAGTTTCTGCACAAAGTAGTATTGTCGGTGTTTGTAAACTTGACAATTACAATAAATAAAGCAGCACAGCGTTCCCTTTACACGAAGCTATTTTTCCAAATTTTGGTCTATCCAAGTTTATAGGCTAAAATTTTCAGTGACTAACCCTTGTAATTTTTGCATGCGCGTGCCAGGTCACTTTTGAGAACGTTTCAAAATAATTTAGACTTGTGAGTAATTCTGAACCCATCGAACCTACACATAATAGGTTCAGAAGCATAATTCGTGGACTCGGCCCCAACTCCATTTCTGATGCAACAAAATTAAAGGTTTCTACACAAAAACTACCATGCGCGGTTTGCGGCGGCTGCACCAACTAAGGCTGTGATGTTGGGAGGAGGGGGCACCGTGATTGGACGATGCCCAAGGTTAGCAATCAAACAAGTTTTGGTTTCGGTTTCGGTTCTGTAAAACACAACCAATGGCGATGTTGGATGGGCATTCTCAATATCTCAGTAATCATAGTACCGCGCTTCTGCCATGTTGTCGGCTGTAAAATGCATAAGATAAGCCTCCCAGGACGGCTTGGAATCGTAGCATTCACTAGCCGAGGCCTACGCAGTGCATGAACGCCCTCCGCGTCCCCGCAGACGCTCAAATGCCATGCGCTTTTCCCCTATATTTTGAGCTTGCCTCACTCATGCCTGTATCGTAAAAAGCGTGTTCGCACCAGGCCAAGGTTCTGTTGATTCTGGCCTGTGCCCACTGCCCGCAAGCAGTCGGCGCTTATGGCAACAGCACGCCAACGAGAACTCGCTAGCGCGTCAGTGTCAGTCTACGCGCGTTCTGCGAACTCGCGCGGGGAGCAATGAACGTGGAAGCCAAAAAAAAGGTGAACTCAGTATAGAAAACATCGGCGGAAAACAAAAAAGTTAACTTATAAAAAAAAAAAAAAGCACGTACCCGCGGGGATCCGAACTTGTGACTTGCAAAACACTTCCGCTGTTATACCTAGCGCTCCAAGCCACTCGGCCACGGGCGACACGTCTAGCAATTGCATTTCTTACACGGAAAAGCGTTCGCAGATGCGTAGTCGTGCTGCTGGCCGCTGTGCTTGTTCGCCCAGCGCAAAAAAGTGCTTCCCGCACCCTAGTTTTACGCGGTACGGTAAAAATATGAGTTGATTTTATTTCCTTAGTACCTATATTGACTTCGCTGACTTTTCTCCCGCCTTCAAGAGGCCTTATATTTTCCTACTGGCGTACAAGTCAGCGAAGCGTCGCATGTGCGCTTGTGCAGCGCTTGTGTGAAGCGACCTTGACTTGGAGCTAGATACAGTGTACAAACTAACCAAGTAAAGAAAGGCACATTCTTCCATTCACAAACGTGTCCTGGCTTCGTTTCAACTGAGCGAACGAATTGCGACGACCCGTCGGCGGCCGGCGGACCAAACGCTGGGCCGACTGACTCTGTCTGAAGGCCGGGGAGTCGTGCAGTAGCGCAGCCAATTGCGAGCTCGGCTCCTCCCGACGTCACACGAAAACGCCACAGAAAATGGGCGAGCGTAAAGAGAGGAGGACAGCATTTTCAAATTAATTTTTCTACTAAATAAAATCGCGTAAACGCGCCCAGAGTGGTCGAAACATGGCCTGGGGACTCCGGACTACAATTTGCCCTAGTAATCCCGCAATGTTTACATATCACTTCAGTGTCCCTTTAAATAAACAAATTCATGGGTGCTTGGTTTTTCGATAGGAAATGATATTCTACATCTACTGCAAAAACCCAACCGCCGCCTGCTGTTGCTCGCGTCATCTACTGGCGGCATATGAAAAAATCACGCGGCAACAGCAACGAAAGGTTCCACTAGCTAGGTTCCACGTTCTGCTTGGAACGGACGTGAAGCACGGCCACGCGGTTCTATAAACCTTCAAGTTGGCCGCCTCGATTCAGGCGCGTCTCCACTGTACTGCAGCGTTGGGATCGAGGAACCCGGCGTGTAGCACTGAAACGCGGTAAATTCAAATCGAGTTGACAAACCTTTAGTGTGTTTACCTTGGAATGAGCGCGACGGAACAGGAACAGCATGAGTGGTGAGCGGCAAAGCAGAGGGAGGCATTTCCTTGGTAAATGTCTACAAAGACTATCGTCTTTTGACATTTGCAACGTTAGGAGCAGATACGAGGCCAATGTTTCAGAATGCAACACCGCGCGTTATATCTGGGATGAGGTACAGTGTTTTCTGGTCGTCCAGTGGGACATTGAGTGGGCGGGTCTCCGCTACTTGGACGTTCTGACAGAGCACCCGGAGCTGTGCGAATGCTTCATTACACTGCCCCTACACCCGCTATGGCATGTGCGAGTGGATGTGGTGGAGTGTGCTCCCACCCCGAAGCCAGCGTGGAGGCATTTCGTCCACAAGATGGAGTGGACGGTCAGTGCGCTCGGGGCACCCGACTCGGACACGGAACTGGGCCAGGCGCTTGCGCGCTGTGGCCGTGCGACGGTAGCCTTTAAAACAAAGGAGCTGGAACGCTTTAAGTGGCTATGAAGCCAGCAACCGGCCAGGTTGCAATGGAACACTACCCCTTTTTAGATGCGACGCATCTCTTGCTCTGAGGCATGTCCCTCCTGCGTCGGCGTCGGCGGCGTCCGCACGCCACCTGCGCATGCGCGACTCTCCTCCGCTCTTCTCTCCGACAGCTGCGCGCAACACTCCCACTCCGTCTCATTATCATAAACAACAGCTGCGTGCGCGCGCTTCGCTCGCTTCGCTCCGCTCTTGTCGCGCAAGAGCGCGCATGCGCGACTCTCCTCCGCTATCTCCTCTCCTTCAGGCGCTGTGAATATAAAGCGGGTAGCGTGCTGCGGCGGTTCAGTCAGCGCTCGCTCTCGTTCGACTCCGCGTGACTTGCTTGACGACTTCCTGCTTGGCTTGATTCTTCCGATGAAGACGTGATGAAAGCGACGGTCCCTTCAGCGAGTGGGCTGATACAATCGAATAGCAGCGTCAGCGCAAGAGAATCAACCCAATGGAAACGCCAATTGAACGTCCCGATGCGTCGCATCACATCAGGGTTCCCTCGCGGGAAGATGGGCGTAATTTTTCCGTAAATGTGCTCTCCATATTGTATGAGTGTGATTTCCCTTAAACAAAGTAACACACCAGTCCGGAATGTGTCGTTAACAATCTAGCAAAATGTAGCAGCATGTATAGTAATGCGTCTTTCCTTGTACACTGCATATTATTTTATGTGAAGAAACCTGATTTTGTGGGGAAAACGTGGGCTCGTAACTTAATCTGTAAGACAATGAGCTCTCGCTCCGTTTCTCTATTCGTTCCAGGTTCGTCTCCTGGTGGTGCCAGTAACTTGTTTTATTTATCGGCGGGAGTTTTCTGTTGACACGAACGGTCGCGACTGAACCCTTGGGGGTAGAGCTAAAAAGCTTCGCTTTAAAATGGCTGGTTGAAGGGCGTATGAAAGCAACTGTTCTGAAATGCTTTAGAACATTTCTTCCTGTGCCTACGATACAAAGCCCTGCGCAATGAAACCTGTAGCGCCTTGTCACGGGAGTATCTATAGATGATTAAGAAGTTAGTCCCGCTTAAACCAGATGAAGGTAGCCCCAGAGTCGCCATCACGAGCCTCAGCGCACTAGCAGTCTCGGTTTCCGCAGTGTACTGCCTTGATTAGCAGTGATGAGCGTCGTTAGCAAAATGCAGAAGGTACGAGGAAAAGCAATAATTTCACGTTGTCGACGCCGGCAAAGCTCATGTTGGTCGTCCTGGCATAGAATAGAACGTTTCCGGAAGCGCTCCATTATACGAAAACATGCGAAGGCCTCGGCACACAGCCGCTAGTATCATCCGATCCGTCACTCCCAGGGTTCGGTTCCCTGCGTATTCTAGGCATATTGCGCTAATTACAACAGGTGACAGGTGAAGGAGGTTCGACTATATCGTTTACAACTGTGGCTCAGAACGTAGGTATGTTTTCCGTTTGCGCCCCCTGCGAGCATAACGTTCATACACTGGTGGACAAAAGAAACATGAACACAAAAATATGAACCAGAATGCACAAAAAGCGCGATTTGTTTTTCACGCAAGTCAAAAGTACCTGCGGCTTAGCTATAAAATCAAATTTGGGATACCTGCAGCTTTCCAAATATACTAATATCGAGCCATTATTGAGGACTCAATTTTTATGTTCGTATTTCATTTTTCCCTGTCTGTACCTTGAAAGCCACCCACGGAGACACCAGCATCTGTGAAACCCTGAGTGATACATTTCGTTGCGGAAGCGTGGCTAACGTTGAAACGGATTTTGAAACGTCGAAACATTTTTAACGTAGACCGAGTCAGCGTGAAAACTAAAAGAATGCCACGAGAGTAAAAAGTGTCACTTATACATGAATGGTTATCGCAGTTATAAAAGAAAAGAATAAATGAACTTTATCACCGAAAATCTGACACACAAACTGCACAAAAAGCTAAGGAAAAACAAAAAGTGAGGAAGACAAAAAATTTTCACGTCAGATTTGCCGCCGAATCAATTCTGTAATGCCCCCAGCAATCTCACTATAAAAGGGCCAGTTAGAATTACAGTTTAGTTCCAGTCGAACTTTTTGGTTTGATGAATAACGGCAATCCAATAGTTAGTAGGGTTACCACTAGCTGCCATCGAATTTCATTTACAGCATATATCAGTATATTGTAATAATTGATATACATTTGTCGCATGCGTGCATGTGCGTGCGTGCGTTTCCGCGGAACAGTGGAGTGGTACTTTTACAACTTCTCTTTTACACTCACGCGCTTTGTAGACCTCAGGTTCGAAAAAATTCGAAAGAAAATTTACAGCTCTTGTTATTCATTTCTGGCGGACCTTACTATTGTCTCGAAACAAAAAGCATGAAATTGCGATGCATGTGACAGTTCATTTCGAACAAAATTCAGAAGAGGTTCGCCCAAGTGCTGTTTAACGGGACAACAAAATAATACCTTCTGTTACAAGCGGCAACCGATTTAATTTCGTCTCAGAACATGCGGCACAGCGGCCGTGATGAAATATGCGATTGTGCCCGACAACAGTTGTTTGCGAGGCAGCTAGCCTTGAGGCCATTGAACCCAGCAAACCACTAACATCTCTGCGACGTCCCAAAAAGATCCGAACGTCTATGTCCCAGCAGTATCTCTATTAGACATCCGTACAACGTGCAATATTTTAATAAAAATTTTTGGATGTTGACATAACGTTGCTGGTACCTTAATGTCGGACGTTCTTTCAACTTTGCTAAAGACGTACTCTCGATGTTGCTGCTGCTTCATTTGGGGACGGTATTTAGACATATTTTGCTGACGTTGTTCAGATGTTTCTGGTATGTCCGTTTTTTACTTCGAACATGTCTATCGCAGTTAAATTATTTTAGCTACATCTGCTACACTTTATTTTCAAACTTTCCGCAGCCGTACTGTACTGAAGTTACCGAGGGGTTTTGAATGTGTTTTGTAAGGGTTTTGTACCGAGGTGTTTTGTGCAAGTATTGCAATCCACCACTATTGCTTTTAACCTTTGACCTTCAAAACATTTGCCCAATACCGAACCTCACGGAGAGAGGCAGGGACGTAGTGCAGGATTCGTTTAGAAGCGACGTTGCCAACGAGCCTTGTAAGGTTTTTTTCGATGGGTGGAGGGGGGGGGGAGGAGGGGCGGGGGTCATTGCCGTCAAATATGAACAAAATAAGATAGGATGATGAACGAAGACTCAATTAGCACAACTTTACTTGCTACTTGATTTAACCTTGATGTTACGTACCGACTGCAGCTTCATGCATTCAAAGTGTGAGCAAAGCAGATTTCGGGGCTGCCTTGATACTGAGCTTACCGTCAAACGTCACTTGTAGGTTAAACGGCAAGGTACTCTGCCTTTTTTTGCCTTAAAAAAAAGTCGATGACACCCTCATTGCAAAAAAAAAACTAAAAAAATTCGTGAGACTTCGCTAAGATTCGAACCATAGACTTTCAAAACAACACAAGCACCTAAGCTCCAATCCACTCGACCACGCCAGGAAACAATGCGTGTACCCAAGAATTTGGTACCTTAACAGAGGCTGCCAACGAATATTGTCGGGTGATTCGTTTTGGTCGTATTTGGCAAATTTCGGCAGTGCTAACGCTTGTATCTTCCGCACCGATCTTGGAGGCGAGGTCAGTTATGCTAATACTGCAATTCATGTAACCAAAGTTCCCTTATTTAAGCCAAGAAAGGCTATCGCGCTTCATCGTTCCCCCTATGCAGGCTACGGTAGCCGCGAATGAAATTGAATGCACCCCTAGATTTCTGGCGTTGATAAACTTTGTTCGTTACGCACCGATCTTGCAGACAAGCCCTCCATGCTAACACTACAAGCGATGTAGCCAGAGCTCCCGTATTTAACTGGCAAAAAGCTGTCTCAATCCCCCGATCTCCCCGATTAAAGCCAAGCTAGCCACGGAGGATTGCGCAGTTTCGACCAGAAATAGCTTGTAATTTGCATGAAGGCACCAAATTACCGCACGTTAAAAAAAATGATTGTTTTCTGCGAACGTAATGACCCCAAACCAGGAGATGAACATGGAATACGGACGATGTCGCGTGCTTTCGGATGCTTTCTGGCGCTGCGTCGACGCTGATATCTGGCGAGCAGCATAGACATCGGCGTAGCTACATAGGAGCAGTCGGAGAGTGAACTTGCCAGCTCGGACCTAAGTAAGCAGCTTTAACTCGCTGAAAGGGCGAAGACGGCAGGCCGCACCAACGGAGTGCTGGACTGAGGACCCCGCCCACTTCTAAGCTGGATCTACCTGTTCGTTCAAAGTTTTCTTCCCCTCCTCCTCCTCCCGCGTCAGCTCACGGCGCCGTGCATTTTGCCGACGCCGTCAACGCGGGGCGATGTCGACGCGCGAAAGCGCAGAAAATACTCTGCAAGTGGTTGCAGCCTCAGAACGAACCGTAAAATTACGGCGCCCACAACCACACGGCAGCTGCATTTCCACCGCATAACCTGAAATTGCCTTAAATGCCGTAATCTAGATTGTAGGTACAATTACTATTTTCTTTAAAAAATACTCACGCCCAAGCTTTTCTTGTACATAAATGGCAACTAATATCTTTATCTTAACTTGGCCATATATTTCGCAACGTGTTTTTATCAAGGTGGGTGTCTTTCAGGAACTAGTTTTTCCCTCATACGAACACAGACAGGAATTCGCTGCGCGCAAAGTCCGATCGTCCGACAGTGTATTAACTGCACTCCGTATCGATATGCGTGCTACAGGCCGGTGACGGCACGGGCGTGCACGCCTTCAACTTTCGTTATTTCGGTGACTTGACTACCATGGATTTATCTACCGGACGAAGAAATACTGCCAAGTAGTGGAGGTAAGCGAGTACTAGTGAACCTTGTTTTCTTGTCATATGTATTTACCGTAGCAGAGTTGCTCTCGAACTTCGGTACGCGTAAGCGGTTAGCCCTAACGATTTGAGGGACTCGCTTTGTGCGTTGCGGATATTTGTCGGTAGACCTTTGTACCTGGCTGCTGCGTTTGTAAACAGAATCAGTTCTCGCGCAGTTTCTAGCCCTGTGTTTGGTGAAGTGTTTGTGTTCTGTCCTGTTTTGCTAGGCGAATGTTTTGATATGAAATGAAATAAGGGAAGCCGGAGAGTGCGAATATAAGTGGGTGTGCGAATGCGTTACACGCACATCGTGTACTTTTAGCGTGATGTTGGTTTTTGTTTCGTTTCTGCAGATGCTGTTTTTTTCGTCATAATAGTTTTCGGTTAAAAAACGTGCACAATACATTGAATGATTGCCGTTCGTGTAGCATTAACATAAAATATTAATCCAGGGAATTCCAAAAGTAGAGCATTAGATTAAAATGTAATTTTGATGCTCTTTTCGCGGTTTCCATTGAGAGTTCAATGTTTTCGAACGCTCAGTTTTGTCGTGAAATGTCGGAATGAACAACGTGTATGCAACCCGAATCTATTTGTAACGTCAGAACTACACGCATGTCGTAACTGGTACAGTAGTATGAGCAGCGCTGGTTGTGCTTCATACTCTTACTGCAGCATCGCAAACGTAAATTAACCTTTCAGAACCTAGTAAAAATATTCAAAAATGGCTGTTAAATTTCTGTCACTTATGGAATTTTCAGCTTAATGAATTTAGTGTGTAACACACCTTGGTGATCAGAGTAACACAGCATTTGAGATTTCGCATGTTTAAGGCACAGTATGATTCTGGCGTCTGGCCTGTCGTTTGCTAATACCTTAGATGTTGCAGGCTGCTGTCTGGTGCAACTTAGACTATGTATGAATGTGATTGTGCTGGAAAAATTTCTTGCACTACTTTGATGCTTCCTACTGTGCAACGTATACTTCAACTAAAAATGTAGGCCTAGCAGGACAAGCGAATAGGACAACCAGAAGAGTGTTTCAGTGATGTGCTTTTTGAAGGTTTAGTTATTCATATATACCAACTAGCCCACCTCGCCATTCTGCTGCAGGAAGTATACGTCCATGGAAGTGACGCTGTCCGGTTTTGTTCATGTTTCCTTTTGCCATATTTTGTAGACATGGCTTCATCCGTGTATATATTGTCACTTCAATCCACCAAGCGGTTTGGATAGACACAGAAAAATATTTTGCAAGTTCAGATGG
This sequence comes from Haemaphysalis longicornis, assembly GCF_048455015.1. NCBI lineage: Eukaryota > Metazoa > Arthropoda > Arachnida > Ixodida > Ixodidae > Haemaphysalis > Haemaphysalis longicornis. Next base: position 41,143,500 of record NW_027526385.1, on the reverse strand, counting down.
GACCTGTAGCTGGGCTAAAATGTCCTCAAAATCCCCATTCACGAAATGTAGTTCTGATATTTAGTGGTACCTCACATTAGCTGTCATAGTTCTAAGGTTGCCTTACTAGTGCCAATGCTGGCATTAAAGTATATCCACTCCGCTCTCTTCCTGTCCCTTAATGTTACACCCATCCTCTAGCGTTCCATTGCCTGCTAAGTCGTCCTTAATTTATGTTAGACCCTTTTAGTTAGCCTGGAAGTTTCTGCCCCGTAGGCGAGTACCGGTAGCATGCAGCTGTCATGCACTCTCTTTTTCAGGGACAATGTAAGCGGCCATTCCGTATTATACGAGTCTTAAAAATCTGTATTACAACACAGATTTTCCTGTACCCATGCCTAGATTGATGAACTGGCTTGCAAGGGAGGTGCTACTGCAACTGTCTGCACAATGCGCCTGCTCAAGCTACTGTTGACGGTCAACTTGGCGCAGGACGTCTCCTGGTTTGGAAAACAGGGAACACGCTTTTTTCCACCTGCGAGTGGCAACCTGCATTGTGTGTAACTAGATATCTTCGTGTTGTTACAGACATCAAATTCTTTCACCAGACAATGTATACGGCCCAGATTTTTATTTTCAGTCCATCCTGCGCAAATATCAGCTTTGTCGACAACCTGCGGCTTCTTAGTTTTTATTGCTAGAAGCGGTATTAAATTTCTTTCAGCCCTTGGACCATGAAATTTTTTCTCACTTTGCCAGCAATCCGGGCTGCTGAAACTATTTTGGCAGTTTCTGGAGCACCACAACGAAGAACGCAAACTGTTCAAGACTCCCTACCATAACTGATGATGGAGGCATGCACCATTGAACCACTATTGTATCATTTCCGTGCTTCCGTGCGTTTTTATTTTGTGTGATTGTTCTTTGAGCGTATCACTTGGTGTGAATCACGTAGTCAAGTAAATCTGGCTTCTTGTAACTAATATTCAATCATTTCCGTGTTCCCCGTTTTTTCGTTTGTTCCCAAATCATATCAATTTGTGGAAAATATTGAAATAGTGTAACGTTTTGTTTTCCTAACCAGAATTGAATAAGTTGTTTCTAATGTTTTTTGTTGTTTTATTGTTGTCCTGCAATTTCGCTGAGTGTGAATTATTTCATCAGGTAAATTTCTACTGCTCTTGTAACCGCCGTACAGTCATTTATTTATACACACCTTTTCTATAGATCATAACCATTTCTCTAGATGTTGGTTTGTTTAAAGTAGCTTAAATTTGTATGGCACTCACAACCACCACTCAACAACACCACTTCTGTGTTTCCGAGGTGCTTTTGTTTTATTGTTCCACAAACTTTTCACTAGATGTGAACTATTTAGTTCCGTAAATTTGCTGTGTTTTTATAACCACCATTCAATAATTTCTTTGTTTTCACACTTTTCTTGCGTTGTTTTTCACCCAATTATTTTAATGTGCGATATTTCAAGTTGGATAGCTATCTTGTGCTTGTACCCTGGGTTTACATGTTTGCTTTTTTCCCTATTTTTTATCAATCTTTCTGTGTGTGACTTGTTTATTGTCATGAATATCTGTTCTATTCTTGTAATTGTACAATGTGTACCCTGTGGTCCAGGGCACATAGGAATGAAAATTAAAGTGGTTGTGTTGCGAAAGCATGTTATATAATTTAGAAGTCAATATAAACTTTTTTACCCCAACTCTTTTGTGTTTTATGCGTGCTTTGAAAGCGTTCTTACTACCCAGCTGCAGGTACTTACAGATAGGATGGGAGACTGTCATTTTAATTAGATTAATTTTTGAATTGTTTCTGTGATAGTTTATTTACAGAAGGTCTGTACAGCCGTGCTGTATGGTACAATTCGATGACGCCACTGTGGTTGCCTTAGTGTCCAGGGCGCTTGTGCTGATCAGGACTGGTTTGCTGTTACTTACTGCCTCTTGTTTTCGATGCAACATTTCTTGTTTAGAGCTGTGCTTCGTGTGCTTCTGCGATAGTGTGTGGTCAGCTTGGCACTTCACATATGAGACTTCATGCAGTATGCAGCACTTCAAAAGTGGAAACACATTAATCTAGAAACCAGGTGACAAGTAACAGCAAACAGTGCTGAATAGCTAGTAAGACATGTATTTGAGGTATAAATGCCCACAACACGCAGGCAGCCTTGGAAAGGGGGCTGGCCAAACTTCGAAATAATGTATAAAGAATGTAAATTTCAGGCATACAGGTTCATCTCAACAATATCATACTAATGTACACAAGTCATGAATATCAAAAACTAATGCTTGTGCCAAAGACAGACAACCAATGTAGAACAGACATCCGTCTTGCATGCGTACCACGACAACATCCATAAGACGTACCACTAAAGTAACATCCCGTAAACAGCGTATAAAAGTACCAGGAGGCGTCTACTGGACGTTATCCTTCGCGTTATTTGGATGGGTTTTTTGCGGTTGTAGCAACGTTGAGTATATGTAACTCCGACCCCAACGGTACGTCTCCTGGACATCTGCAATGTCGATTGCTGACGTCTCCGGGATATCTGCACGACGTAACGTGGTTTGCTGGGAAGGTGTCAGCCAGTCACTTAAACGCCACACCGAGTGCGGGGGTGCGACATTCTCAGCAGTACTCCTACGTGCAACAATGTAACATGGTAGAAGCAGGATGCAAGTGGTCCGCGCTGTCAGCCAATGCTGCCGACACCAGCCAAACCAGAAGGACTGTCGTGACGACAACGCCCTGAGCGCACAGGCGACAAGGGACGCAACACGTGGGCTGATTGAGAGGTATCCTCCTCGCCTGATACTGTGGGCGACCTGCAGTGGGGTGTATTTTGGGCGCAAGGCACTCTGTCCTCACGAAAGATGCACGAGGCACGCTGTTATGATAGAACCTGGTCGTGCGATTTAACGCTCACGAAGATTTTCTCAGACTGGGGATCCAGAGAAGAGAGACAGAATTGTTAATGCCATAGCAGTATTCTGTATTGGTCGCTTGTTTTCGACCTCTAGCTTGTGAATATATATCAAAAACAGTTCTAGCCACATATATAAGGTCTACCACAGTTTCTTCTCGTTTTCGTAAACCTGTGATAATGGCTGCTGTTCAATCTTGAGCTGACGTGTATAGGCCATTCGGCCCTTACAGGACAGACACCGAACCCCAACTTTAATATGACTATATGGCATAAAAGCACCGCTCCTAGAGAGACCGACAGTTTAGTTCGTATCAAATATTAGTGACTGTGGAGTAACTGCCATTAGGTTAAATTGGAGAGCCGCTTGTTCTCAAGAGCTTATATAAGAAAGGTCAGAGAAAGGCGCTGCTCGTCAGGAGGAACCTCACTATCAGGACTGAAGACATGCGGAGCACTGAAATCTTGAAGAACGGAACAATTCTGGCGTGTACCTATGATACATTGTTTTAGTTCAGCCGCTCTACAATTATAATTCCGTATGCGCTTTACCAAGAAGACATAATTTTATATCAACAAGCGCTCAAGAGATACAGGGCATAATTAGCCTCACACGTTTTCACTGCAATTTAAAACCATTATGGGGTATTCGAAAGATCATCTGGGCCTTAGGTTACGGAAACTATTCCCTCCGCTAATTGCGGCTGGTCGTGAGCAAAAAAAAAAAAAAGAACAGTTACAATGTTAAGGAGCACAATATTAGGGTATCCGTGTGCGCACTTATGCTTATACTCTTCTGGGAGAGAAGAAACTGAAAGGATGAATCGAGATACTTAGTGCGCATTTGTGAATATTTGTAAGCGTAATAAAATTGTAGGTGTCAATGGGAGCAAGAAATATTCGTACCCATACATACGGGCATGCATACGAAATACCTTTTGCTGAAGCGTTCCTTAATTCACATAGTTCTGGTTCTGGAATTACAACATATATTTATTCCCAGCTCATTTATCCATCATAGAGCCACATAGCCAACTGATAACAATAGAGTACTATAGAAAATTGGCAAATGACAGATAACACATAGTGTTTTGAACCTTAGTCCTGTCGTTTGCAAATCCATCGTTATTGATGTCCTGCGATCTGGAAGAAGCGGCTCCCTGAATTTAACATTTTCATGTGAAAAATACTACCCAACAAGTCAAGAAGCTGAACTAATATTTACAAATCGGCAGAAAATACCTGTGTACAATTGGGGGTAACTTTTGGACGCAAGTACCGATTCGACAATTAAGTGTGCAAAAGACGCACCACGGATATGCTAAAAATATATGACATTTGTGTTTCAGGGATTGTTCACGGCGAGCTCCGAACATCGCACTTAAAGCAGCCCTGAAAGGCCTTTTGAGCACACTCAATCAACAAGAGCAGTCGTTAGGTTGGGTGCTCAACGTCATCAGGTCTGGCCGGTATAATTGTTTACGTGCAGCGGAAAGCTCACACTTTCGTTTTAAATTTTGTTGCGGCTTTGCCACTCTTACCTGCGTGTTTTTGGCATGTCATTTAAACGCATGTACGTCATCGGTCCACCCATGGGCATCACGGAACAGATCTTGCTATTGGACGGCTTTTTCTCGCTCTTTCGGCGAAGAGAACCATCGTCTGCCCAGAGTCGGCGGGTTGCGGTGGCACCTGTAGTGCTTCCTCAGGCGGGACCTTTACCGGCACCTTTAGCGCTTTCTACAGCACACTGACACGCTATTGTGTTGGTCTAGCTGACACGCTATCGTGTTGGTCTATATTTACCTTTTTTTACTCTATCAGCACGCTTCTCGTTAAGGCGCACTCACAGTAGGCCGACACGACGACGACGCCGACTTCCGAATTGTCAGACCGCGTTGTCACAGGGCCCCGACGGCGACCATGCAAACACGTCGGCGGATTGAAAGAGCACGTAGTGTGACTGGCTTGCCGACCCAAGACGCAGACAAAACCGGTCCGCCGACGGGTCGCGGGGAATCGATCGAGAAGCGAAAACTCCGCCCTGACAACATTCATGCCGGAATGAATATCGCTCAATTTGTTTCCAAGGGGGTTGCAAACTGCATACGCATGTGCAACCGGCCCGTGTGTAGAAAATATAACGTCAGTCGAGTGAAGAAAAAGAGTTACGGAAGGTTAGTTACGTAATGAGGAATCGATACGAGCCAAAGGTTTTAGCCTAAACCGTACAACAAAAGTACGGAAAGCACGGTTCCCGCTGTGCGATATTGAAGTCGCAGCTGGGCACACATTTGCGATCGTTTTCTTTTCCCGTAGCAGCGGATTGCATGGTTATCAACCACAGTGGGGGCTTCAGCGATCCTTACTTCGCAAGCGTTATTTAATAAATGGTCAGTTTACAAGCCAAGAATTTCTGAAACCAAGCAGGAAACATGGATACGAGACACGGAGGGTTGGCTTCCGTCTACTTCATAAAGCGGTAACCACGTGGAGGTGTTTGTTCGTGTATGGAGACCGTTGGTGGCGACGCACGCACGGCGCGCGTCCGCAAAAGCACAGCCACGAGCACAAGCGCCGGCTTCTACGCATCTCAGATTTTTCATCCGTTTTAAAGACGACAGTCTTTCTTGGTCTACTTGAACGGGAAGATTTCGGTCTGTCTGTCTGTCTGTCTGTCTGTCTGTCTGTCTGTCTGTCTGTCTGTCTGTCTGTCACTCGATTCAAACTGCCGGCCAAAGTGAAACAGATGCTGCGCAATAGTCTTATATACCCACAGTCAAATGTAAACGTCTAATTCCGGCGGCAATGTTCGTACTTGGCAACGTTGTTGAACAAGAACAAAACATTACGCAAATATGAGGCAGAAAACCAATACACAAGGGATATTTGCATTGTTCTTTTATGGACGCTTGTTTTTGCGATATCAAACGAAAATTCCCTCCTTGGCCTGCTGTCGCCCCCGCCAGTGTACCTTCTGGCTGCATTTTAAGAAATTAAACGGCAACAGTGACGAAGGGTTCCCCTAGATGGGTTCCACGTTCCCCTTGGAACGCACGTGAAGTAAGGAAATGTGATTCTATAAACGCTGAAGTAGGGCGCCTCAATTCACGCGCGTCTCCGCCGTAGTAGTAGTAGTAGTGCCACTTTATTTTACACTGGGTTCAGGGTAGGGGGGTGGCGGAGGCCCAAAGGGCCCCCGCGACGTCCAGGGCTCTGTCCGTGACGGCTTCTTGCGTTGCGAGGTCAGAGCTCCCCAGAGCCTGCTCCCAGTGAGAAGGGGAGGGGAAAGGGGGGAAGGGGTCGCGCGGACACTCACAGAGCGAGTGGAAGAGAGTGTCCAGCGCGCCACATGAGGGGCAGTGAGGGGAGGTGAATTGGTGTGGGTGAGTGTGCACAAGGAGAGTGCGGTGTGGGAAAGTGTGGGTTTGTAAGAGCCGCCACATGTGCGCTGCCGGCGGAGTAAGTGAAGGGTGCGGGGGAGGTAGGTTCCTGCGGAGGAGGCGGTAATGTTGAGTTATGTCCCTGTACGTAAGTAGGTACGCGTGGGACATTTCGGGGATGCCGTGTGTAGGCGTAAAAGAAACGGGAGCCCGGGATATCAAAGCTCGGGCGTGTTGGTGTGCCGTCTCATTACAACCTACGCCGGTGTGGGCCGGAGTCCACAGCAGCATCACGGGGTGGGCAGGGGGATTCTGAAGAAGAATTTTGAGGGCAGCTGTGGAAATGACGCCCTTTGTGTAATTTCGTATGGCAGTTTGGGAGTCAGATAAAATGATCTGGGGGGTAGGTAATTGAGTTAGGGCAAGGGCAATGGCTGCCTCTTCCGCAGTTACCGAGGAGGTGGTGGCGACTGTAGCTGAAGCCTGAGGGATTGTTGGAGAAGCGCCTACTACAGCGAGTGCGAAGGCAGGATGGGTGGGGTAGGCCGCTGCGTCTACGTAGAGAGTATGCTCAGAGGAAGGGTAGCGGGAGAGGTGTGCTTGGGCTCGGGCTAGACGGCGTCCGCGGTGGTAAGCTGGATGCATATTTCGCGGGATCGGCTTAATTAGGAGACGCCCGCGGAGAAGCCGGGGGATGTGCGCTGGAGGATCTAGTATAAGCGGGGGGTTGGCATGAATTCGATCGAGGATCTGCCGACCAGCCGGGGTCTGGGAAAGGCGCGTAAGCTGGGCCAGGCGATGGGCTTCTACTGCCCCCCCACGCACCCACCCAACGACTACTCGCGCTTGGTATACATAATACCATAGGCGTCTCCGCCGTACGGCAGCGCTGGAGGCACCCGGCCTGGAGCAGTGAAACACGGTAAAGTTAAATTTACTTGAGCAAACCTCTAGCGTGTTTATCTTGGGAGGAGTGATACGGGAGAGTAATAGCACAAGAGGTGAGCAGGAAAGAGAAGATAGGCATTTACTTGGCAAATATCAACGAAACACCGTCGACATTTGGAACGAAGGAGCAGATACACGGCCAATTTTTTGGAGTCTGCTCCAGATGTTGCCATCCTAGACTTCCTGTACTGGTCCGAATGCAACATGGATGCTCTGGGAAGCACGACCACGAGCAAAAACGGAGAATTAGGTAATGAAAAGCTTATTGGCCCGGTTAAATCGCATCTAGCCATTTGGCAGTCTAAGTAAGCGATCATTAAAATCGCAACAAGAAGTCGGTGCTCTGGTTTGCGGCCGCAGTGCTGCCAGGCACCGCTGATGCAGGTAAATCAATCTCTCTCAATTGTTACACTTGGTGCGCGGTACACTGCCTCAGAAGTAAATTCAGTTTTCCGTTCCTGGCTCCCGCAGTAAACAACGTCCAAAAGCGCTCGAAATACCCCAGAGATAAGTTGCGCCGTGTGGAAAGGGGCGCCGAAGAGGATGACGACGACGGCGACAACAGCGGCAACAACAACAACAACAGCAACAACAACAACGACAGCAACGGCGACTGGGAGTTTTACGACAAGCTGTAGTTTTTGAAAGACGATAGGATACGGCGACCGTAAGCATTTCACGGTGTATTTCGGTGCTTGTGCAGATGCGACGTGTTCGTGGTATCTGCCCCTACTTATACCGTGCTCCCATCACATGTTAGAGACTCGCTGAAAAGGTATTTATCAGCGTGTCCAATTCACATGCATTTGCCAGATTGCTCAATTTTATGGCATCCGCGCGTACGCCATAGAATTGTGCATCGTATCAATACACGGCTTCGCATTAAAAGACAGCCACGCTTCATGAACCATGTCTTCGACTGTCGGGGTTCCATACGACCCTCAGGTGGTAAGGACGGCATCAGTCATTTTTTTCACTTCATGTTATTTTGATATTTGTGTTGTGCTACCTTATTCAAATGCACAGGCGAACAATGTAAAGCAGAATATGTACTTCCGATTTTTATATTAGCGAGCTGCCCAACATGAGCCGCATAAACTGTCGCTTTCCGGCACCAAAGTAAACGAATAAAATTTGTGATACTATTTTTTATGTCACGAATTTTTTTTATTTTTACGCGAAGGTAATCAAAAAGTACTTCCTAGCATCGTTTTGTGGAAAATGGCGACTTTTCTTGCTCCTTTCGAAACATTGACATAAAAGTTGCGACTTTTTTGGGTTCTTTCGGCGATTTCCCGGCGACGTTTTTTTCTGTGGACCTGGCAACCCTGACAGCAGGTGTTGTGTGTCAACCTAAAATTTCATACTAATACATACTATAGTGAAATCTGGCGCTGCAATCGCGGGCCGTCGTGGGAGCCGCCATTGCAGCTAGCGACGTTCCTGGCCTACTTGGCTTGGCTAGCCATATGGCTTCTTTTTGTTTCGAAGCCAAAATCAACAAAAAATGGTTACATGTTTTTCTTGTTCATCTTGCATGAAGCTTCGAAATCTTGCCACAATTTGCCACAGATGGACCAAGTTTTTTGCTACTGTGTTTTAAGTTCAGAGCCCTTTAGGCACTCGCCATGTCGTCGTAGCTCCCTCGCTATAACCCCAGTAGAGCCACACGGTGTTCCGTCGTAGCGGCTGTCGTCACGGCGTCCCACAGAGGCTTCGAAAGCCAAGCGGTTTATATAGTCATAAGCGGCAGAAACTCGTGGAGCGCTGGAGCTTGTCATACATCTCCCCGTTGTTAATCGCAAAGAACCCTGCAGGTACATTTGAGGCAAAATATACATAATTAACGGGCAGCGCCCGTGTTCATTTAATTAGGAACGCGTGTTGAGTCAGTTTTTACGATAACCGAAAAGAATTGGCAGTGCAACGCCAGTGTGCGGGAGGAACAGCAAGCACAAAAAATTCCCGCGCCTTCCCGCGAGGGGAACACGAGTAAATGCAGAGCATTGGGGGTCGTTAACGCCGCGTAAAGTCGCGTTAGGGTGGGTAGTTGGGTCGTAGTTGCGTTAGTGTTGGTTTGGGGTAGAGAGAGGAGAGTAAAGTCGCGTTAGGGTGGAGAGAGCGTCAACCAAGGAAGGAAGGAGCAACGCAGTGACTGAAGCACGAGCGACCGCTAGCCGCTTTACATTTGCAGCGCGCGCAGTAGAGGGAGAGCAGTACGGGGGGGAGAGCGCGCATGCGCAAGCAGCGCGCGCCCTTCCGCGCCCCACCGCGCTTCTATCACGCATGGAGGAAGAAAAAGTTAGGAGACGGCGCCAGCGGAGAAACGTGAAGCCTATGCATAAAAAGTAAAATCGAAGTCGGCCCAGGCGTCACTGCACCACGTGACCCCCCCGCGCCGCCGCTGTATGGGCCACCGCGCACTCTTCACTTCGTCTGCTCGAAACTGCTCTGCGGTCTGTTGTCGCGAAGCCTGCTATATGTTGGTTTTAAATGCAGAGCATTTCTTTAACTCACGATGTCACCCTTTCTAGGAGTTCGTAGTAGTCCGCATCGCTCGCCTCGACATGCCCGGCTCAGACGTTTCGCTATCGGTGCGATCAACATCCGATAGCGCGCACAGGCACGTTTCAAGGACACTCTCTCCCCTCTCTCGGACTCAACGAGCGTCGAGGCTGCCAATTTTACTGCTGACGAGCGCTCTCTCGTCAGCAGTTGCCACAAGTGCAACAACATTAACGTAACGCAAACTAGGGTTTGCGTTACGTTTGCGTTGCGTTTGCGTTAACGTCGTGCGCCCCCGGAAATGCTCTGCATTTGATCGTGCCCCTCGCGAGGGGGATGTTTCACTGCGTCTTTTTTCCACGGCTTTTGTCTTTCGCACGTACGCGGCACTCCTGCCCGCACGCGGGCATGAGATCGCCGAGCAGACAAATGCAGGAAGGACGGGGAAAAGCTACCGCCAACCAAACACGAGAGATGCGCCGGAGTCGGAGACCGTCGCCGCCGCCGGACCAGCCGACCATGGAGGTCACGTGCTGGGCCGACTCCTGCGGCTGAGGAAGGGAAACGACGGAGGGAGTGGCTTCAGAGGAGCTGGGCTTGCGAAGGCTAGCTGCATGACGTCATGCCGTCTTCTAACTCTTTTCTTCCTCCATGCTATCACGCACCTGTTACGCCTATTAGCTCCTTGCGGGAGCTATATACAGGAACTCTAGTTACGTCGAGACCGCGACGGAGCGAACGGGCTGACTACGACGCATGCGTGCGCCAGCTGCTGCTGAGAGGGAGGAGGGAAGCAGGAGAGGCGCACCTGCTGCGGACGCGGAGCTGCGGAGGCCGTCCGACGCAGGAAGAGTCCAGGCTAAAAAATTCTCTGCATTTAAAAATTGGCTGGCGGATGCGATACTCCTTAATGCAATATTTGGGCTCAGCAGCCGTGCGCCGAGGCAGCACTAAATCGTGCGTTCTCTCGACCGCAGCGATGATGAGCCTCTGCGTCGGCGGCGCGAAGTGAGTCTCAGCAAGGGACCACGAACGGCGTCTTAAGCTAACGCACGTCGTAGTCACGCGCACGCCCTTCTCCCGTTTTCGCCGCCAAGGGTCGCGCCGTCGAGCGCCTCGTTTAGGCACAGCATACTGCTCCCTTCCCTCTCCCACCACACACTTTCGGAGAGCGCTGGATCGTGCCCCCACGGCGAACCACCCTACCCTCCCAATTTCTCGACACTGTCCTCCTTTGCTTTCTTTCATCGTTCGCTTTTCTGTCCCTTGCCATCGTTCACTCGGTTACGCCGACAACGCGGATCAGCCCAGAGACGGCCGCCAAAGGGCTGCGGCCTAAGAGAACGGAACTCCGGCTGGCGCAGTTTCAGGCAGGGTACGCGCGAACACTGCGAAGGCGAGAAGTTTTAATTGCATTGGGTGGTTGTCACGCGTCTCGACCGGCAGAGAAGAAGGAAATGGGAAACAAGGCCAGGTTAACAAAAGACATTTATGACACTGCAAAGCTCGAAGCAAACAAAACCGAGTTAATAAAACCATACACGAGATAAAGCTATCGAACTGTCGCCGATGAAATATACAGAATGTCCTAAGACACTTCTCCCTAACAGCCACAACTATGTCCTGGAACGCTGCACCAGGTGAGGCGTACATATTTCGGGGGTGTTGACTTATGGATCTGGTGGTTGACGTAAGCAGCCACGAAGAGCTGGTACCCGCGTGCCGTCGTCGCGATGTTTGGTGGCTAGCGTGGAGAGGCTGGTACTCCAGAGGACCTTGCCGTTTCGGGACCGTCGTAGCAGAGGACGACGATACGATGCTGACCGCAGACACGCGCCCGTCGCCGCTGGAGCCGCCAAGACGTGGGTTGGCGGATCGTCGGGAGATCGGAGCCGAAGCGTCGTCGGCCCGCTCCCGCCCAGGCTTGTGTGGCGACGGCGGTAGCTTGGGTCGCGGCACCCCTGGCTGTTTCCGAACCCGGGGTCTTCCTGCCGCACCTGCCTCTTTCTCCTCCTCTACTTTTCTTCCATCTTCTTCATTGGGCATGATTCCGGGGATTGACCTTGACTCATGACAGTGGTAAAAGTGAGCGGATAACGGTGCTACAGCCCGTTATGGCGACTCACTGCTCTGCACTTCCGACAGCTTTCGCATTTAGTGGAACGGCTTTAATTTTTAAATACGTCGCCTGGTTTGCCCGTCGCCCTCGCGCAGCGCTGTATTGCAGTGACATCCCCGACGTCCGAACGAAGCTTTCCAGCCACGACGGTGACCGAAGCTGTGTATGTGTTGTGGACGCGTTCGCTTCGCGATGACATGCGACGTTGTGCTTCTGCGGGTGGACTGTGCTTAGAATGCTCGGGATTACTGAGTTTAGCATAGCGGGCTCCGTCCGCTAACGCTACGGTGGCGGGTAGCGTGGCCCAACTTGGCTGGCGGAAATCCTCAAAAAACGCCTGGTGGCACAACCAACAGTCCTCAAGAGTCTGTGAAGCATGAGGCGTTCATGAAAGTGCCTTTGCTTTTGTTTGCACGCTTGCTTTTTTATAGCTGGCTGATGTCAAAGCAGGCGTCGGCTGGGAAGAAAGTTCAAACTCTACCAGACGAGCACGTGAAAGGTCGTTCGAAATACGCCGTTGGGGTTCTGAATTTCACATCTTTGCTCTCGTCATACTGGGTAAGGAGCGAATTGTTCGGACTTCAGGACCCTGAGGACGTCGAAAATATCCCAGTATGCGGAACTTCTACACTCTCGGCTTAAAGGGGCCATGAAGACAAAATACAAGTTTCTTTTATTGGAAAGATTTCGTCTTCTCTAGTGCCCCCAGCGCTAGTCTGGAAGCAAGCGATGCTGTGTGCATTGCGAAGTTAATCAATTTGAGCAAAAATTTTGATTCTCGAGCCAAAAGATGCGTTTGAATGCCATTTGCAATGACCTCCGAAGAACAGGTCTTTCAGCTAAACTTGGTGTGGAGCGGAGACTTCTTTACGGTTAGCCAACCTAGATGGCGCCACACCACCGCGGCAAGCCGTTTTCTGCTTTTGGTTTGTTTGTGACCGTATTTAAACCTGCCTTGTTTTTAAAGACGATAGTCTTTTTTGGGCTACTTTTTTTTCTTTATTGCCTGCTTGGCGACAACACAACACGCACTGCTTAGTACACAAATTAGTAGCTCCAGCCACCAATCGACTGAAGGGAGTGGCTTAAAACATCTTAAATTGCGCTAGAACATCCAGAACGGGTAACTACTCAAGTTCTTCCGGCATGGCTCGATAAACTTCTCTTATATAAGCAACGCTTTCAATGAAGTACCCTCGCACTGTGCGAGCATCCTCTTCGGCATTTTGAACCGCCATGCGAGTTTTCCACATAGAATGCAGACTAAGTGCCATGAACATATTGTCACGTGGATGTTTATCAAGCAGCGATGCGTGATCGCGGTGCAGTGTTAGTGTTCAATCCCCAGCGAGTGTTACGTTCCCTCTCCTTGCCAGCCAGGTTTCGAAGACGACGACGCAAGTGTGTGGGTCCACCGCTCGCGGGCAGAACGATTCAGCCATTTTCGCTGAGACCCGCCGTGCTGCCTGTACTCTTCGGTGTAGCGCTACGCCTAATAAATAGGTACATCTCCATCCTGCTGCTACACCTCCGTCTACTAAGACGCAACAATATAATAGGGCACGCCTCCATCATTGTTTACGGGCAAAAAGCGAATGCCATAAGGCGTTAATGGTAAGTCTTTTTTCAGGGTTCGTTGGAGGATGTCCCAGTGAAACGCCGCATCCCAACAGTCCAGAAAGATGTACTCAATTGTTTTTAGCTTTTGGCATAATGTACTACTTAAACCCAGAAATTTTGGTCTGTCTGTATGTGCTGCTTGTCTGTCTATGACTTGATTCAGCCACCCGCCCAAAGTAAATCTAGCATTGCGCAATAGTCCTATATACTCACAGCCAAATGTAAACGTCTAAGCCCGGTTTACATGTTCATACTTGTCAACTTTGTTGAACAAGAACCTGACATTACGCAAATATAAGACAGGAAACTGGTACACAAGGGATATCTACAGTGTTCTTTTATTAGAAAATGCATGGATGCTTGGTTTTTTGAAAGCGAATGATATTCTACATCTACTGCCGAAAACCGCCGCCTGCTGCTGTTGCCCGCGCTACCTCCTGGCGGTTACGAAAAATCACGCGGGAACACCAACGAAAGGTTCCAGTTGCTAGGTTCTACCTTCTGCTTGGAACGCACGTGGAGCACGGCCACGCCGTTCTATAAAACTTGTAGTTCGCCGCCTGCATTCACGCGCGTTTCCGCCGTACTGCAGCCCTGGCATCGAGGAACCTGTAGCCTGCCTGTAGCAGTAGAAGGCGGTAAATTCAAATCGCTTTGAGCAAACGTTTAGTGTGTTTACCTTGGGATGAGCGCGACGGTACAGGAACAGCATTATAGGTGAGCGGGAAAGCAAAAAGGGGCATTTCCTTGGCAAATGTCTACAAAAACCGTCGTCTTTTGACGACATTTACAACATAAGGACCAGGTACGCGGCCAATTTTTGTTCACGGAGAAAATAATCGTTTCGTGAAACATAGTGCTCGCTCGACAAATATGATCGCGTAAGACACCGTCGATTGCGTCAATCGGCCAGTGTCATCTGAGACAACCCCAAAGCCCCGTAGTGCTGCGCTTCTAAACCAAGCATAATGCGCGCAGTACCGACAGCAGTACGCATCGGTACTTCTATGTTTACGCATGCTTTCATAACTTCCACTGTTTTAGCGCGATGGCATGATTAGGCTCATTTTTCTATTTACCCGTGCCTGCTAGCCGTCCGCTATCAGTCCTGCCCATCAAGGGTCCACGTAAATACGTTATCGCTGCCACTTGGAAGCTACGGCTTAGGCAGCGAGATGCGACTGTTGGCCTAAATCGAGAATGTGACACCACGGCAACTAAAGTGTGAAAGGAGGACAATATTACTACGGCGGACATATGGGAAGGACACGCATTTCCAGCATATGCCGTGCCTGTGCAGGAAAGTTCATTCTACGCCCTGTCGGTGCTGGCATGCTCAGCAGATACATTCGCCAGCCGTGCCTGAAACTGGCGACATCACAATAAAAGCACCTCTCCACCGGTAGATAAAAAGTTAAAATTTCGTTAATTCACGTGTCTAAGCCACACCCGGGCTACGAGGCGCGAAGTAGCGGAGGGCTCCAGAGTACTTTCGACAACCCGGGGATTTTTAACGTCCATTGAAACCTCGGCACACTGGCGGTTTTGTTTTCTGCTTCCATAAAAAAAACGCCTGCCGATGCCGGGAATCTAACCCGCGTCCTTGGGCTCAGTAGCGCCACTGAGCCACCGCGGCATGTTTTCCACTACAACTGATGCCGGCCCCAGCATTTGGTCAGTAAACTAAAACAGGAGGCACAGGATTAACGCCAGTCACTCAGAAATCAAGGGAAGCATATAATATGAACAGAAACCAAATGAAATAAAACCTAACGTATAGGCTCTAACCAGTGCGGGATTATGAAACTTTGGGGCCCGGGGCTACTGCGTCCTTGGGGCCCTAACGATGATGATGACAATGACGATGATAATGATTTTGATTCATTACGTTTAAATTTTGGAAGCCTATGTTATGCTTCTGATCAGTGATAAATTATACATCATTTGACAGTTTCCGGAAAATAATTTCTTGGCGTGATGTGCATTATTATATACATTGCGGGATTAGGAAACTGGGGCCCGGGGCTACTGCATCGTTGGGGCCCTAACAATGATGATGACAATGACGATGATAATGATTTTGATGCATTACGTTTAAATTTTTGAAGCCTATGTTGTGATCTCTGATTAGTGATAAATTATACATAATTTTACAGTTTCCGGAAAATAATTTCTTGGCTTGATGTGTAGTATTACATAACTGATTTCATCAGGCGTAAATGTTAGTATCGTTTGATTGCCGGTCCATCCCAAATTCACAATTATTCGAAGTGGCCAGTCGGTCTGCACACGCCATAGTATTATACAGAAGAGTATTTTCTTACCGGAAGCACTGTTTATTAAAAGCCTTTCAGATTTTAGTTTTATACGCATAACAATCAACCGTACAGCCGGTAAAAGGCTTGTCTATAACACAGCGTTCGTACTCTCAGCCCTATCCTGCCCCGCCGGAACGGGATTTGAATAAAACAACTGCGGAATTCTGAAGTCTTAGCCCTTCGCTTTTGCCTCCGACATGTTTGGAACGAGTATGTTTCGGCAGTTTTCGGATGTAGCTGGTTGAAGTTGAAATCGCTGTTATAGACAAGCGTTTTACCGGCTGTACGTATGAATTGTCGCAAGTTGTAACCGGTAAAGTTTTTTCCCGGAATTGCGGCGTCGATCAGACACTCAATCACCCGGCTCTGGCTGATTTGGCAGGGGGCTAATAAGCATGGAGATGGTGTTGAAATTTTTGGAGATTGTGGCCGAAGTGACGAACTCGAGATGGGGTTGATATGATGAAGGGAAGTAAATAATTTTTATACAACTATGTATATAAACAAGGCTGAGTACATGAGTTATAAAAGAAAAACTTGAAAACTGCACTTAGACTCCAGCTCTAAGTGCGTGAAGAACCCTTGAGCACCCAAACTCCAACTCTCCTTTCTCGTATGCTCCGAGAGCACACAAACCACTCGAGCAACAACGGGCGGGACTCTATTCCCTCCTCAACATGCGTCAAATTATGTTAAGGGTACGTGCCTTTAATTTCCGATGCCATCCTCAATCTGCGTCTCGCTTAGAGGGCTTATAAATTCAAAGCCTAATATCAACGGTTGCGACGCCAAGCAGGAGAAGCTGTCTTGCTCCAATGCTCATCCAAGACCCTTCTTTATGACAAAACCTCAGCATTGCGTTATCTCAACAATGCCCCTCCGTTTCTCCACCTGTCTATATTGAAGGGCTCAAAGTCCGCGCAGGCAGCTGTCACTCACAGACATCTGCCAAACAGGTAGCCGCCACGGCTTACGGGCGAAAATCTTGTACATTACCCGCGGACACGAGAAAGCGCGCGGCGGTTAGAACACGCGCCGCCTGTGAAGGAGAATTGGGGGTTGGGGGAGGTAGAGGAGGCTTCCGTCGGTGCCGCACAACAGTTCATTGTCGATCGGTCGGGTCGTCGTTCGGTCGCCACTACCAGTGGAAACACGATGAAGCTCCTCGTCTGGATTCGGGCTCTACGACAGAGGCGATTCTGGGTCGACGTCGCGCTTTCGAGTCCTCAACAGGTCTGTCGCGCGCGCTGTTTTCTCCGCGCTTCTTCGGGGGTTCTTCCCTTCCTTCCGCCATGCCCAAGCGGGACCTGCGGGCCACCCCTTGTTCCGCGCCCTCCGTCGGTTCATTCCAATGCAGAAAGCGCCCACGGGCACAAACAGCCTGCCCTCCCCGAGTCGCGGCCGAGGTTCGTTTCCAAGCTGGCATCGAAGGGGCCGCAAGCAGGATGCGCTTTTAAGTGAACGCAGCTTTCGTCGTCCCGAAAGGAAACAGGTGTTGTTCTTGCTTCGCCTGACGTCCACGCCTGAGCTCTTCACAACGCCTAGGCCTGCGGATTCCCCAGCTCGAAGAGAGCCGCTAGAGACGGAGTGGCCCCGCTGCATCCGCGTCTACACGGAGTGGGGCCTTGAGATTACGCTACGAATGGAGTTGCACGGACGTGTAGCTTCTGCAACACTTGTTGCGCAGACAGCCTGTAGAGGATACTTCACAGAGGCGCTGGTTGAAGCCGAACGACCTCACAAGTGGCCTACATAACCTTTGAACATTTCTATAACCATACACTTACCATTGCGGCAGGTGCAAGTGCGCTCCAGCATACAAACAATTTTTGTAACAAAAATAGACAGGTACTGTGTAGATCAAGCAGCGAACGCCAACGATAAATCTTTGAGGCGTTTTGAATTGGCGAAGAAGGCAACGGCTGTATCAGCACCCCTTCCGTGGCATTGTCCAAAAGAGAAGTACGGTTCCTGAATAACAGATTAAAGCGCACACGTGTAAAATGAATGAGGCTTCTCCTTTTCTCTCCTGTGTTTCCGGAGTTTTTTCTCCTTCTGTGGACGCCCGCGCTGACGTGGTAACGCATGTGTCTAGTGACCTTCCTCAGGGAAGCTAATTGTCATGAGCTATACACTAAAATTTGTGGGGGCAACTGTGTACACAGATAGCTGAGACCACAGGGCAGTGCTTAAGCTGTCAATAATTGCATTTAAGTTCCCTCGGGTTAAAACAGTCTACAATGTTCCTCAGAAATTATTTCATTATTCGCATGCCTGACCCTTTCTTATGCCGAAACGTGCGTGAGCCGAAACGACCGCGTACTTAGCGGTGCGGGTACCGAAAAGAGTACCGAAAGGACCTGTGCCGAAAAAGACCGAAGCGGAGCTCGGGGACTTTTTTATGTGGCTTGTTAGTCCCTTTCAAGCTGTGTACCCGCGACTTCTGGTCCAAGACATCTTATCAGAAACCTCGGGAAAACAAAGAAGAGGAGTAGGAGTAACTAAACTGAATTGAAAGGGACTCGGAGGTTGTCAACCATAACGTGCTGGGCCCCCCTCTCCTCCCCACCTGTCACAAGTTAGCTTCCTTGTGATGACGAAGTTGAAGCTCCTACCTTCAACTTTCGATGCGGGCAGCAAGCACAACCAAGAAAGGTTTTTTATACGGTCGAGTGGGGCCCCTGACAGCTGGGGTCCCGGGGCTGCAGCCCCTGTAGCACCCACGTTAATAGGGCCCTGGGTCTAACACATGACTTTTCCAATTATTTTCGATTATCCCGAGGTTCCGTTTATGGCGAAAGCTGTGTTTGACAAACGACGGAAGGCACCACGGGGCAAAATTAAATGTCACCCTGAAAATAGGTACGGATATTGTTCCAGAGGGCAGCCACGTAAGATTACTGGGCGTATAATGTGAAAGGGAGGAATATGGTGCTCCTGACTCGAACCTAGTCTCTAAGTGTCATTTTCACTGCTGCTTCAGCGAATCGTTATTATTTGAACACCTTAGGATAAGGAGCCTCGATTCCAGTACTATAGCTGAGACAATTTGCTAGACATAGTGTCCCATGCTTGCTTGAATGACTGCGTCATAAAAGGGAAGCCGAATTCGGGCACAGGATATGCTTCTCACGGGAGCAGGTGACTACAGCCGCTAAACATTGCTCACAAGCTTCTGCGCGGTAACTGGCTACCGCAGTAGACTGTTCCGGACAGTGGTGACGCAGAAAATTTTCAAGAAAAACATTTTTGTGACGAGTGTAAAGTTAGAGAACCCTCCCGAATCATTCCTTTGAAGCTATGGCGGCAATGGATTCTTATCTTGATATATCTATGTTGTTATTCAGAAAACACTGTTACTCTATAGGGGATATTTGTGTTGAAAATGTTTCATCCTACTTTTGTTTTGTGCGTCCAGTTATGTATTGACCTGTTTCCGTTTTATCGCTGGTAGGGCCAACTGTGGAAGCCTTTTTATGTTTCTTTCTCTTCTTATCGCACTAAGAGAGCGGGAGTGCCTGAAAGCACTGCCAGAGCGGCTGTTTGAGAAGGAATCCCGGTGCTTGCAGAAGGAATCGAATGGCCTCGTATCTACCAAGATGTGGTCCGTAGAGCCGGAGTTACACTTGGGAATGCCCGAAGAGGGGTTCGACCGCGCAAGAGACATGGCGGCCATCTCCACTAACCTGAAACCTGGGGAAAGGTGAAGCATGCAGAGTATAAGTGTGTTCTTGGTGCCTTGTCGTTTTTGCCAACGGCGACGAAACCAATTGGGGGTAGAGGTATATATACATCTTTGCTGTATAGGTCTCGCGTCTTTGAAGCACGAACTTCTCTAGCACGAGGCGTAAACGAGTGTTCCGGTGTTTCTTAGCACACGTTGCGTTCGAGGGCAAAGCGTTAACGACATTTCCGGTATTTTAGTACTGTGACTACATGAGACGACGATTACGACGACGGCAACGGCAGATAGAAGCCAACAGCCACAGCCACAGCCGCTAAGGGGCTTCGGCCCTAAACCAACGGTCAAACCGAATAAAGTCGTCCCTGCTTTCCCCGCGGTTCATCGAAGGTGGTGTTCACGCTTATGACGAGCAATGATACGACTGCAGCGAATTAAACAATAAATATCACACTGTCTTGATAAGAACAGGTACAAACGACCTAAAACACTGCCGTCAGCATTAAAGGTAGCTGAATAAAATTCTGAGAAAACAACATCAAGTAGGATCTTTCCCAAGTTATTCCAGGCCGCGAAATGCCACGTTTACTTTTACGCCACAGCGCTGATACCACGACATGAAAAGGTTTCTTCTTAACGCAGAATCACATGTTTCTGGCTTCGCTCAAACTCGCAGCGCTTGCATATGCGTCCCCGAAGATGCGGTGACCGAAGCAGGAGAAGGCCAAAAATTCAGTCTATATATACTGCCCACCGAATAATGTCCCTAGCCAGTAATATTTTTTGCTTCTACCACTCACCTTTTTCTGCTTCCTAATGAGGCTCATGCTGTTCGCTGACATGACCGAATGTGCGCTCATCCCGTTGACCACCTGGAGCGGCGCTTACATTTTTCTGAACTGCTGCGCAGTACAGCAAACCTAAAAGGAGCCCTCCACCGCGGACTCGTTCAGCAACTAGTATAAAACATTTCGGTGTTTTCAAGGAAATACTTTTAAAGCCATTAAGTATTTTCTCATCACTGGCTACTTAGCCATATTTGATGAGATTAAATTCGATTTCATTTCTTGGCAGAAACAGAGGTCAGGCTCAGAAGAAAGGCGGATGTGGCCTGACAGAGACCTCAGGCACCCGATTCACAGAGTACGCAATAAAAGTGATGTCCACATATTTAAACAAATTTAAACATAATGGCACAATCATATTAACACAACAACACAAAAGCACAATAGTTATTAATTTTCTTATGTATTATACAAAGCATAGGTCTAAGATGCACAGAAGGACCAAAGTGCACACACAAACGTAGTAATTCGCACGCTTTATGTTTCAGCGATTACACAACTACGCCACAGTTAAGTAATAATGTATCTATTTCGTAAATTGTCTTAGGTTCTTAGTTTAGGAAAATATATCGACACGTAATATACGTAGTTTTGTAATTTTGTACTGTTATTGCCAAACACGTAATTGCCAAACACGTAATTTTGTATTGTTATTGCAGGCTTTTTCCTTCAGTAACCGTTCTTATTCCTGTTTTTTATGTGGGTTCAATGGCGTCGAAGTTTATTTATCTCCAAATTTATTTAATATTTCAGTTTACTGGTACATGAAAGACTGCTCACCATAGTTCGTTCTTACTTTTGGAGTGTGCCTGCCTGACATAGTGCCTAGAATATTTAATGATAAGTTGACTGTGGGTCTTTTGTTTATAAATGGTGTGCAGAATTTTCGTGTAATAGATTTGGTCAGCTCGAAGCACTGAATATTCAGTTAATAAAGGACTTCCCCTTAAATTTGCCTAACCACCATGATGGCCTAAAGTTATGCGCAAAATTATTTTTTAATACAATGAGCTGTTACAATTTGTTTTAGTTGTGTTCCCCTATACCAAAATCCCCTAGCATAGTTTCGAAAAAATGAGGGCATTCTATAAAGTTTGTTTTAGCAAGAATTAGCTGCTTGCCGCAAAGGTTGATGAGAACTTATGAATGAATGAATGAATGAATGAATGAATGAATGAATGAATGAATGAATGAATGAACGAATCGCCGCTGTTGTAGTCGGATCAAAATAATAAGCTCAAGGTATTTAAAACAGGACCAGCTAAAGAGCATAAGAACCGCCTTTGAAATATTATCCACGTTGTATGTTAACCAAGTACATTTAGTCTATGGTCAGCCAAGACATTTACAAGAAAGACAACGACTTTTACTTTTCATATTGAACAACAACTGCTTAATAAAACATACTGATAGGAGTGGTTCAGCAGGTGACAGAATTATTTTTTGTATTTATTGCGATGGAGGAAGTGAGAGCGTTCTATTTTGTTGGATACTGTGGATGATGTCAACTTTTGATTATTTTATTCCTTTCGGCTTCTTTCGCAGCTTTATAATCGGCAATTATCATATCTGCGGCTTTTGCGCCTATCATCATGATGACCGCATGGGTATTGCCGGAAGTGATCTTGGGCATCACTGAAGCGTCGGCGACTCGTACTCCTTTCACGCCTCCTCGCACCCTGTGGAAAAAGAAAATATTCTGAGAACAACAGTTCAATGGGTAATAGTAACTTTGGTAGAAAGGTGATGCTGCGGAATAAAATATATCCCAAACAGAATTTATGTTGCTACTTTTACGCGAAGATACGCCTGGAGGTCATCACAACGTTTGAGGTGTCCACGGGTAACCAATGCGCTCACAATACAAACACTTAGCGCCCGAGAGATGGGGATGGTGGAAGTAAAGCCCCTCTATCGCGACAACGGCTACGGTCACGGCAACGGCCATCCCTGCCACGGCGGACGAGAGCAGTATGGAGGGGCGGAAGCACACAGGACAAGTGCTTCTTCCATCTCTTCGTCTCCCGCAATAACTATAAAATGTACGAATATACCGAAAACTATTTACTAATTCGCAGAATTCTTACGCCGCTTTTCTTCATTGTGAGTTGTTTATAGCCAGATTTGGCTGTTGGTAGCTAAATACGCAGGTTTTTTTTTTTACAGCGAATCTATGTATGTCTTATCCCACCAGTTCCTGCCCCCGTGGGGAACTAATACTCGACGTGTCTAACGACAACCGGGGGACTTGTATTTAGCGTAATAAAACTTTCACAAAAAATTGGCCACGTATCTGCTCCTGTCGTTGCAAATGTCGACGAAGACGATAGTCACCTGGTGTCTCTGGCAAGTAAATATATACCTTCTCTTTCTCGCCCATATGTCATGCTGTTCCTCTCCAGTCTCGTTCCTTCCAAGATAACACGCTAGAGGTTTGCTGAATTCAATTTAAATTTACCGCTTTCCACTGCTCCGAGTCGGGTGCCTCGATGCCAGCGCTGCCATACGGCGGAGACGCGCGTGAATCGAGGCACCGGACTACAATGTTTATAGAACATCGTTGCCCTACTCCACCGGGGTTCCAAGCGGAACGCGAAACCTATCTAGTGGAACCTATCTCTGCTATTGCCGCTTCATTGTTTTTAATTCCGCCAGGTAGCGTGGGAAACAGCGGGCGAGGATTTTTGCAGTTGATGAAGTATTTTATTTGCTAGCGCAAAAAGCAGACATCCGTAAATTTTTTAAGAAAGGAACACTCCAAATATCACTCATGTATTGATTTGCTGCGTTATATTTGCGTAATGTCTTGTTTTGTTCAACAATGTTGACAAGTATGAACATTAACACCGGACTTAGACGTTTAGATTTGGCTTTGAGTATAATATAAGACTATTGCGCAGGCTTCGTTTCACTTTGGCAGGGTGGCTGAATCGAGTGACAGGCAGATAGACATACAGACAGACAGACAGACAGACATACAGACCAAACGTTTTCCATTCAAGTGGCCCAAGAAAGACTATCATCTTTAAAATAAAAAAATGAGATCTTAGGGCCTCTATAGTTTGCCATAAAATATCTTCAGCTGGTTGAGGTAGACCATCAGTTGGCCCATCTGCAAGCTTAGGTCAGAAAGCTCACCCACGCCGTGCTCAGCTAATTCGTCGCCCGCAAGGCCAGCAGCCTCAAAAACAAGGCAATTCCAATCAGACCCGTTTTTCGTCCTCCAGCCTGACCACGGCAAAGCCAGTCTCCTCTGCCATTAACCACCAACAACTCCTACACTTTGTGGTGCAGCAGCTACAGCAGTTGGTGTCGGTGTTAGCAGCCCAACTCTATTATTGCTGAGCCACAATACTTAGTGCAGTGGAACTGTTGCGGGCTGACAACAAAAATTGGAGAGCTTCGGGAACGTCTTCGCCTGGGAGAACTTAGGGCTTGGGCTTTCCTCTTACAAGAGACCAATTGCCTGCCTCGCCTTCCCGATTTCACCGTTTACACTAATTCATCCATACCTGATCGGCAGTGTGGCTCCGTGAGCTCTCCGCCAGGCAAAGCCGCCATTTATCTACTTACGTCTTTACGACAAACTCCGATCCCCTTACACACATGGTGCACGGCATGGCAAGAAGTGGTTGCGGTTAAGGTGCTGCTACCCCGGTTCACTGTGATTCTTGTGTCGTGTTATGTGCGCCCACACGCCGGATGTGCACCCCGGCTTAGATTGGGCTGGCTATCCTCTCTGCGCCGTTCGAACGCAGCCTGTCCCATACTTCTGGCTGGGGACTCTAATGTTCTTCATCGTGACTGGGGGTACCCCACCTCAAGTGAACGCGGACGTATGCTACTAGACCACTTCTTTGAGGCTAACTTTACGCTTCTTAATAACATTTCGTGCCCTACGCGCCGATGTATTCATCCTCGTATGCCACCGAACTCACCTGACTTAACAAGGTGGCTTGGGGGTGATACGATATCATGGCAGCGAGAAGCAAGAAGCAGACTGCTGGGGCAGTGACCATCACCCCATCAGGATTGGCATTACCCTCAGCTCGACGCGTCGCCTTCGGCGTAGCTGCAGGGTTGTGAATTGGGATGACTTTCGGGGCAAAACCAACAAAATCCTCATGGCGCTCAGCCCAAATCCTATCGCTGTTATTAGGCATGCTCTGAATGACGCCTCTCAAAATACTTGGGTAGGGGAGTCCCGGCCAAAGCCTGTCCTCCGACTTTTGCAGCTACGGGCCCAGCGCAAGCAAGCTGAAGTGGCTGCCTCACGAGATCCCTCGTCTGTGGAGGCTCGAATACGCTTACAACGTCTGACTGCGGCTGCCTGGCGTCATGAGAAGCGTATGTCAAGGCAACGATGGGTGAGCTGGTGGGAATCGCTCCTCCCATCAGCGTCGACATCATCCATCTGGCGCACCTTTCGAGCGATGGAAAGTGGAGGCCGCACTCCGGATGCGGCAGCCAGTGCATGTCTGGCATTGGGCAAGACTCCCGACCATTTTGCCACCGATGTTGCCCGCGCCTTGTACCCTGCCTATGACATCCTTCGAGCCAGTAACTCGTGCCCGTTTCCTCTATCCAGCCAAGTTGGTTCCCCACCCTCTGACGACGCAGCTCATGAAATGCAATCAGCTTTCACCATGTCTGAGTTCCTAGCTGCGATTGACCACGCAAAACTTGGGACGACACTGGGACCAGACGGCATCACATATGAGGTGTACATGAACCTCGATGAGCCAGCGCTTAGCCATCTCAACTACATCAACGAGGTTTGTCTGTCTGCCCAAATACCAGAGTCATGGCTTCACGCAGATATTGAGCTTATACCGAAGCTAGTGAAGCCACCCGACCATCTTCCTAATTTGCGCTGAATCGCCTTGGCGTCCATGCTTTGCCAACTTTTGAAACGCATGCTGGCAGCCCGCCTTCAATGGTGGTTGGACACGTTCCTGTGGTACCACCTGGCCCAGGTTGGGTTTATACCTCGTCTGGGTACAGAGGATGACCTTGGCCATTTGTCGTCAATGGTGTTACTAGGCAGTCGTTCACACAGAGTGCGGACAATCCTTGCCATGAACATCCGCAAGGCCTACGAGAACGTCAGCCACGGGGCTATGCTGGAAACTCTCCGAAGCCTTTGCCTCCAAGACAAGCTGTGCTCTTTCGTCCAAACCTTTCTTACTTTAAGATATTTTTCTATACGGATTGGTGGGGCAAGCCATGGCCACTTCACACCAGTTCTCGGAGTACCTCCGGGGTCAGTTATTTCACCCCTCCTTTTTAATATTATGATATTACCGCTTGCCTGGCATCTGGGCGTCATACCGGACCTGCATTTCCTCGTCTACGCGGACGACATAACGGTATGGACCGTCCACCCAGACCTGCATCACGAAAACGTGTGCCTTCAACAAGCCTTGACAAACACGGAGACATGGTGTCCATACTCTGGAATCACACTTCAGCGGACAAAACTGCCATTCTGCCTGTGGCCAGGGCTTGGGGCCGTCGCAAACTAGCAACTTCTCCCCTCATACTGCAACTTTCTGGCAAACCCGTACCCACTGCCACATCTCTTCGCGTGCTAGGGTTGGAAATTTCTGCGTCTGGGTCGGCTGCCATCTGGCTTCGATCTGCCCGACAGAAAGCATGACGTATGCTTCTCCTGATTCGACGCCTCTCGCAGAAGTCTGGTAGTTCCTGCTCTAAGATGGCTCGGCTCCTGGTGGGGTCAGTACTGCAGCTTCGACTGGTTTATCAGGCCCAGTTCCAGTACATGGCTCAGACGGAGTAGGCCCGACTTGAGGCTATTAGCAGAGCCGCAATGCGCACCATCACTTGCCTCCCACAATGACCCCGATACCATCGCTCCAAGCTGAGGCTCAGCTGAACACACTTGATGAAATAGGCGAACAACGTCGCTCAGCCCGTATACACAAACGTACTTTTGTTGCGGAAGCAGCGGCCTTAGCTAGTTATATGGGCTGTTCCCTACCTGCTTCACCAGATCGCCCTGTAACCAGGCCGCCATGGCTGTATCACCAGGTGACCGACAATCAACCACTGACTCGACTGTAGTTTAACGTGAAGGTTTCGCGTGATGGATTCCTTTCCTGGGGTGGCCGATTCCACTGTGCGAGTATGTGCGATTCTGGAGATTTGCATTACTTCTCTAAAATGACGCCAGCAACTCTCCCGTATGCTATCCGTCGGCCTACTGTTTGTGTTTGGAGTCTATGACCTGAATCGGTGCCTGCTGCTTGGCGTAAATGAGCACTTTTTCGAATGAGTGACGGTTCAAGGTGTAAAACCTAAAATCTTCCGCTAGTCCTAACGTCCTAAACCACAAAATGCGACTTAGAATCCTTGCGGCTAATAGCATGCTTTACGGCATGCAGAGCAACGTCATTCTCATCCAGCGTCATGAACGTGGGTAACGGCTGTCGATGTTCACATCAGAAGATGGTGTTGAACTCATATACGTCGCCCCATCGCACGCCTGCGTCACCTCCTTCTGTGCTGCAAAACCACTTCCGCTTAAAATGGACCCCCCTCAGCGAGTGCGGAATAAACGTGGTTTCATTCATTCATTCACTCGATCTTCCGGGAAAGCATGGGCGAGAGGATCCCTACTGACGGCTGCGACCCAGCACGAGGCGGTAGAGGCCTTCGTGGACGCGGGGGCCCAGGATGGCATTTTATCTACTCTGATACAGTATCCCGTCTATCCTGACGCCTCTCAAAACTGCTTCTGCCAAAGCATCCGCACCCTGCCGTCTCTACTGGCGGAGCTCACAGCCATCCGGGATGGCCTACAGGCCCTAACGCCAGCCATACAGCGTGCCCCCCTGGGCGCCATCCTACATATTTATACGGCCTCCACGGCAGAGATAAAGGATTTACGCCAAGTGTCCAACATTTATACTATTTGAAGGGACATCCACACACTACCAGGCACGTATGTTAGGCGGAATACGCTCCCCTCACACACTGCAGTGGATAGGACTTGTTACCCTACGCATATTCCTCGGCCGCTGCCAATGTAAACAACCGGTCCGATAGAAAACTTTCTTTAACGGAAAGACGATCGGCGTCGCGCCACACGCGCCCTCATCCTACCGTGTGGAACGGACTCCCCAGAAGACACGCTCGCTGGGAAGAGGTTTTGCTGCGCAGACTTCGCGTTGGAGTGGCGCTTTCACCTGCTGTGACCAGGGCGTGGCCACTACGCTACCATGTGCCGTTCAATGACAGCTGCCCCTTCTGAACAGCTGCTGCCGAACAAGCTGATGCGGAACATCTCATATGGGTGTGTCCTTCACTGGACTCATCCAGAAAGCGACATATGAGAGGCAAAGGCCTCCATCCTCGAAGACCCCTCGACCTCCACCGGTGGCTCGTGGGGCTCCACCACCGCTCCCT
This sequence comes from Haemaphysalis longicornis, assembly GCF_048455015.1. Classification (NCBI taxonomy): domain Eukaryota; kingdom Metazoa; phylum Arthropoda; class Arachnida; order Ixodida; family Ixodidae; genus Haemaphysalis; species Haemaphysalis longicornis. The sequence goes on along the minus strand of NW_027526385.1, from coordinate 41,115,735 downwards.
TCTTGACTCCCTTCGAGAAACGGGTGCCCACCTCTACTTGTAAGTAAGTTTTTATGCCAACGGGCATTCTATAAAAAAAAACACAACAACAACAAATTACCCCTCCAAAAGCGTCTTCTGAGCAATGCCTGTGTGTTTAGACGCCGACTCAGTGTTGCTTGTTCTTTGTAAGCGGGCTTTCCCACATTCTGTGTTGCGCAGTGAAGCATAACCTAATAGGGAGGGTGTAGGGTTCAAACTCCACTTTACCCACCTCACCCCCAATGCCGCCTCTTTCCCTAGTCTTGTACACTCCTCGCCAAGCGTGGTGGCCATGTTCGCCCGGTCATTTTTATCCATGCCTTATGGGGTGAGAGTCAAAGGCATGCACGCGGAGGCAGGCTTCACGCGCACTCACAATGGACATACCCGTTCTACTGGAAAGAGATTTCATCGTGGAAGTCTCATCGCCCGATGCAACCTGACTGGCGTTCTCTGTGTTCGAGTGGTTCAGGTTGCTGGGGGACACCGACAGTAAGATGCCTACCCCATGCTTGTCCTCTAGAGTAAAACTGTAGTCCTTCTAGGTCCATTCAGCTGATTAGCTGGGAAGTGTGCTCATTTGCAAATTACAAACAAGCGTGTTTTTTTTCGTGCACTACTTCCACGGCGCCCAGCTTCGCTGGTGCTCCTTTGTTCGATTCTGTTTTATGTTCACCAGAGCTGTACATTTGCGCCATCAGCTTTTACGTGACTAACTTCGCAAATGATGTAATTTTTGAAGATGCAAAGCGTAGTGCAATGTTCGCCCTGTTTCACCGTTTTGTTATTTATGTCTCAAACATTTTTTTCGGGATATTTTAGTTTCGTTTTCATTTTGTTATGACCGGGTTATTCTGTTCATATTTTCGTATCTTGTTTTCTCAGTATTGAAGAAAATTGAGAGCGGTATTTTTCTAATTTTGATTTTTGAAGTTACGCATTTCTGGTAAAAGAACTGTAGTTAATCATTTTTTAGATCATTTTTGCATGGTTTTCTAGACAAGCGATGATTCACAGCTACGTTTTTTTTCTAAATACCTGGCCATCATTGCATATTACTTGCAAGTTGCAGATACGGAGATTGCAAACGTGAGCAATATTATAGCGTATGGTCCAAATTCACTATTTTTTCAAATTTTTGTTCACTGCAGAAAGGAAAGTTTGCTGTCAACTGATTATCATCTTGGAGTATAGAGCTTTTGCGGTCAAACCAATTTTCCACAGACCTTTTACATATTGCCTTGCGGAAAGCCCGAAATTTAGAAAAAAAAAAAAAAACTGCAGCCGCTGGAAACGCCGTGTCACATCCGTTGCCTTTTTTTCCTCACAAAGTACCCACTTACATGAAAACGATTAACACTTTCGGGCCATTGCCTGGCTTGCGCTAAACTCATAAAAATATGAGAAAAAAATCAGGCTGCCATCCGTCTAACGACGACTATGGTTGAACACGAAGCTTTCTCGTGACGGGTTATCATCGTCGTTATCGTTACACGGTGGGATGCCGGCGTTTGTCTGATTTTTCCCGTTCATGCACCTCTATACAAACCCGAACCGCTTCGACCATGTCGAAATAAAGCAATCGGAATGACGCTGGCTTCATAACACCCAGAGGGACCCAGGTTCGATTTCAGCCCCGGCCAGCGTTTTTTCTTTCACTTCACTCGAGTTCACGTTACATAAGCCATCAGCGAGAACACAAGCTTCGCTTTAAAATGTGGATGTACTGTCGGCCAGAGACGAACACGAGCGACGGCGCAGGTAGCCGAAGCGGCGCTGCTACCACGCTCCGTGCGCTCAGCCGAGGGTGCCTCGAGTCAACGTTTATCCCGAGTGAAGCCAAACTTCGCTTTCATTCGCGTGCGTGGGCTTGGCACGCACGACGAAGTGCGAGTGCAGCGTTCGGTCGGTCTTCTGCTGATGTTCGCGACGAAGGGAACCGTGTGCCGCCTTTAATCGAGCACTGGTGTTGTCGCGCAGTAACGGGCGAAGACCTGCTGTAGGGCTGGCCCTGACGACAGTAACTGCAGGTATCGTGTCACGCTCTCTGGCGCTGGTTTCTCCGCCGCGCAAGAACCGGTTCCCAGTATAGGAGTACTTCATAAAAAATAAAAACAGGTATTACGTCCTTCACATTTTCATGTAAGACGGCTTCTATAGCCCGTCTTATGCTGGTCGTTCCCGAAGCGATCTCAAGAGAGAATTCGGCTTACGTTTTTCCTGTGGGGCTGTTTACGCGTTGTGGTGCGGTATGAAGTGGAATACTACCAGCCGTATGTTAAAAGTTTGAGGCGATGTTTTTTAGACCCGATGACATAACCTATTCCATCTGTATGGTCAATTATATCGCGGACTTTGCCTTTTGACGTAATTGTGGTTAGACCAAGGATGCCGAAGTGATGTGCAAATCGGGGTTCAAATTTGGGGACACTCTGTCGACCCATACTGATCATATGTGTGTTTTGAACCATGCCATGTTGAATGGCGATCTCATATGAGCGCGGATCTATTGGTTTCACCAGCAACGTTGTTATTCACTCTAAAAAACCAACTAAGTTTCCAAAAAACAGTGCCTGCCCATCCGTGTAAAGTGGATCGGGAATATACCCATATGCTGTGGGTCGGTTGTGGCAAGTCAAGCGGTGGGCTCAGCTGCTGGCCAAAGACGGGTTGGCCTAGACTCTTTGGTGTGATAGCGTTCACAATTCCAGGAACGGGAAGCAGAAACATAGCTAAACAACAGCTTACGTTTTCTGCGTTGAGTTTACGAAATACCCCTTTTCTTAAGAAAAGGGGCCATTCTTTCAGCTGACCCGCTGATTGCTGGGTCATACTGTTGGTTTTATTCACACAACTCCATTTTTTTCAGGAATTGTGTATGTTTTGCCCAGACTGAGATAGTCTCATCGTCGCTCACTATTAGGGGTACCGAAAGTGGGGAATATTACTTAAGGTATTAAATTAGGGCGCTTAAATTAGTACGTATTAGCCGTAATTCACGCCACAGGGTTGCGGCCTGGACAGATAAGTAGTTATTCCGGCCTGTGAGGCCACAAGTGAAGTCGTTGGACTTCAGACCACGCCTCCCGCGGGACAGGCGGACCCGCCCTGCTGTCTGCACTGCGTGTACCGGTAAAGACAACATGAGAGCTTTGTTCATTTGTCATGGTGTCTAGGGCGGCAGATCGTCTGGATGAGGCCAAACGTGCAGGCGCGGTCTTCTCACGCCTGAAGCCGAACCCGTCGAATTCTGGGGATTGCAGAAGCCAGAGACAGAGAGTTCCCCGTCGCTAACTTGGCGGCCGTTGCGAATCACCCCCGTAGAACAGCATGGCCTCCTTTATTTCTTCAGCGCCACCCGTGCGGCCACCAAGCCCTTACCTCCTACTCCGGCCACTGTCCCCAATTGCTAGCTTTCCAGCGCTTTAGTCACGTGGCCGGTTAATCTCGGGGCGACGCGTGGGGGAAAGCTGCAACGTTCGCGAAACGTGCAACGCCACGGCACTAAGTTTTCTATCACTGGCCAGAGCGCCGCAACTTTGATGATGATGATATCTGGATTTTAATGGCGCAAGGCCAGCTAAGGGCAAAGAGCGCCAAACAAAAGTGATTTCATGACAGCGATGTGAAAGTAAAAGTAGAGGGTTTCAGTAAACATACACAAACTAAAACAAGCTAATGAAGATGACTGGTGTAAAGGGCCAGGTTGTCATGATGCATGATAAGAGATGAGATGTAAAAAATTGACATCGGTAAGAAACTTAAAAACAAGCTTGGTGGAAAACATGGGCTCATCTCCTAGAAAGTACAATGGGTGAAACGGAACGTGTTGTCTGAATAGTTGTGGGAAGTGTTTGCGTCGTGTTGTGTCAAGTGCCTTGCATTGGATGAGTACGTGGATTACGGATAGGCCCTCTCCACACCTGCTGCACATGGGTCTTGGAGATCCAGTGAGCAAGTGCGAGTGTGTTGCATGTGTGTGGCCTATCCGTAACCTTGCTAGGGTCACTTCAGTGTGTCTGTTGTGTGAGTCAGTTGTGTATCGTCCCAAGTGTGGCTTTATTACATGTAGCTTGTTGTCTGACTGTTCACTCCAGTGTGTTTGCCATGTTTTACGTAGGTGTTGTCTGATGACTGGCTTCATGTCAGTGTACGGTACTGTTGCTATGTCTAGAGTGTTTCTCAGTGCAGCAGCAGCAGCCATTTCATCAGCAAACTCATTTCCCGCGATGCCAGCGTGGCCTGGAACCCAGCAGATGGTAACATTCAGACCTGACGCATACGCCGACATCAAAGATTTAAAAACCAGATTGACAATGTAATTTTTGGAAGCCCTTTGGGATGATAATGTACGCACGACGCTTAGTGAATCCGTGAAAGTGATGGATTTTGCGATATGATGTTCATTGATGTGATTTAAAACAAGGAGTATACCATATGCCTCCGCTGTAAAAATGCTAGATTTCACATGCATGGTTTTACAAGCACTGAAATTGGGTCCGTGTGCAGCACAAGACACCGCAATGGATGTTTTTAAAGCATCAGTAAAAAATTCTGTTGCCCCATATTTCGCCTGAAGATACATGAAATGCTGCAAAACGGCAGTTGTGGGCACTGTGTTTTTCTTAAATTGCGTAAACGACAAATCACACAATACAGGACGAAGATGCCACGGGGCTATAGAATCAATGAGAGATGTTGTAAAAGTGTCTAAAAACGAGACAGAAAGTTCAGAGGCTTTCTCCCTCGCCCTGAGCGAGAAAGGCGCAGAAATAGATGGACGATTTAAAAACAGTTGGGATGTAGATGTATCGTTCATTATAGACTTAATGGGATGGTGAGACATTGATAAAACTTTAAAAGCATATAGCAAATCGACATACTCGCGCTGGTACCCCAGGCACCATCTGTCACACTCGACGTACAGACTTTGCACGGGGCTAGTCCGGAAAGCACCAGACGCAAGTCGAAGGCCCAAGTGCTGGACTGGGTCAAGCATTTTCAAAGCAGTTTCCCTTCCTGAACCATACAAAACACTCCCATAGTCTAACCTCGAGCCTACCAGGCTGGTAAACACTCGCAGCAGAAGTTGTTTATCAGCACCGTACGAGTGATGCGACAAGACCTTTAGAATATTCAGTGTTTTAATACATTTTTGTTTTAGTTGTTTGAGATGAGGGATAAAGGAAAGTTTTTCATCAAGGACTATACCTAGGAACTTGTGTTCTTTTTTGACCGGTATCGAGACACCATTCAGTTTGATGTCTGGATCTGGCCTGATCCCACGCCTTTTGGAGAACACAACACAAGTGCTCTTAACTGGGTTTAGCTTAAAACCGTTCTGATCAGCCCAGCCAGCTAGCTTATTAACACCAAGCTGGACTTGGCGTTCGCAAATTGACATATTACACGACTTAAAACATATTTGGACATCATCTACATATATTGTACAGAAAATGGTTCGTGGCAACGCCTTTCGAAGTGAGTTCATCTTGACTATGAACAACGTACAACTCAAAACGCCACCTTGAGGCACACCATTTTCCTGCGCAAAAACATTTGAAAGGGCAGTACCAACTCTTACACGAAAGGTTCGTTCTGCCAGGTAGCTATAAAGAGTGTTAAACATATTGCCTGAAACACCGAATGATTTCAGGTCGCTAAGTATCCCGTATCGCCAAGCGGTGTCGTAGGCTTTCTCAAGATTAAAAAAAAAACCGTAGCACAAAACTGTTTGTGGACAAAGGCATCCTTTATATACGACTCAAGGGCGACGAGTTGGTTGTTTGTGGATCGCCCCACCCTGAAGCCGGCCTGGCAGCTCTCGAGAAGACCATTGTATTCTAAGAAGTACACGAGTCTCCTGTTAATCATCTTCTCGAGAAGCTTGCACAGGCAGCTGGTGAGGGCGATGGGTCGGTAACTGGCGGGAGAATACGGATCCTTACCCTCCTTCAGGAACTCCACTACAATAGCCTCCCTCCAAGATTTCGGAGTGTGCCCCGAAAGCTATATGTTGTTGTATAAGTGTAGGAGTGTTTCAAGAGTATCTGGGTGTAGGTGTTGTATCATTGTGTATGTAATCTGGCCTGCGCCTGGAACTGAAGGTTTACATGTGCTCAGGGCAGCCTTCAGCTCATAGAGAGTAAATTGAGAGTTGTAACCAGAATTTGACCTGTTATTATCACGTAAGGACTTCTTTTCACAAGCGGTTTTATGTCCCAGGAAAGTGTTTGTGTAGTGTGCAGAGCTGGAAACGTGTTGAAAGTGTTGTGCAAGTGTGTTAGCCTAGTCTTCCAGTGTGTCCCCTGTTGTACTAACCAGGGGCAGGCTGTGTGTCTGTTGTCCTTTTAGTTTTCGTGTTCGTGTCCAGACTTTGTGTGTGTCCGTGTATGAGTTAATAGATGTAAGGAAGGTGCGCCAACTCTCTCGTTTTGCCTCACGGCGCACACGTTTTCCTAACGCCTTGACCCGTTTGAACAAAATAAGGTTGCCCGACGTGGGGTACCGTCGAACGAAGGATACCCCACGCCTTGTTCTGGGCCTCTCGCGCCCGCCTACAGTCCTCATTCCACCATGGCCTCCGCTGGTTGCGCGGGGCACCAGAGGCGTGGGGAATCGACTTTTCGGCGGCGTCGAGGATGTGCGCCGTGAGGAGTTGGGTAGCTTCTTCAACGTGCAGGTGTCCTATGGATGTGTGGTGTAGTTTGGATGTCTCTGTAAATGTATTCCAGTTAGCTCGTGCTTCATTGAATCTATTATGGGAAGATGAACTGCATGGGCCTTTACATATATATGTTAGTGAGGTGGGGAAGTGGTCACTGCCATATGGGTCAGTGCCCACACCCCACTCAAGACATGGAAAGAGAATTGCCGAACCAATAGCCAAGTCAAGATTTGAGTATGTATTGTGTCCTATGTTATGGTATGTAGGCTGTTTCTTGTTGAAAAGGCATGCTCCAGAGGATGTTAAAAACTTCTCTATCAGGCGATATCGGGCATCCGTGCGAGAAGAGCCCCAAAGAGAGTTGTGTGCATTGAAGTCGCCTGTTAAGATATACGGTTCAGGAAGCTGGTCGACCAGCGCCTCAAAGTCAGAACTGAGAAGTGCAAGATCAGGAGAGATGTAGATGGAGCATACCGTTATCAACCTATTAAAAATTACCGTGCGGACGGCTGCAGCCTCAAGGACGGTGTTCAAGGTGACAGGGTGGCATGCTAAGGATTTGCGGGCGATTATGGCCACACCACCAGAAGAGTGTGTGCAGCCATCCCTGTCTTTCCTGTATACCAGGTAACTATTCAAGAACTTTGTGTGTTTGGAATTCAGATGTGTTTCCCGGACACACATTAAACTTGCTTGGCTGATTGGCATGCAGAATCTCATGCACGTCATCAAGATTATTCAGAAGGCCTCTGCAGTTCCATTGAACTATGTTTTCTTTTCCCATTACGATGTGTTAGAGCTACTGGAGTGTGATTATTTATGTAGGGTCTTTCGGGACTTGGACTCTTGGGAGGGGCTTTCTGGCCTTCTCTACTGACCTGGACGTCGCAGCCCGTTCCTTCCGCTGCGATGAAAGCCGGAAGGGCTCGACGTCCATGTCGTCATCTGATTGCAAGGGGGTGCCCAGCGGACTGGGCCCCCTTGACGTGGTACCCTTTCGGGTGTTCTTTGCCTGCACTGCCAGTGCCGAAGGCGTGGGGAGCACCACAGATGGCACAGGCAGTGAGGCAGTGGAGGGGGTCGCTGCGACTGCCTCCGTTTCCATCTACGTGCCCTCGCGTGTGGTTTGGGACGGTGGAGCGTAAGTGGAGGATGCAGCATCACTCCCACCGGACATGGATGCAACCACAGCCGCTGCTGGCCCAGCGAGCGGTGCGGAGGTGGGTTGGGCTGCAAGAGGCAACCCAAGGGGGGGCGGGGGCGGGACCAAGTCCGACTCTCGGTACTGGGTCCCCGCCGAAACAAGACGCCACTCCGCCCCCCGGCGAGCTGCGTCGGCGTACCTGCCCAGAGGGAAGGAGGTGAACCTCTTCCGCGCCTCTGAGAAGGTGATGTTTTCGGTTACCTTGATGTTTATGATTTTGTTTTCAAGTTGAAATTTTTCACATGTCCTGGAGTAGGCCGCGTGTGGACCCTGGCAGTTTATGCAAAGAGACTGTTGCGCGTTACAACTTTCGGACGCGTGGTCGTGCTGGGCGCATTTCGCGCAGGTAAGTCGGCCGCGACAGGAGTTCGTGCCATGCCCGAACCGTTGGCACTTGAAACAGCGCCGCGGGTTCGGGATGTAAGGCCGTACTGGACATCGCACGAAACCTGCATTGATATATTCCGGAAGGCTGGACCTGTCAAAGGTTAGGATGAGGTGCTTTGTTGGTATGTGTTTATCATCTCTTCGTATAGTTATTCGCCTGACCGCTGTTACACCCTGGCCACGAAGGCCCTCCAGCAAGTCGGCTTCAGTTTCATTCAGTAGGTCATAGTCGGAAATCACGCCCTGGGAGCTGTTTAGGCTGCGGTGGGGCGTGACTCGGATTGGCAGATCGGCGATGCTGGTTTGAGCAAGAAGTTTTTTGGCCTGATCCTGGCTACTGACCTCGACAAAGATTTCACCGGTTCGATGTTTTTTCGCCTTATGCGACCCTCCAACAATGCCGTCAAGGAACTTTGAAATGAGAAATACCGACTGTGAAGCAAGAGGTTTTGATTGGTCTACAGATTCCATCACGATGAAGCGAGGATAGTTGTTCGGTTTCGGAGGACTCAAGTCAGGAAGTGGTGGAAAGGAAACTTCGGTGCGGCCCCTTTTCGGGGGCCGATCACGTCTGGGGGGGGGGGGGGGGGGGGTTGGAAAATGCCATACATTGGAAAGCAGGGAGACGGGGGTACTTTCTCCTTTGACCTTACCCTGGTAGTCAAAGAGGTCCCGGAGCTCCCTGCCTGGTAGACAGGCAGGGAGCCCATCGGCCGGAGCTTGACCAAGGTTCCGACGGCCACCGTTCACGGCTTCTAACCCTTCACCTTTCAAATTCTAGCCACGGTAGGTGACAGCTTAAGTATGGGGGGCTCGGGGTACGCGGTGTCGCGACTTACCGTCACCAAGATTACTCAAGGTGCCCCGTGCGGGGGCGCCGCAACTTTGACGATCGCAGTTCAGTTCAGTAAAACTTTATTGAAGTTGGGGAAGGAATTCAATGGAGAAACTTGGGTGGAGTCCTCTTTCCAGGGCCCCAGAAGCTTGTGCCCCGGCCCTGGCCCTGTCGATCGATCAGCTGGCGCTGGTCTTCCAAGGCCTCGCTGGCCAGAGTCGCCTGCCACGTTTCTAGTGAATGAGGTGTATTCTCTGTTTGCCATATAACTGGGCAATTCCATATGGTGCGGAAAAGGGTGGCTTTTTATTGCATTGATAACAGTCCTCACTAAGTCTGTCAGGGAACATAAACACCAGCCTTGATTTGTGTGGGAATGTGTTGTATGCTTCTCAGTGTTTGTGCATCGTGGACGTTTAGTGCCATGTGAGGAGCAGGTAGCGTTCTCCTTTCAAGTCTTTTTCTTTTAGGAGGTTCTCCGTGGTATTCGTATGGTGGAAGGGCGTAGTAGTGGTCCTCGTCGCTGCGGTTCGTAAGAATTCTCGCAAACGAGTCAGTGCTCTCGTTTCCTTCCAAGCTGTCGTGCGCAGGGCACCAAGTAATGTTGTTTAGACGGTTCAGCTCCCTTGGGATGATATGTTTAGAGCCAATGAGTATTACTCCGGTAGTGATGGTTTTTATGGATCTTCTCGAGTCCGCGATGATGTTTAAGCTCCTGTCATTTGCTTCTCCACATCTGATAGGCATCAGAACAGCACTGGCTTCGGCTTCATCAGTGTCCTGTTTTCTAAGGGTGGCGTACTCTATGGGGGAGCCTTTGAAGTCGACAACTGCTGCAATGGAAGAGCCGTGTGTCCCCTTACTTGCGTCAGTGTAGACAGTGTTTACATGATTTCCGAACTTTCTTCTCAGAAAATTTGTTCTTGCTATTCTTCTTTCCTTGTTGAAGGTTTTGTCCATGTGTTTGGGTATAGGTAGGGTTTTTATTCCCTTCATTTGGTCTGCTGATAGTTCTATCGTTCTATTCAAGAATTCTTTTTCTGCCGGAGGGCCAATGCTGGATAGGATTGCTCGGCCTGTGCGAGTTTTGAGTTGTCCTTCTTTTTGGTTTGCGAGCACTGCATCTTCTTTATTCGAAAGTGTTGCACACTCCGAGATCGTACAGATTTTGATTAGCTGTGTAGATGGGGAGGCCGAGTGCTGTTTTATAGGCTGTTCTAATTGTCACATTGATCTTATTGAGGTGGTTAGCCTTTATAATGTGGAAGGGTAGGCTGTACACTACTCTGCTAATTATTATCGCTTGAAACATCAGCTGCTTTGGCAACCAGGCACAAGCGGCTCTTGAATTGTGTTATGGTTGGGTGATCCCGGTTTACCTCGCGGCCCTACCTTACGACATGTGGCCGAAACAGGTTCCCACTCACCCCTGTTGTGAAGCGGACGATGCGTTTGGTATTGAAAAAAATACAAGAGGCGATGACAACAGTTTCGGTGAAGTGTAACGTCTTCCTACCAGGGAAGGCGTCGTTCGCCGGTCGGTCAAATGTGTGCTAATCGCATCGGGAAGGTGCTTTGAGCAGAGCGTCTTCGTGGTTTCTGTACACTTTGAGCACAACAAAAACTCAGTGTTTGGGGCGCTGAAGTGATGTGTACGGACTTGGAGCTTGAGTTTCTTGTTTGAACAACAACTGCAACCACAACGATGCTTTTTCGGGGAACGGGGCCCTTAAAGCGTGTGTCTTAAAGTGGCTGTTTAACACGCCGAAGCTAAGGTGAGGCGCGTACTAGTGGAGGGCTACGGAATTGTTTTAACCACCTTTGTATGTGTAGCTCGTCTACACATAGCTCGTCTACACATAGCTCGTCTAAACAAGTCGCAATGGGGTGTTTTGCGAATAAATGACGCGAAATCAAGAAATGGCGCCAATTGATCACCCAATAGACCCTATGCAAAATGCGCCCCGCCATCTCACGTCGACTCCGGTAACTAGGTCCGCCATTTTGGTACGGTCGTTTGAAACCGAAACCAATTAGCGAAACATAGAAGGCGCCGGGCATTGACCGCTCTTGGTGATGGACTACAATGCCGGAGCATTGCTTCGTGCCGCAGAGCACGCAATGCAGAATTACCGGTTCAAATGGAGAAAAGGTACGTGAAGTTCCACGCTTTTGAACGAACTTTGTGACGCGAACTGTGCCGGCGCGAGCAACCTTTGTGACACGCTGGGCGCGGTGCGCTTGGAGCGAATATTTGTCGTTGGTTCGCTAAGCGCGGGGTTCCGTAGTCGCTGTCCGTATGAAAAATACAGCTGCGTTGGAGTTCTCTTGTCCAGCCTTTGTATTCTAAATGAAGCCTGAGCGTGTGCCGCCTATTCACGCGACTGACAGCGGCGCTCGACCGGGAAAACAGTACCACACGTTGCCAAAATTAGGCTGTTTCTTTACTCGTCCCTGTGGCTCTGCGCCCGCTTCATTTCATTGTTAAATGGTACCGCTTAGCCCCTACACGAGCCTTTATCTTACCTAGGGCTGTAAACAAACTTTTCTTGCCGCACTACGCCGTCGAAAATTTCCTCTGTGGCGGGCGCGCACGGTATGGGAGTGTGTTGTTGGTTTCTTTACGTTGCATTTAGCCGTGTGTCGTTGCAGAAGTGGCGAACGCTGTTTTATGATGATCTAACGGTGGAAAATTCGAGCTTTTGCACTTGCCAGTTCCCGATTTTCCGGGCTGAAAGGTTTGTTGTTACGTCAAGTTAACTTGGTGCCCATTGTCATTCCAGCAACGATGTATTTACTGTCGAATATTTTGCGACTAAAATACACACTAACTCCTCTAGTTTGTCACTCGCTGCATGCATGCCTCCGACGTAATGATAGTGTCCATTGATGTAGGTAGCTGAGACAATTTTTAAGTTTTATTCAAAAAGAAAACGGCCACAGTTGCATCAGGCTGCCGCGCATCAGCTTGAGAGCTTTTGCGTTTTTTGTATCCACAGTGAAAATCCCAGTAAATTAAACTACTTCGCTGATTTATAGCGCGTGCAGTATAGCAAACTGTGGATATAAATGGAACAAAAAGAAGCATTCGCGCACCCCTGCATGTCGCGGTCTAGTAAACGCGACGTTGCCCAGCCTCTGCTGCGTGCTCCTGAATGCTTGCTGGTAGCTCATAGGTGACCCTTCAGGTGCCGTGCCAGTCCTTGTTTCTGTCACTGGCGGGGGGGGGGGGGGGGAGGAGGAGGAGGAGGAGGAGCGGGAGGCCAGCACAAGGCAAAAAACTCATTCCCAAGGCTACCAAGTTTTCTCCCAAGCGCCTGCACGGCACTTCCTGTACTCGACGTGCATCGAACAGACGCATTGGCGAGGGAAGGGAGGGGCCATTTTATCGCGGGCTTCTCCAGTCAATGTTTTGGACACTCGCTGGCTTGATGCCCTGCTGTCTCGGACGTCCCCACTGTTGTGGCAGCTCAGTGCACGCAAGCTTTGGTGGCGCCTCTTAAAACCTTCGGCTAGCAAGAGGGCGAGTAGGTGCACAGCAGCCAGGATGTGACTCCATGCTACACTGCAACCCGCCGGGCAATCGCACGCTGCCTCCCCAATCGCCCCACTGTCCGTCTCAAAGGTGAGGCACACAACTTAGGGCCGGCCACTTTTCTTCTGGGAGCGAAAGCAGCTGCTGAGCACATGGATGAGGCCCAACCTGCAAGAACAGAGAGAGTATAAGTAAATAACACTCAGTGAAGAACAGGACTAGTCCGCTACAGTTTATGGTAAAGAGCAGAAAGAAGTGGCCGCAAGGAACAGACTCAAAATGACCAGATTTTGTGTCTTCCTTAACCTTGTTGCAAGGGCAATAATCTACACCTGAAACAGCAATGATGTCAAAATTGTTTGTCAAGTTCGAGCGTGCAAGTATCTCTGCATGCTTTGTTAATGCATTTTTCAAGAGAAGGAAGTTTAACATTTAAAAACCTCAGCGTGGGTAATGATACCAGTACCCGCATAATCGTGTTCGTCATAACTTAAGCAAGCAATAATATGATTATCTGGAACTCACTTCCAGAATCTTTCGAGATAAACAGGTAAACATTCGGGCTATACCGATGACCCATCGAATTAAAAAAAATCTTGTTCAGTGAGTTCAGTTCAGTGAGCTAACTTGTTCAGTGAGCTAACGAGGTTTTATGTATTATCTATTCGTGCACACCAAAAACATGCGCTTTAAAACAAACACAACCACCCCACCGCCAAAAAAGGAGAAGAAAGACACACAAACAGATTTTTGCGCAGAACATGCGCAATAAATAATGAAAACACACAAAAAAAGAAAATTCAAGGCATATGTGCGCTTTTGTAGTTGACTTCGCCGCAAAGCACGATTGCTTTGCGGCAAACGCGCGGGCGGACGACCGTCACGGAAAACGGCCGCAACCTTTCCGTTAACATCTTCGCCAAAAATCATCCCGTAAATTCGATGTACAGCATTTGAAAATACTTAATCCACCCGCTAGCGGTATGGTCTGGCGATTGTCGCTTTCCTCTTTCAGAGTTACTGCAACAGGGTCGCCGCTGCGCATTTGCATGGTAAACAACGGTGAACAAAGTGCCATACAAATGCTCATACCGGTTAACTCGCGTCAAGTAAAAAACAAAGAAGGATTTACTTACTGCGAGTCGCACGTGTTTGTCCGCACCGATGAAGGCGAGCAATGCGCCTCGGTGGCTAGGCGGCATGCCCTGCTCCGCTGCCGCTCGGATGGGTCTTTGGCACGGCACCCCGAGTAGTACGAGTCTTCGGACACAGTCGGCAGCGCAGACAAGTCCTTCGTCCACAATCCGCGGTCGGGAGCCGGAAAACGCCGTCCAGTTTGAGCCATACCGCGTTACCGTCACCTGCTCTTCCACAGTAAACAATACGAGACTTCCCGATCGGCGCCCGTACCAATATGGCCGACGGTCTCGTTTACATCAGTGTTGCTAGATCACCAAGCAATTTCGCATAGGGTCTATCGCAGTGTAAAAACTAATTTCACGGCGGTCATATTTTCCATCTCACAAAATTTAGGTAATTAACGCGCTGAAACACCTATTTACCGAAGTTGTCGTACGCTTTTGTCTCTAAATAATGTGTTAGAATGCTTTCTGCTTAACAGTCAGCCATTTTACGAGCGAATAAGCTTCTTAATAACTTAACATCATATCAATATAGGCACACTCTGAGCTTTTGACTTGCTAATTGTGACAATTCCTTCTCTTACTTTGCACTCGCCTGTTTATGAATGGACATTGTTACCAGCCAAGGGCAATAGAAGGATGTGTACTCGTACCTGAGCCGTTCGTCGACCACGGACATCGTATTGTTTCCCATAGCACAAGTGCAGCACACATGCATGCCAGCGAAGCCCGCATTTTGAAGAAAACACTTTAGATAATTGTAACTCCAAATATCTTCGTACTCTTTGCAACGCGGGAATGGAACGTTATACACTTCACCGCCAATTCCTTTCATGGCCTCTGTCTCAAAAACTCTTCTCATGTTCTGGATACCTAAAAGAAAAAAAAAACATTCAGGGTAAGTTCTACTTTCCAACAAATTGGCAATCAGCTTAGAGTATAATCAGTGGTGATGGTACATTCCAGTACACAAAATCACGCGCACAGGTAAAAAATCTGAATATGGCGTGTGATTTGCTCCATATTATTGTGAAAAGTGAATGACACGTCATTGTTGATTTTGGAGAGAGGTACAGGGGGGGGGGAGGGAGGGGGGACCACCTCTTCCCCATGAAAGATTGGATAGGCCCTTCATCCGAAGGGCTTATGGTGTTTCCCTTCCTTCAAGCGGCACAGTTGGTGATTCTAACTTAGCTACTCCCCTTTTACCGATAGCTACACCTGCCAATATTTCGTACCTGTATTTACATAGCTTTTGCTCTTCCACCTCTGTCGCATAGGAACCCTGGTGTTTCGTGACGTTTGGCTTGCGTGCGAATGTAAGAGGGCGTTTGTACACATGGATTCATGATTTAATTACCGTACCCTCATTCTTTTTCTGTAATAAAGGGAGCGACAGCACTTCCCACCTGTAATGGCGATGCCCTTAAGTGGGAATCTACGAAAACATTAACTCGTAAGCGCGCAGTGACCAAAGCATCCACACAACCTTAGCGACAAAAGTTGCGTCTTTGCTCGTTGTAGTTGTACATGAATATAAATACCACTGAACAATTTGCTGAACCTAATGGTAATTATGAAAAATGTTACCGTAGTGTCTCAAGGCGGCGGATATTGGTGTATATTCTTTGTACATAGAAGTATTTTCAGCTGCGCTTTTACTGACAAATCATTTTTTCTAGAATACGTTTCTTTCCTGACGAAGCCGGACCCAATAGGTCCACGATAGAAGGTTGTTTTGTTTTCGCAGTTTATTTCGGCATTCGCTGTGTCGGATAATCTTCTGCTACATGTAACTGTGTTCCTCTTGTGTTTCCAAGTTCGTCAATTACGCGCACTGCTATATCTGTGATAAAAGTTTCCGCAGCGTTTGTGATAGCATACAAGAACTATACAAATGAACATACATACAGCAGTGAATACTGCTAATTTTCAATCGCCGCACGGAGAAGGAATAGTCACTTTCCACAACAAGTGGTACTGCAACAAGCTCCTATGCAGCTGGAAGTATAAATTAAGAAAAACCTTAGCTGCATGACGCATAATGTATCACTTCTGCAAGCAAATAGGGGAGGTGGGTATAATTCAATACGCAGAAGGTGGATGGCGGGCAGCGAGTCCCTTCAGTTCAGTGAGCAGTTAAGGCCTTTGGACCTGCGGGATGACAACGTTGGGAGAGTTGTACTGTAAACATCGACAATCAGAAAGCTGTCAAAGAACGAATGCCGAAAGAAGTTTTAACAGTGAGTCCGTATTTGAATACACGCATGCATGAACTACAAAACATGCTCAGCGGTACAAAATCTGATGAGGTTGACTTTAATAAAAAAAAAATCCGCTTCTGGTGGATTGTGAATGCGAAATCATTATCTATACCTATAAAACGAAATGCCCGACTGACTGACTGACTCATCAACGCCCAGCCAAAACTGTTAGATCTAGAGACTTGAAATTTCGCGAGTTTATTTGCGTCATTGAGTAGGCGCTCACTAAGGCGGTTTTTTTCAGAAATTGCACTCCTAACCGCGGAAAAGAGCGAAATTGTGGTTTCCCGAATTTTTAATTTTCTCGGTCACCAATTCATATATCGAAGCACTTTTTGATGATATATGTAGCCCTTAAGAATATCTAAAAAGTAATTTTCGGATTTCGCCCTAACCTACACTAGCGAGGTGATTCCGCATTCCGAAAATAAAATGGTGTTCCTAAAGATTCTCAAAAAAATCTTTCACCGATTCAGTTAGCCAACTGATTTTTGCTAGCATATGTTACTCATAGAAATGCACAGAACCATTTTTAAGAATTTCGCCCTGCGACGCCTATAAAAGGGCCAAATTCTTTTTTACAAATGACACGCCTAACGAGCCAAAAAGGCTGAACAGGTTACGTGCACGTCTAGCCAGACTCCTCTTTCAAACGGCTACAGATTTCAAGGGCACATTGTGATTACGGTGTTGGAGGTCAATATTTCTGAAAATTTTAAAAATTCAACCATGGGGAATGGGAAAAGGGGTAAAATAGTTTTTGAGACATTCATTTTTTTACCGCCCGCCATTTGAGATATCGAATTGGTTTTTGTTGAGATAGGCAACTTACTCAGGCATTTAAACACTGTTCTACAACATTTCTCAATGACACCCTCCCAATAGAGGTAAGCAGGATTTCAGGAAAACACTGTGTTTTTACACATTCTCAAATCACCACACAGCCAGTTGATATCTCCCATTCGTTTTGCCCTGAAAATGCTGCCCATTTAATTGCCCAAAAACCAATTTCAGGATTTTGCCGTAACGTGTGGATACGAAGGCCAGCGGGATTTTTCAATCTGCATCCCATTGGACGTAAATTCACTTGAGTTTTCCCGCGTTCGCTTAGCGGTCGCCATCTTTTGACACCTTCGGCAACTACGCGTCTCCCGTAGGAGCTGGTGTCATATATCATAAATGTGAAAGAGGAGATGTACCAGTAAAAAGCACAGAGATTAGCCCTCGGCATTTGTTAAGACTTCGTGCAACCCCCCGCCTTCCGTAGGGAGCCCATGTTATTACTACCCAGGCATACAAGACGACAAGTGCAAACACTGCAAGCAGAGAGCGGATTTAGAACACATCATCTGGTCCTGCTCCAAAATAGATAAAAGTGATCAGAGAACACTCATTATAAACAGACCCGAGCAGTGGGAGGCAGCCTTGCTCAGCTCGGAAGCTGACATCCGGCAACAAGTAGTCCGGATGGCCGAAGCCGCCGCCAGGGACCAAGGACTTCTGGCTGATGGCTGAGGGGGAATGAGCGGAGACTCCCACCTCTCCTACTCCCAACCCCTTACCGGGCAACAATAAAAGTTTTTCCTCCCTCCTGCCATGTTACTTATGATAAAACTGTACCGATGAGCACCGTTCATATCTTCTGAGATAGCACTTCCTACGAGGAAGAATACCCCTCACCCAGCCGAACTCCATCGTGTGTTCCCAGCGCAATCTCCTGCCGAATTCAAGTTGCGTTTACAACTTGGCACTCTTCCTCATATCATTATAAGAGTGCAAGCAAACCAAGCTCCTCCTTCTTCCATCCACTTTTCCCACCCTTGAGCTGTGAAAGAACCTGGTGACTAGCAGCGATCTGGATGTCCAGACAGTACTTCTTCCAGAGCAATGGCTGCCCGCTCATCCCTTGGCTTTCTGAAATTGGGAACCACTCCCACTTCGCCGGCACAATAAAGCTTTTTTCACTCACTGACTCACTCGCTCGAGCGCACCTTCTTGGTGCAATTTGTTTAGCGAGAGTTGGAATAAAACACGAGTGACAGTCGTTTCACATTACCCCGACGCGCCTGCAGTTAGAGCCCATGTACTAACAGCAGGCAGGCGCTCCTGAGTGTGTACCACTTCCCACTGAAGTAGACTAATATTACGACTAACAAATAAACTAACTTGTGTTATACCCATTGCTGTCCTTAATATAATGGCCCACCAGGGCACCGCCGGATACTAACGCTAGTAATGCCATATAATGCCAATTTTAGTGCCTGAGGCGCCTTTCGTCCGCCTTGAGTTGTAGGCAGGCTTTTTTCGTCTTGCCGCTTGAAACTCTCTGCTTTGCGATCTACCTCTGCCTTAATGCTTTTGAATTGTTTTGATCTGTCTTCTACGCACTGTGCCGCTCCTAGTTCTCCCCGCCGTGCAATAAAAAAGTTGACGACAATCGTGAATTTCGCTTCCCATCTGTTGGGTAGTTTGGGTGCGTTCTTCTGCTTCTTCAGTTTATATACGCTGTACTGCAGCGGACGACCCCATTTTGCTACTGCAGAGTTAAAGCTCGCGCCACGGACCACCTTCGACTATAAAACGATTCCCACACTCGTGTGTAAGGAGCCGTTTGAAGCTTTCTGACTCCAACGCAGACTTTGGGCCGTTTGACGCTTTCGCATTAACAGTGAAGTATACCATCCTGTTCAACAAAGGCGTGGAAGGGCTGTCAACCTTGCCAAGCACGCAGCATACATGAAATTCACTGGTTTCGAAACAAGACTTTTGCATTTCTCTGAGAAGGATGCATATGAATGGCTAGTGGCATTCATATGCATCCTTCTCTGAGAAGGATGCATATGAATGGCTATGAATGGAGACGGCGCCGCTGAGTCGCCTTCCCTTTCCTGTCGTGGCTCGGCTGACGCAATCAATTCGCCTTCAAACTTTGGCCAGTGATAGTCCTGATTGGAAAGATTCGATCTGCACGCGGCTGTGGTGGAACCCCGGGGGTAAAAAACCCGCCCTGAAGCAGCGGCTGCGCGGCGGCATATCATCGGAGGCACTGAGTTGAGAAGTGCTATCGCCTTTGTGCGAGCCATGTAACGCTCTTGCTACGTTTGTATATATTGCATATAAACGCAGCTTAAAGTCACCGTCGGCTCGAAAACTTCATCGTTCTGCTCTGCGCCGTGTCGATGGTGGACTGAGCAGGGAAACGTCGCAACAGTGGTGACTGAGCTGGAATGGCCCAGTCCCAACAGTGTGTGTGTGTGTTCGGGGTGGGGGGGGCGGTGTTGCGAGGGTATCGCTCGCAGTCGAGGGCCGCAGGGCATCCAGTTGCTGCCGGTGCTTGGAAGCCGTTACAGCAGTGTCGAACTGCTCTGCCGTGCTTCGTGTACTCTAGAACAAAGTTTGCAGACGCGTTTTTCGGAGGTATGATAGCTTGCACTGACGTCACTGTATTGCCGTGTTGGTGGGTTGGTTACACAGTTGAAATCTGCAGCTCTTATTTCGAGCAGCGCGGATGAAGCTGACAGCAATCGATCAAAAAGTGCGGTGGCGTCGTTATGTACAGTCCACATGTTTTACGAGACGTTCCAAGACGCGAGCTTAAGCGACAATCCCGGCGTCTGGCGTTGGGGTTCATCATTTCAAAACGATTTCTTAACAAGGCCTCCCACAGTGCGAGCTTAAACTCGGCAGTAGTTGCTAGCGAGGGATGGTCGCCCCGCCTGTAAACAGTATTGAAGGTAGGGGAATAACAACCAGCGAAATTCACCGTCATCGTCAGCGCCCTCATTACACGGTGGCATAAACGAGAAGCGGCGAATGGGGTTGCCATTCGAAAGTAAAGCCATTCGAAAACAAAACCCTTCTCCAGCAGCAAGATGCCAGAGCTCTTCGACAAAATATGCGAGGATAAACAAAGCGTCGCACGCGTTGAACTGGATAATATGATGTCCGATTCACAACTCACAAACGTACTTAGGTGTACCCGGATATTTTATTTCTATTGCTAGGGCAAATTCCACCGCCGTGATTACACGGTGGGGCTGTATTCTCACTTGTAAATGGCACTACACCAGACCATATTACTAGCAAACCTGAGCACAATGTTTCAAAACGGGAACCTAATAAAACCATATGGGCGCACGTACATCAGCCAAATTGTCGCTTGAATGCGCACAGCGGAATGGTGCGGACAATTTTGGTGAGACAAACGTTACAAACCACGCAGTCGGTTTGACGCCAGTTACGTAAATTAATCGCGACTGTTGAAATAAGCGGTTCGGCTCACGAAACTACACAGCGTGACATGCGTCTACGGAAACTTCCGAAAACCGAAAAAGAGGGACTTCAGTGCGTTCATTGTTAGCAGCCTCCACTGCCTCTCCCCTAAAACGACTGGAAGGGATCAAGCGCAATGAAGCCGCCACGAGGTTCACAGGCCGCGTCAACAAAAAAACTGCGGCAGTGAACAAGTGCCATAGGAGCAGAGCAACTGCGGCCGCGTTACCCGTCGGGCCTTCACCCCCTCGTTTTTCCCTCTTCACCGTGACCCCTTTGCGAGCGACCGCTAAGAAATGCTTACAGCGCCAAACAGGGACCGGGAAAGGAGGGAGGTGCAGTTTTCGTTGTCTAATTTTACCATCCTTGACAGTTAAGCTGCACAGTGGCACTGGTGTTTGCGACTCGTACACGCGCGTCCGGACTCGAGCTCACTATAAAACTTGTTTGCACTACTGTACTCACGAGTACATATACTCAAGAGTGCAGGCACTCGCAAAACCAGTATTCACGAGTA
Source organism: Haemaphysalis longicornis (assembly GCF_048455015.1). Classification (NCBI taxonomy): domain Eukaryota; kingdom Metazoa; phylum Arthropoda; class Arachnida; order Ixodida; family Ixodidae; genus Haemaphysalis; species Haemaphysalis longicornis. The sequence goes on along the minus strand of NW_027526385.1, from coordinate 41,094,891 downwards.
CTGTACTCATGAGTAAAGTACTCATGAGTACTGTGTACTCATGAGTACTGGGTACTCACGAGTACCGTGTACTCACGAGTACTCATACTCATTAGTACTCAAACTCACGAGTAATCATACTCATGAATACTGTACTCATGAGTACTCATACTTATGAGTAGTGTACTCATGAGTACTGTACTCACGAGTGGTGGACTTACCCCTGTACTCACCCGTCATCGTACTCACTTTTTTTTCTGCGTCTACTACTCATCATCGTACTCACTGGTGAGTTTGAGTACAAGTGAGTACAAATGAGTGTACTCACTGGTGAGTTTGAGTACAAGTGAGTACAAATGAGTGTACTCACGAGTGAGTACGCCGACCTATGGTCGTAATGAGTGTTTCGCGACTTCATTCATTTAGCACCACAAAAGAAGCGACGCCAAACTCGACGCTATACCTGCTATACATCGCTGAGTGAGAAGTCATGCCCACGGATTTGAGATCATAAGAAGAAATGGTGGTTTACGAAATTTTTCAGTGCCTTGATGCGGTACTTTTAAATTGTTTACCTGAATTCCTGCCCCAATCCATCTTCAGTAGCCTCCAATCTGACGCCATTGAAATTCTTCCAGTCGTGCTATTGATCTGTGTTGACAGACTTAATTCCTTCACTGGCCCTCCAACTCCACCCCATAATCCACATTTCTTGGTTTGAACGTCACATTGGCGCTCTCCCTCTCCGCTCCTACCTAGTGAAACGTTCCGTATACAGAATTATGGGTATATGAAATTCATAGGAAGTATTACGTACCCAAGCCTACCTCATTCCGATAATCTTCCCAAAGAGAAAAGGGTCAAATGATTTGTACAACTGATGCAGTTTTCGTGTTTGTATCTTAGTTAATTTGCGAAATACGGTACCATTTGTTTTTCGTATGTTTTCTGTACATTCCATATACCCTGAATTCAGACTGACCATGATTGGGCGCTTTTGGCGCTTGTACAAAGGTAATATCGGTGTCGGAGGAGGAAGAATGCCTTTATTATCCGAGGGGGCGTGAATTCCCTGTTGGGTAAGGGGAGGCACACGAAGGAAGGGAGGGAATAATCTAAAAAAGAACATTGTTCGAGGTTCGATAACTTGAAATGGTGGTTGACATTTTAAAGTCCGTGAACATATAGTTCGCAAAAATCGTGAAGAAATAGGTGCGACGATTTTTAACGAAATATTTTAACGCAATACTGTACCCCATTATCATGTGTTGCGAACAAATATCCCTGCTTGTATGCCGGCGATAAGTCAGGAAAAGTAAAATCTTTGTATTCCCATAGTCCCGTACAAATAGAACGTTTTATTAGGCCTCTTCGCCTAGCCTCCCGTTCTGCAATACCTCCCAACCTTTCACTCCCTCTGCCATCCTCAGTTTAAAGGCGAAATTGCACGCTATCACAATGCATACGGTTGGATGGACACCCAGAAACCAAACGGTTACTGTACAAAAGAAAACGACGGTCCAAAAGGCATTCTTCGGTTTATTTCAAAGGTTTGGGTCGACACCCTGCTCCTCTTTCTGTCCCTTTCACATCACCCCCTTTACCCTCAACCCAACGTCACCTAGAAAGGTTTTCGCTAGGTGGAGTTGGGTTCTCTTCCAGGTGGCTTTGCTCAACCCTTGAGTCCTACCCTCTCTCGGAACCTCTAATTGCTTCTTCGTTCCCTCCACTTGTCTCTACTTGAACGTCACAAAGCGACTCTCAAGTAGACTCTAATAAACTTTAAAATGAACTGATATCACCTGTTGACGACGTCAGCATTCAAACCGCATCGCTACGCATAACATTCGGTCGTTGATACGCGCCTCCCACCTTTGTGCGAGCAGTACGGAAGTCCATGCATATCCCCATTTCCAGCCGCATGACTCACCGCAGTCAATAGGTACAGCAGGGCGGCGCATAGCCGCTTTCGTAGCCAAAGAGAATTCGGCAGCCACTTACAGGTTTTCGGTTCGACAACGCGTTTACGCCGACCGAATGAAGCAATGCTTGAGCAATTCTTAAGTATTACAACCAGACGGAGTCCCACAGATTTTCTTCAGGTATAAAATGGGAAGCCAGCGTCTCTGACTGACGACTTTACCGGACGCGGTGACGCAAAAATATGTATTCTGATTACAATTACGAAGGGCAGAAATGTCGATGCCAGTGTGGGCTCGCAAACCCTGTAACGGCAAGGCGCGGCGAAATAACTGGCTAAACGTTGAGGATAGAATCACATTAGAAAAGGGTTGTAGTTGCTGTCTGAAGGTAACGGATTTATTATGAGAGGAGTGTGCATGGAAGGATACCACTAACTATTAACCGGGAAGGGAGCCCGAAGATGAAGCAGTCCGTTTACAAATAGCAACACCATTTTTTTAAATATTAATTTTTTGTAAATTTCAGAGACAACTGCGACCTCGTGACTGTTTTTGCGTTTGTAAATTTCTCGAGGACACGCGGGAAAAAAGTAGACTCCAATGTTGTAATACATTCGCCGTCGCCAATATTGGAAACAGTATACCACCTTACCTCTCCTTTAAAAAATGTCGGTATGAAATCTGAAAGAAAATGTTCTTAGCTACTAAGAAAAGAAGCGTAAGAGTAAGTGGGCAAGTTAGTAATAATATTTTAGTAAATAAGCTTTTAGTAAGAAACTTTCAGTAATAAACTTTGGTAGTAAATAAACTTTCATCGGCAACGGCAACTTTCGGCAAATTTGGATTCGATTTCGGAAACAGCAACTTTCAATTGACAGTTGAACGCTCCCATACAAGTGTGCTACAAAATTTACAGCGAGGGACTGGATGTAGACAATTGATTAAAAGGCCTTCGGAAAAGCTTTCAAATGGCCGTGTAGCATAGATAAAAATGGGAATTCATTGCATCTATAATGCGCCATTCCATTCTAAATAGTTTTTCGGCGTGGGCCTCAGTGATGCATGTCTATCTATTGAAAGAAACTGTCCGTCAGGCTTCTCAAGAGTAGAATACGTCTCGCAATTGGTTTCACAAGTCCCCGTGTGTACGTGTGGTGTGTGATCATGCCAGCAAGCTTCTCGGGCTGAGAAAGAACGTGCTTTAATTTGAAAGCGTCAGAAAAAGGGTAGAAAAAGGGAGGAAATCGAGGCTTTTCTCCCCCGGACCAGCAAGATTCTCCCTTTAGCTAATTACACGTAGCGCCCTCTGTACGGCCTCTACGAAACACCGAAACGGGGGAGGAAATATTCTCCCCTGTCGTCTGCAATCTGCGGTCGGCGCCGACGCCGAAAACGAAACCGTTCATCGTTGCACTGTGGCTTTTGCCGATCGGGCGCATACGACGACTATGAGAAACACCTCCCCTACGGTGTGCTGCTCGCATGTTTTCTCGCTGTCTTTCTCTTTATTATTACCTTGTGCCCGCCACGCTAACGCACGGCTCGCCAGCCGTGTGTTTGAAGCACATTCTGTGGGCACCGCTGCATGCTTGCTGTGGGCGACTCGCTTGCGCCCTGTTCAACGTTACCACTGCATTTGTGGACTTTTTATACTGACGCCCAAGGGTAAAAGAGGTCAGCGATGATAGCAAACTGCCCCTTTTTTTGTCAACGAGCACGGACCGCAGCATATTGACGCATCAGTTACCAACAACAAAAGGCCCCCATTCGGAAACATCTTGGCTGAGTGGTTGCCAGACCAGTGGTGCGCTTTACGCTAAAAGAGCGAAGGCGAGGCAATGAGTCTCATTACCCAAACATACCTGCCACACTGTTTCATGAAACGTTTTTTTCTTCTTTGAGCTATTTTACTGCTTCTTACAAAACCTCAAATTAATAAAAGTTTGCAATTGCACGGGTTACATTTGATGAAATAACAAAACCCACCTAAGGCTTACGCACTGCCGTGGGGTCATCGAAACAAGCAACGATCTCACTGTTCCTACCTGCATTCTTGGCGTTCAGGGTTATAAATACTTTGTCGCCGTTTCAATGATTAGTTGTGGCTTGTGATCATGCGGACATGTGAAAAGTGTACTATATGTTGTGGTGTATACGTGTATTATGCTTGCGACGTTGTGTGTTGCGTGTATTGTGCGTTGGCAGTGCCTTGAACGAAGTGTATGTTGCTGTGTTGTGCTATGTTTCTTCCCAATATGTGTCCGCCCACATGCGGCCTCCGTGATGATGGCTATAATAGTATACGTTATACATAAAGGAAACTAAGGAAACGCTTGATGTAAGTGCCCACTGATGGAGTTACTTAGTGGCTGCCCATCCCCACCCCTACTTTTTTTTGCGTCATCTATCGGTCATTTTAAAACGTTTACGATTGCTTTACTTCAAGCGCGCTAGAGGGCGAGCATTGTCGAGGATGCGACAGCAACGGATACGTTGTTCGTGTTGCCTGCATTGCCTTAGCGCTGAGATTTACGATTGCAGACGATCCGCGTTTTGATGCATCGGTTGTAGCAAGGTAAGGCGTATAACAACAACTGGTTGTTCTGAAACGGCCGCATTGGATGCTTGTGATCTCATTTGAGGTGAACGGCGGGGTTACGAGCCTTTCGGAAATAAACGCGGCATTTTGAAAGCAATCGGTATGACTTCTACTGTGTTTACGGCGGCGCGTTCGCTCTGAATGCGTTTGTGGGGCGCGCAGCGAGACGAATGCAAGTCGCGCATATACGATTGGCGACATGGCTTGCTAACCGCAGTTCTGGTGCTCGGTAGGTAATTTCTTGGTTATTTTAGCGCATTTTAAGCGCACACAACCACGGTAACCTACTTATTTGTACTTCCTCGATCCTCAAACCGATCAGCTCGCTAGGCCTTTCCCGCATGACAAGCCTTGCTTGGGTGACGATGCCAGGGGAGGAACGCTCCTCCATTAGCTCACGAAAGGGGGAAATCTTCCTCCACTCCTAGGGGTAGAAACGCGCTCCTCCCTCTTAAACGGAGAATCTTTCTACCTCTTAGGGAGCAATATATGATACATTCCTGTTTCACCCTTAAGGGAGAAACTACCACACCCTTTTTTCTTAGAGTGTACGGGAAAATTAGGCGGCAGCGATAGCGTGACCGGGCGATGGTACAAAAGAAAAACATAAAAAAAGCTCGCATTGAGGCAATGCTTCTCAGAGAAGGTTTCTGGAAGCAAAATGTGTTAATCGCTTTCAAGGCAAACTTTGCTGCAGGTAGGTTTGGGTGGATCTATAAACAGGGCCTCCGCAGTGCGAGGCACGCGCTCCACGCTTTGGCTTCTCCCGTTTCTAGCGGACTATAGATAGGTATCCCTATGTGTCACAGGGCACGTGGCAGAGCTGTCATTGGGGAGAAAATGCAAAGTGACGGCATGTCGGCATGACCTATCCAATCCAGCCACCGAGAACGCTGATTTGTGAGAGGCAGTACAGTGAAGTGGCGGCAGCCTCACTGTATAAGTAGTTCGCCCTATGTCAAAGGATATCCTTTGTATACATTCTTTTTCTTTCTGTTTTACGGCTTCCGCTACCAATTGTATAAGTTGCCACTTGCTGCCACTGATCAACGGGGCCAATGGGATAGTCAAGACTCTCTAATGCTTCGTTTTTACATGTTTGCCGCGAATGTAATGAACGAGCAAATAAACAAATGTTCAATGTTAAATGCTTCTACGTCGAATGCACCGCCATTTTATGTGCCTGCTGAGCGTGTTCGGCCAAGGGAATAGAGTCGCAAGGCCGGAGCACCGGAAGGAAAGGATGCAGCGAGGAGAAACAGAAGACGGAGATGCAAAAGGAAGAGACGAGAAGATGGTGCAAAGGTAGTCTTGGCAAGTATGCCCTACTGCTTTCTCATTAAAATCACATGAGAACAATTATGCGCCCCAATAATTTCATTCGATGCCAATTTTGTCAGTTAGGCCCAATTCGACGAGTCATCGTTATTTTTGTTACCTTATATAAGACAATAAAACCAGGATAAACAAACCCGCCGTTTTACATTCTCAACTGAGAGGTATCCGAGGTGAGTGATTACGATTCCCGCTTTGGTAACGGAGAGCCCGAAATGGTTTGATCCCCGAAACATCCGCACCGGCAAACGCGGTTTTTCTAATATTTGTGCTAAAGGTGCCCGGACCTGCGAAATTGAATACAGACTCAGCGTTGTTAAAGGCGTGCAGGCCAGAAATAAAATAGACGGCAATTATGCAGAGAAGGCTCCTGCAGGAGCCTTCTTTTTTATTCTTAATAATCATGCTGCCAAGCATCAGCGGGGGCGGTACGCTGAACGAAAATGTAGCTGGTAATCTCTCGTCAATCCAGTCACTTTGGTGTGGTCGTGTCGATCACTGTTTTTTTTTCTTTCTAGATTATTTCAGTAATTACGGTTACTTCCGGAGTAAGCAGAGCTCCCTACCTGCAAGGGTTGTGCTAAAAAAAGCGCCGTGAATCTTTCAACGATAATTCAATTCTTAATCCGAGTAGGCGGTTACTTCTCTTAACTCTAGGTACTAGCCGTGTATTACTAGCAATGGACGACTAAAACAAGGAGGTTTTGAAAGCGACAGCACAACTTCACTTCGGCTGAGAAGGAAAACCAGAAAAGAGAGCATGCACGTCACTTAAGAACAAAGTTACTCTTCCAATGCGAAGAGGGGGCCAAGCGATGCATACGCGTGTGACATCGGCTCCGTGTTCGACCCTTCTGTTCAGCGGCTAAAACCATCTACCGCTGGCCTGACCAGCGCCACGGGATCCGCGACGTTCCAGGGAACCTCGCGATACTACCTTCATCGGTTTTGGCGCACCGCAAGGTCAGTTACCAATCGTTGAACGTTTCCCCCCGCCGAACACTTGGCTAAGCCTACCTAGGCTTGCCACGCCGGCGATCACCCGCTGGCGGCAGACCAGCACGTGCTCCTCTCGCCGGTTACAAGACTGAACGTGACCGCGCGCCAGCTCTGGCGCACCGCTCTGGATAATACCCCGACATGGAGTACGCCGTTCAAGGAGAGGAAATTTCTCCTGAAGAATTGCAAGAACCCGGATGGGCCGCCGTTCGACGACGACAAGCCGCTCTGCACGCCATCACTGGATCAGCCGAACCTGCTGACTCACTGAATCGGAAAAAAAGTCAACGCCCCTTCCACCGGCAACCACCTGCCCTTCCGTTGCCAAGCACTGACATCAAGGTCGTTCTTCGCCCTCATGGCGGACTCGACCTCAAGTCTGTCTCCCAAGTTACTCTGGCCGACACCGTGATGCATCAAGCGGGTATTGCGCCAAACCCCATGAACCAAATCCGCATTCATCACGTATCGAACTATGTTCTGGTAAGCACACCTTCGGAAGAACGAGCCCACAAGTACGCTGCAATTAATTTCCTTGCGCTCCAAGGGAAGCGCTACGAAGTAGCAGCCCACGTTTCAGCGCCTGCTAACACGGTCACAGGCGTAATATTCAACATTCCGGAAGAAGACACGCCCGATCAAATATTCGACAGTGTCCACAACTACAACCCCGACTTGAAGATCCTCAGTGCTAAACGTCTAAACACTTCAAACATCGTGCAAATCTTGTTTGATGGCCAGAAAGTTCCTTTTTGGGTCCGCTATCGTTCTGCCGTATACCGATGCAAGCCCTTCCGTCGTAAAACAGAAGCGTGCTCCCTCTGCTGGCAAGCCGGTCACAGGCCGGATGTGTGTCCCAGTGCCCAGTCAACTACCCGGTGTTCCACGTGCGGTACTGTGAACCCGCCAGACCCCCACGAGTGTTTCCCTCGCTGCATTGTGTGTGAGGGTCAGCACCTGACGGGCTCAGCAGACTGTCCTCGCCGTTTCCAACCGCGCAAACGGAATCCAACCTACGCCCAGATGGTAGCAAAAGACCAGGGCCATGGACCCACCGGCAGCAGCAAACCCGCTACCCCTCCGAACTCCCGACAAGAGGGGCTCGCAGACACCCCTCGATCACAACCCCGAGAGGTTCGGGACTCGACCTACAGCCCGCCTCGGAGCTCCAAGGTCCGGAAGCAGCCACCACCAGAGCAAGCGAACTCCGACAAAGAACTCAAGAAGGTGAGCTACTCTAGCGCACTCTCTCAGAGCTCGTCACAATCAGCCTTCCCGCCCCTTGCCCCCTCTACCGATATACTAAAGGAACTTGCTGCCATACGAGCAGAAATCACCATACTCCGCGAGGAAAACGCGGCGCTTCGCCGAGAAAATGCATCCCTCCGACTTAAGCTCGACACTAACGCCGCTGAATCCTCAATCAGTAACCCACCGCTGCCGAAACGCAAGGCGACAACGGAAGAATCCCATTCCGCCCCTGCGATCCCTCGCCAAGACAAGCAAATAGATGCTCGATTTGAAGCTATCGAGAATTCTTGCAGGGCGGCGTTACTCGAGCAAAAAACTGAGTACACCAATGTCTGTCAAACCCTCCAGACCAGCTTCTCGACGCTGCAGGCGAACATCGAAGAAATGCGCTCGTACATTCGCGGGATGGTCACTGGAGTTAATAATGCAATTCCGTATGCCCCCGTTGTCGCCCAGCAGTATGACGAGACCCTTCAATAACACCACAGAGTCCCTACGCGTCTGGTAGTGGAACTGCAGGGGCTATAAACAAAAGCGCAGTACCTTGCAAATGCATTCCCAAACGCTAGAGAAACCCCCAGACATCATAGCATTGCAGGAAACCGGCACGAACGTTAAACTCCCCGGGTACAAAGCTTTTCAAAGCTCTCATGACCCTAAAACGGCAGTTTTAATTCAACGAAATATCCCAGCCGAAAGGCTTGAATTCGAGAGTATTAATATCCCTCATGATTTTGTTGTTCTGTACCCCACTAAGCGTTCCGCAACCAGAGTTTACATACTGAACGTATACAGCAATCCTAAGGCCCACAGCCACAATTTTAATCTCCTATTTTGCCTTGCTAAAAAAGAATCTCAAAAACATATGCTCCTAATCGTGGGTGATTTCAACGCGCCTCATACTGCATGGGGATACTCGCACTGCACCAAGAAAGGCCGCCTCTTGTGGCATCAAGTACAAGCGCATCGTCTCACTCTAGAAACGGATCCCCTCGTCCCGACCAGGGTCGGAAACAGCGTCCAACGCGACTCCACTCCTGACCTCACCTTCACTCATCACGTCACCAATGTTAATTGGCACTGCACGGACCATTCGCTTGGTAGTGATCATTATATTATTCAGATTGAGCTCACTCTCGCTCAGCGTATGAAGCCGCACCCCAAGCAGTCATATATCACCGACTGGGATGAATTCAGGCATATTCGCACTCAAGATGAGAATACCGTACTTGAAGTAGATACTAATAACCTCGAAGGCTGGGTTCACCAGTTACTGACGGACGCGCGCAATGCCAGCAAACAGGTGGATCCTGACCTTCCATCAGACGCTGTGGACTCCCGTCTGCAACACTTGTGGGCGGCATACGGAAGCATACAGCGCCGGTGGAAAGCAAGAAAGCACAATCGCAAACTTCGCCGCAAATTGGCAGAATTAGATAACAAAATCCGCGATCACGCTGACCGTCTCGCCCGCGATCAGTGGTGACAAGTATGTTACCAAATGAGAGGGAACCTAGGCATGAAGAGAACATGGGCCCTACTTAAACACCTGCTTGACCCCGGTCGTTCTAAAACAGAACAAAATCACCGCCTCACCACAATCATCCACAACTTTCCCGGCACGGATGAGGAACTCGTAGACAAAATTTGTTCCCTATACGTACCTACCGGTCAAAAACAGCCCCTACCAGAATATAAAGGTCTCACCAATGACAGTCTGGACTCTGATATTACTGAGTCGGAGGTGCGGGGGGCTCTCCTCCAACTCAGACCCGGCTCGGCACCGGGACCGGACTGTATCACTAATAAAATGCTTCGCAACCTTGACGATAGTTCAATTTCGGCCCTTACAGCGTACTTTAATCATTGCTGGAAGCAGGGAACCCTGCCTCGGGATTGGAAGCATGCTAAAATCACCCTCATCCCCAAGCCAGGAAAGCCACTTTCCATCGAACATCTCCGGCCCATTTCCCTTACCTCCTGTTTGGGAAAAGTCCTCGAACACGTCATCCTCACGCGTCTCACCAATCATCTCACTTCCACAGACGCGCTTCCGCATTCTATGATTGGCTTTCGCCCCGGCTTATCCCCACAGGACGTCCTCTTTCAGCTATCCCGCGAGGTGATAACTCCCCCCAGTAGGCTCGATTCGGCCGCCATCCTGGCCTTGGATCTCACTAAGGCTTTTGATAGAGTTTCGCACACCACCATTCTGCGCGGATTAGAATCTGTAAACCCGGGACAGCGCACATACAACTACGTTCGCAGCTTTCTCACGGAACGCACGGCAATCCTCCAAATCGGTCACATCACATCAGACACCTTGAATTTGCCATCGATAGGTACGCCGCAAGGGGCTGTGTTATCACCCATGCTCTTTAATCTGGCCTTGCTAAATATCCCCAAAGAATTACAGAAAGTTCCCCGTCTACGCTTCAGTATGTACGCCGATGACATCACTCTCTGGGTGACAGGTGGCAGTGATGCGCACATTGAAGAGACCTTACAAATAGGTGCAAATATTGTAGTTAAACAAGCAGAGTTAGCAGGCCTTAAATGTTCTCCTAACAAGTCCGAGCTGCTCGTTCTACCACCCAAAAGAGCAGCCCGCACAACGTCAGATATCTCTATCTCTATTAGTGGTTATTCGGTCCCAGAAGCTCAAACACTAAAAGTTCTCGGGCTCCTTATACAACGGAATCGATCCAAATTCCAATACACAATTCGTTACCCAGTTAACTAAGCATGTTGTCCAAACAATTGGTCTCATAAAAAGGATTGCCAACCGCCGGCATGGGCTCTGTGAGAGTGAGAGATCGCGACTCATTCAGGCGTTCGTGATCAGCAGAATAACATACTCCCTCCCCTACCTTCATGCCAGTGCTGCTGAGTTTCAAAAAATCAATTGCCTTATCAGAAAAGCCTACAAAGCGGCACTTCAAATACCCCTGTACTCTTCCACTGCCAGATTAGACCATCTGGGTATCCATAATAATGCCGAGGAGCTTGTGGAGGCGCACCTGACAGGACAAATAGCCCGCCTATCCACTACCTCAACCGGCCTGCACATCCTAGACCGACTCGGGATTCGCGCCCCTACTTTGCCCGCTCATAAATACCCCATTCCTCGCGCTATTCACGCTCGACTTGTAGTCCGTTCTGTACCACGCAACATGCACCCTGTGTATCATGCGGGACGCAGAATGCAACGAGCGCAGGCTCTTCAGCGACGCCTACCTGGAAGACCAGATATTTTATACGTGGACGCGGCAGAATACCATCACCGCGATGCTTATGCTCTGGCCATTGTGAATCGGCCGGACGACCCCCCGTTATGCTCCCTTACAGTTCGGACCCCTTGCCCTGCCACGGCGGAGGAGGCGGCAATTGCGCTCGCCCTGTCACAAAGGCCGACCCCCACGATCGTAATCTCTGATTCAAAGACGGCCGTTCAAAATTTCGCCCGTGGTCTCATTTCGCCACTGGCACTCAAAATTATCTCTCAAAATCCTCCAACTTCCCCGGTAGAACTGCTATGGACCCCGGCACACTCGGGACTCGGGGGGAACGAGGCGGCCCATGACGCGGCTCGAGGATTCACAATCCGAGCGGGAGCCAGCCTAGCTCCTTATCACGGGGCCCGATCCGCCAGAGACCGCCTAATTGCGTATCATGACATACTCAAACATTACCGCCTCGCCCGCCGAAAATACCCAGCGGCGCATCCCCAGCTCAGCAATGAGCAAGCGCGTACCTGGCGACTTCTGCAGGTTCAATCCTTTCCCTGCAGGGCGGTGCTCCATCACATCCACCCTTCCCTCTACCCCTCACCTCATTGCCCCGCATATGGCCAGCGCGCCACACTTCCCCATTCTATGTGGGCCTGTCCATCCAATCTCTTCCCTTTAATCACCCGTGACGAGCAATGGGAGGGTGCGCTGGGTAGCTCCGACCCGGGCGTTCAGATCGCCTTGGCGGAACGAGCTGCCATCGTCGCCGCCGACCTCCAACCGGCGGCCACCACTCTTCCCTAACCCCAGTCACTCAATAAAAGTTTTTTTTTCTCTCTCTCTCTCTCTCCAATGCGAAGCTCTGTTGGTGCACCGGGCGAGCATCGAGAAGAACAGTCAGAGCTTTATGACAGTAAACACGCGAGCGCGTGCCGCTGAATACATGGAGGGCGCTCTGGCGGGAGGCTGGTGCGCTTTCGTAGTTGGCGCGTCTGGCGGACGCACTCCCTGAAAGCGCTTTATAGAGCGACAATCCTCCGAAGCTCTTGGACTGGGACCGATTTAGAGCGGAGTGCCCAAGTCTGCCCCCAGCGGCCACGGAGCAGGACCTCGATGAATAGACCACCCAACTACTACACGCGCAGAAAGATTAGAATACCACCCTTGAGCCCCCACCACTTACCCTGTATGTAGACAAACACCTAGAACATTTGTGGGAAGCACACAACAGTCTGGACGCTCGTTGGCGCAAGCACAAGCACCGGTGAGGACTCAAGAACAAACTAAACAACATTCGTAAAGAAATAGAGTGCTATGCGGCTAGCCTTGCGAGAAATCACTGGCTGGTGGGCTTAAGGCTCAACTGTCCACCCGGAAGGCCTGACACATACTAAATAAAGGCACTCCTCAACCCAACCAACACAAAGACACAAACAACCAATAACACAACTAAACGGATCACTGATGCGGGCCTACCAAAGGACGAGATATGTAGGAACCTAAGAGCAATCTACATCTCCCCCTCCCTCCCGCAAGGCGAGTCCGCCCCACCCTATACGGGAATACCCAATAGCACCCTAGATGCACCCATAACCATGCAGGAATCAGAGCAAGCTATACGAAACCTAAAGCGCAACACCGCGCCAGGTTTGGATGGTGTCACCAATTCCATCCTCAGACAGCCTAACGATGGTGTAGAGACTCTTTTGGCCTATATGAACGGCCAATGGCTCAACCACACGCTCTCTCAACAATGGAATCACTCGACCATTACACTAATCCCCAAGCCGGGGAAGGAACTCTCCTTTCAAAACCTGGCCCAATCTCGTTGGCGTCATGCATGGGTAAGCTTTTGGAGCACATACTGCAAGATAGAGTCAACGGATACCTGAAACAACACCAGCTGTACCCCCCTAATATGCTAGGCTTCCGACCCAACCTTTCAACGCAGGATGCTCTCTTGCAGTACCATCACGACCTGCATCTACACCCACCAAAGAGGGACAACACCACACTTCTATCATTCGATTTACAGAGAGCTTTTGACCGGGTTTCCAACCAAAGAATTCTACAAACTATCTGTGACTTAACCCTCGGAATCAACTTTTATCAGTACACTTACAACTTCCTATGCGGTAGCACGGCCACGATTGGGCTTGGATTGATGTGCTCCGAACCGTTCTCCATGCCGAACAGTGGGACACCACAAGGAGCCGTGCTCTCTCCAATGCTTTTTAACATCACCCTAATCCCCCTGGCGAGAGCCCTCCTCACTATTCCCTCCCTGCGCAGCACGCTGTACGCCAATGATATCGCTCTCTGGATGACACGGGGATCAGATGGCCACATTGAACACACTTTACAAAGAGGCCTGGACACCGTGCTAAGACACATACAGCCCTTGGCACTAACCTGCTCTCCTACAAAATCGGCAATGCTCATCTTCACCCCACACGGAAAAAAGCCCTCACCTACCCCCCTATAAATCTCAGAGTCAACGGGGATGACATACCAGTGGTTCAGCAGCTCAAGATCCTGGGTCTGACACTCACACACAACCGCTCACCTATACGAACCCTCCAGTACGCGCGTACACACGTCGCACAGATCACACGTAGGTTTCTATACGTAGGGTTTCCACCAGAAACAGAGGGCTGTTGGAACAGGATCGCCTGCGCCTGGTCCACTGCGTTCTCCGTAATAGAATACTCTACCAATTACCATACCTTACCATTACCCCTCTACCACTCAGAAATTGGATGCCTCGCTGAGGAAAGCGTATCGACATGCCTTGCTCCTCCCCCCACACACTCCGAACGACAGGCTAGAGCAGCTAGGTCTCCACAGCACAATTTCAGAGCTAATTGAGGCTAACAGTACGTCCCAACGTACTCGGCTGGCAGCTTCTCCCACGGGGCAGTTTGTACTATACTCCGTGAGAATAATAATAATAAAACCAACCACCCCCCAGACAAAACCCCTCTCGATACCATGCGAAATCAGATTACACTTGCGAATCAAACCTCTCGCACAATATATATGCCCCCAACGTTTCACGCGGGACGGCGCTTGGCTAGGGCAAAGGCACATGCGCGAATGCATCCCCCAGCCCCACACACACTATACACAGATATCTCCCCCTACCATGGCAGCGAGGCGCATGTAATTTCGGTTGTAGGCACCGCGACGCCCATCTAAGCCACCATTCCAACCGACCACACTACGACAGCGGAGGAGCCAGCTATTGCCCTGGCGATTTCACATCGCCCGACCCCTGCCTACGTTCTGTCTGATTCGCAGTCAGCTTTAAGACACTTTCTTCGGGGTGCAATATCCCCGGTTACACTTAATATCCTCACAACTAACTCCCCCACTGATACCGTGACCCTGTTGTGGACCCCGGCCCACACGGGAGTAGGCGCGAATGAGACGGTGAACGCTCGTGCTCTCGAGCTTTCTCATCAAAACCATGTTGGACAAATAAATGTTGTTTCTCTCTCTCTCTCGAGCTTTCTCACCGAGCCGCCGTTTCTTTTCCAGCTACACACGGCACCCCTCAGGAGAGGGCACAAGCCCTCCTGACATTCAGGGACATTGCCCTCCACTTCCGCCTCCCCCGCCGGACGTACCCACCCCTTCACCCCAACCTCTCACCGGCAGCCGCTCTCGTCTTGCGACAGCTTCAAACGCGCACCTTTCCTTGTCGCATCATGCTTACGCACACCCATCCTCACCTTTCCACTTCACCTACCTGTCGTGCGTGCGGGGCGCTCGGCATGCGCTATCATGCGCTTAGTGAGTGTCTTAAGGACCCCTTCCCCCCTCTCTCCTTCCCCCACCTCTGGGAGCAGTGGTCTCTCGGACGGGGCCAGTCAAGAGCTGGTCACGGCGCGAGCCCTGGCGGTCGCGGACGCCTGCAAGGCCTCCCCCACCCCACTTCCCTGAACCTGAGGTTGAAATAAAGTTTGCTCTCTCTCTCTCTCTCTGTCTTGGCGACGTCACCGCCGGCTTAGGGCAGGGGTCATTCCCCCGCCCTTTTCAACGGTCGTTGTCGGGAGGGGGGGGGGGTCTTTTTCCTCAGTCTTTTGAGGGACGGGGGGGGGGGGGGGGGGCGTTCTACTTCTTTCCCTCGTCGGAGGACGCTCTGCATCTTTTGAAATAAACAGTCTTGTCAAGAAACTATAAAGCAGCTCCACGTCTGTTTTCTCGCCTGCTTCAGCAGCCGACAGTCCGGGCTGCTACACCATATATCTACCACAGCAGACAACAGCACAATCAGTCGTTGTCAGGGAGTGGATCTGCCAAATGTATACGAACTACGAAAGTTCGCCAACGTATCGCTAAGCCGCTTTGCACATATTGTGCCGTACGAGCTCCCGTATTTGCTGTTATAAAGTTTGCGGTTGTATATTTCGCGCCGCTTCGGCTCGCGAAGACGCTGCGTATTGCTTTCATATGATCACGGATTGATGTCCCTTAAACGTCTTGCAAATTTTCACGATCGGCTGGAAGCACTGCCACTCCCACTGCTGAATGACACTGATACCCGCGGGACAGAAGAATGCCCCAACAGAATTATACTTCAAGAGTAGTACTAATACCACTGTTACACTGGCACTTGCAAGGGCTGTTAACGCAAACGGCAGTTGAATGCCGTAACGGCCGTGGGATCCGAACGGTGGTGGCTGTGCTCACACGACCCTTTCCATGTTCGGTTCTGTTCGGATGATTTATCATAAAATTTTTCTTCGTGAACTCAAAAAAGAAAAATTACACCATCTTCCCGCGAGGAAGCCTGATGAGGATGCGAAGCATCGTGACGGTTCCGTGTCGTGTGGTTCCATTGTGTTGCCGTCATGTTGAGTGATCTGGTTTTTCCTAGCGCCAGAGGGAATTCCGCGTCCGGGTCCACACCGGTGGCAAAGGCACGCAAGTGCTGTTGTGTTACGGTGAGTATGCGGTGGTTCTCGAGGCGCCGAAACTCGTCCATCATGTTCTTGTCGATGTTGTCTCGGTGGTAGAATCGGTAGTCTCCGTCAGCTTTGGTGAGGTAAAGGTTGTTGACATTGGTGCACTGGCTGAGAGCAATGTACACGCCCTCCTCTTCGCAGCTTTGTCTTCTCGTTCTTGTTCTTCTTGGGTGGTTCCCCTACGGGAAGATGACGACGGTGGTTGAACGCGAACCTATGTCGTGATGGATTCTTTGGTTGGCCAATCCCTAGGGGCATCCTGCCACAATCAGCATCAGAGGCGCTGCGGGCGGGACTGGTTGAGCTGCAAGGCGCGTGGCGCGGCGCTTCCCGCCACAGCTTTCCCACGGGAAATTCAGCATCCCCCTCTAAAGTTTTCAGTTCGTCGTTTCCGTTGACGTTCAGCTTCGCGTGCCTTCGTTTTATCAATAGCTCCTTGACGTATTTTGAATGAGTCAAGGACATAAGGCGCGTTCGTAGCACTTGCTCCTGTCACGGATTTGTAGCGTAGTGGGAAGAGCACCGCGTACCTCCCGTTGCGGCCAGAGAGTCGTGGGATCGAAACCGGGCGCCGCTATTTCTTTTTTTTATATAGTGTAGTATCGCCGAGCTGTGGGTGTAAGGAGGAGAGTTGCGCATGCGCAGTGTGAGTGTGGACGGCGCGGCCATCAACGACGGAGGACTAGGCGAGCCTAAGAAATGCTCCGCGTTTAAAATTTTTCTCTAAATATTAGATGCGACACATCTCATTCACTCGCCTTGTCCCTGCATCCATCTGGCGTTGTTGTCGGCGTTGTCGGCGTCCACCCCTCCCCCATTCTCTTCGCCGCGCCAGCTGCGCTCTCCGCCGCTCACCCCCTTTCCTCTCCGATAGCGAACACTCTCTCGCGAGGGGCATTGGATTTGTTAGATTGGATTGGATTGGCTTGGCTTGGCTTGGATTGGATTGGATTGGATTAGATTGGATTGGATTGGATTGGATTGAATTGGATTGGATTGGGACTGTGCGATGCTTCGCATCACCTCAGGGTTCCCCTCGGGAAGATGGTGTAATTTTTTTCTGCGCTGAATGTTTCGCAGCAATGTCTCAGCGTAGGTGTCCACACGAAGCGTTTCTGCGGCAGCGCGCTCGCTCGAAGCGAGGAAGCGTCGTTGCTCGGGTTTCCATCTGACGAAGGAACAGACGAAAAACGCGGCAGAACGGAGACCGGCGGCCTCTGTTGCCGTATATAACCGTTGAGTTTCCAACGGCGCTCGCGCTGTCACCTAACTCCACCTAACGGCCCTTACGGCAAACTACAGTTTTCTGCGAAGGCCACTGAGGATTCCCTGCCATAGGGGCGAATAATGCTAAAAATCAGCCATTTCATTTTTTCCTGGAGGACGACATTATGTTCTCTCCCATCGACCATCAACGTCTCCTATTATGTATAACCCCCAAATTCATTACTCACATACCCCCACTTCCCTCCCAAATTCTTTTCTCATCTCCTCTTTCCACAGTGTTCTCATTCTACTAACGCTCTGCCGTCAGTCCCCATCAGCTGTAGAGCACCTGACTACGGCGGCGGTCCGTAGTCAGGTGCTTTCGTACGGACAGGCCACCTTTAGAACTTGAAACTCGCAACGTTCAACAAGCGAACCCTGTCTAGTGAGGGAAGCCTAGCAGTACTACTAGAGAAGCTTTCGAACATTAAGTGGGGTATTATAGGGCTAAGCAAACTTAGAAGAAAGGGAGTATATATAATAGAACGAACTAGCGGACATATTCGGTGCTACCGAGGACACCAAGAAAAGAAACAGCACGGAGTGGAGGTACTAATCCAAATAGAAATAGCGGGAAAACTTGGAGGAACACTTTAACATTTACGAAAGAGTCGCTGTGGTTGTGATCGAGCTAAAAACCCATACAGGACGAAGGTAGTACAAGCCTATGCGCCAAGAGGTAGTTACGGTGATAAGGCGGTAGACAGTTCTTATGAGGACGCGGAATCAGCAACAAAGAAAGGGACAACAATGTTCATGATTGTGATGGGATATTTCAGCGCAAAATTGGGTGACAACCTAATGGGAGGAAGGTCATTTGGAAACTTCGGAACATCGTAACAGTCGTGGAGATAGACTGGTAGGATTTGCAGAGAGAAATAACAGGGACTTAGTGAACACATTCTTCTGCAAACCTAAGAATATAAAATAAGTAGAGAAAGGTCACAACAATAAAACAAAAAAGGAAATTGACTTCATTTTAATGGACAACCTAGGCATTGTGCAGGACGTGGAGGTTCTAGGTAAGATTCGGAGCATCGATCTTAGGATGGTTAGCCGCAAAGTAGGGATGAATCTCAAAAGAGGAAGATGGAAGCTTGTTAAAAGTAAGAAGCCCAGCATGGAGTCAATAATAGTGAGGATGCGGTACATTAATGCTTTTAATCGGGGAGAACAAAAATAGTGTAGACATGCTAAATGACAATGTAACAATGGCAATCCCAAAATCAGCAACAACTGTGGGAGAAGAAGCCTGTAAACGGACTCAAAAACTAACTCAGAAAAAGAAGCAACTAATTGCAAAACGCAAGAAGATGAAAGTGTCGAGTAGGGTGGATCAAATTGAATTAGCCTAACTACAAAATTTATTAACAAAAGTGAAAATAAAAGCCATTTCTGCGTACAATATGGCAGTGATCGATGACACAATGGAAATAGGGGGAAGCATCAGAGCAACTGAAAAGAAGCTAGCTATCGCCAAAAACAGAAGGTAAGCACTTAGAGAGGAGCAGGGTAAGTTTACACACAACATGTACAAAGGGAAAATAAGCAGCGGAACGATTTTACAACACGCTATACGCCAGCGATGTTAGACCAGGGAAAACTACGGAGCGTACAAGCTTAGCTCGCGATGTCCTACTAATAACCAAAGACGAAGTAGAAAAGGATATCAAGGGCATGAAAAGAGGAAGAGCTGCATGTGGTGATGGGATAGCCATGCGTGGTTTAAAGGAGGGAAGAAATATTTTACTGGAAAAGTTTGCTGCACTATTTTCAGAATGCTAAAGGTTTGTGAATGTTGTCATAGCTTGGGAAAACGCTAACATAATTTGATTTACAAGAAGGGGACCGACCCATCAACATATTCTTAGTTGTATGCAAGCTGATTACCAGAGCTGCAGTTAACCGCATAAGTGAAAGCCTGAATTCCTAACCACCCAGAGACCACGCTGAGTTTAGGAAAGAATACTCAACAACAGATCACACCTTGTCAGCAATCAAGTAACAAAAAAATCCGCAGAGTAAAGCGACTGCTTTACATGGCATTTATAAACTACGAAAGAGAGTTTGATTCAGTAAGCACTGCAGTAGTGCTGGAAGCTTTCGAAGACCAGGCAATGAGGAGACCTGCATAAGACTCCTATACGACATATATAAAGTATGTGCAGGACATCACACGCAAAGCGACGAATTCCCGATGCGAACGGACGATACCGTCTCATAAAAATGGTCCACAGCATGCCGGAAGGGGGTATTAAACAAGGGTGACTGGGAAAATGCCGAGTCACGGATCAATGGGGAATACTTTAATTGTTTGAGGCTCGCAGACTACATAGTCTTGAGGTCTGCACACTCACTACAAAGTGAGTCTGCAGAAAACCTGGAAAAAAACGCTTGATGATCATTCATCAGAAAGAGTGACCATGGAGACAAAAATTAAAATGAATAAATCTGATGTAATGATGAATAATCCTGCCGAAAGCGCCCTGTTCAGCATACGTAACAAAACGCAAGAACAAGTAAAAGATTATGGCTACCTCAGACAAGTAATCTGTGCTGATTCCTACCGCGAGAAAGAAATCCAGCGTAGAATAGGCATGGGTTGGTATGCATTTGGCAAGCACTCACAAATAATTAAGAGTTAATTCCCTGTATCAATAAAAAGAATTGTATACAACCAATGTGTCCTACCGGTGATGACATGCTGAGCGGAAACTTGGCGCTAGACTAAGAAACTGGAATGCAAACTTAGATCGGCTCAACGGGCCATGGAGAGAATAAGGATACGAGTAACGTTAAGAAAGAGGAAACAAGCTTCGTAAATCAGAGAACAAACTCGAGTGCAGGATATATTAGCTCAAGTAAAGAAAAAGAAATGGACGTAGGCTGGTAACGTCGTGATACGGAATGACAACCGGCGGGCCACCAGGGTAACAGAGCGCAAACCGCGAGACCGATCTGGTAGCAGGGGAAGGCCAATAACTCAATGGAAGAAAGAAATAAGGAAATTCCGAGGCCGAGAATGGACTAGGGCGGTGCAGTGCAGAAACGGTTGGAGGTAGATGGGAGAGCCCTTCGTTCTACATTAAGCTTAGTAAGTTGTTGATGATGAAGGGAGATTATTTTATTCTGCTAAGCCTCGATACGCCCAAATCTGTGCCATTATAAATTACTGTATTGCCTGGTCACATCGATTCCATTTGCTTGCGTTGCTCAATGCTGTTAGAATTATTGAAGTTATCAAAAAGTGTTTTCTTGTTTCGATTTGTCGAAAGGTTTCGGCGTTTCGGTATCTGTATGACCGTTCTCCCTGGTAAAGCTTCATTTTAAGCTTTAAACAAAGGAGGGTAAAGATCGGAAGGACGGGGAAGGGAGGGAAGGGCAAAGAATATATCACCCTCGAACCAAGTTGTGGTGAAAGTGGAAAATTTGTCTGCAAGACAGGGGGTAGAAGAGGAGGAGCGGAAGATAGGAGCATATGTAGCAGAAGGGAAAGTTTGTCTCCGTAATGCTGTCTCATAACCCGAAAAGCCTTTTTAGTCTCTCGGTTTTGTTGTGGTTTTTCCGAATGCTAGTGAGTGCCGGATTACCCATCCATCTATGGTCCCGTCCTACTCTGGGACTACATTATTCTGACAGAGTCGAGTACGGCCCCCTGTAAGAGACAACGCGACGCCAATCCCACACGATCCGGGCCCCCATTCCTATGGCATTGACCTCCCTTCTTAAAACCCACACGCGTTAAATGTTTTGGTCAGAGCCTCTCGGCTTCCTTAAACCATAGCCACAACGCAGATTATGCAGTTCACAGCTACTATGTCGATTCAACACTTGACGGCACAGACCACCAGCTCCATGCAGTTCCCGAAGATGTCCTAGTGCATGCTACCTTGGTGGACACTCTTGATGCCGAATGTAGACATGCCCACTTGCTTACAGACAACGCAGACGCCCTGCGAGCTCTTATCGGACCGTGGCGCCACCACTAAATGGCCAGCCGAATCAAGCCCGCAGGTCAATCGATTCTGACCACTACCAACATTGCTGTCAGTATGGGTCGTATACCTCGGCATCCGGGCATCCTATTCATGAATGTGCATACGAGGTGGCGAGTGAGTATTCTCTTTCTACCGCTGTCGGAATGGAGGCCATCCAGCCAGGAGGGCCCACCTTTATCCCGGTGAAGAGCGCCGACGCCGCCGTCCGTGCCGCCGTCTGTGCCGCTCCGTACGCCACGGGGACCGTATATTTAGCCCGCTTGTCTTCAGGCCTATCCCGAGCACCGTAGGAATTTGTTAATTGTGCACGCTCGGGGTTGGCGATCAAAGCTCCCGTTGTCGCATGATGGCGAAAGCACCGGGCCCCACGCTAGGCCAGAGCAACCCATATAAATGACCTGGACGCTGGAAGTGATCCCTGGAGAGGACAATTCAACAGCTCTGCCTCAGCCAGCTCCCAAGCTTCCGACATTACCCCTCATGTGCCGTTCTCATCAAGACCTTCCGTGATCGGTTACGCGTGCAGCGATGCTAGAACACCGGACGTTCGGCATCTTGCTTGGCCCTGTCCTGGGCTTCCTGACCTTCGTAGAAAGTACTGCTCGGATTGGCGTATTTCTACAAGGAATGGATCCGGCCTCGCAGCAGGCATCTGCAGACATTGAACTCCTTGGGGTCTTCGGTTTGGCCGCTTCCATGAAATGGCGCTTTTAGTTCTTACTTATTTTAGTTTATTTTATGACACTGCAGACGCTCCTTCTGTGGGAGTTCGTGCGCTCTTCAGGCATCAACCGCCGAATGTAACCTTTATACTCTCCCCTTCCTTTATTCCCCATGCCGACCGACGTGTCCACCTTCTGTAATAAAGTATTGTTATGTTATTTCTCCCACCTACTTCGCATACCCCTTCTGCCTTAAGCCATCTTTTTCAATAAAGTTTATGCCTTCCTTCCTTCGTTTTCTTCCTACCGTCCTTCCCTCCCTTCCTCCCTCTTCCCGTTTTGATCTCCTGTTACCCGTTAAACATGTCTTTTTTTGGAATGAGGGAGCTATTTCACTTTCAAGCCGAGCAATGTGGAGTGCTTGGAGGGGGTGGTACATCCTGGAGGACCGAGAGGGGGAAAGAAAAAGGAACGCCAATGTAGTTTTTAAACTGAGAAGCGTAGCAGCGGGAGGAGGCGTATACTTGCTAAATGAACGGAGCGCGTTTTCACAAATCTTTAACACAATTGCCTCTCATTCGCAGGCCTTGAAGATGGGTGCTGCCTGATATTCGCTTCGAGCAGACATTTTACAAAAATATGTTCCCATGCTGTCACAACAATACAATTTGAAATAAATAGAAATACGTACCTTTGATAGTTCTGTTTATGTCATCTTCTACAGAGAGCATTTTCGGATCGATGTAGGGTGGTCCGTTAACATCAGTAGTATTGAGCATGACGAAGCCACGGGAATTAGGTTGCACTAGCGTCAACGTAGTCATGAAACCAGTTTTGTTGAACATCGGCGCATAGTACTGGTCGTATATCTTCAATAAAAATGATACGAAGAGCTCTTGAAACAGCAGTAATTACTTTGTTAACATATTTGTATTTGTTTTTAAATGCAAACCAATTTTCGAGCACTCCTTCCCCCCCTCCCAAATTGCGACTCAATGAAAAAATACGCTACATTTCTATACCAAACACCTACAATCTGGATGCTACTTTCCAGAGAGAGAGAGAGAGAGAAATGACTTTTATTGCGTTGTCCGGCGGGGGGTGCGGGTCAGGCCACGCAAGGCTTCGCCGTCACCCCTGTCTATCTACCTATTCTAGGTATCGGGCTGACCTCGAGGCAATGGGCCTGGCCTGCGGCTCGGGCTACTAGGGGTGTCCCCGCCCCGCCCCCTGTCACCGTCCCCGAGGGAAGCAGCCGGGGGTGAGCGCGGGTCCTCCTTTCGCCGTTGCCGCGCCAGAGCAGCCTCGAGCCGCTGGACGGCCCTGAGCTGGAGTCCGTGCTCCGTAGAGCCGATCATGTCGCGAACGTCCGGTGGGAGGCCGCGGCCTCCGTCACGCGCACAGTGTTCTTCGCAGCCCCACATGAGATGGGCAAGGGTGCAGTACAAGTGGATGCGTTTAATACCCCTGTCACACGGGCACTTTCAATCGCGATTGAAGTGAATCGCGAACGAGTTTTCGACCGCGCTCGACGCACTGCCGCTGATACACGGCACGTTTCAATCCCGATCGAGAAGTTGCACCGGTTGCTCTCATGTACGCCAGATGGCGCTAAAAATGTACTTCGTGGCCGGCGTCTGGTAACTTCGCGCGGTCGTAGGTATACGTAAATATGTAAATGTTACCTCACGCTTATTTGGGTCAAGTCATTTGACACAATTTGTGACGTTAGTTGAAGTTTTCACCTTTGTGCCATTACTTAGCGGGGACGAGAGTACCGCCGCTTTCGTTCGATCGCGCTTGAAAGACTCGATCGCGCTTGAGGGACCAGGATTGACTTCGAGCTTGATCGCGCTCGATCGCGATTGAAACTGCCGTGTAGCATGCGCCCGGTCCGGATCGACCTCGATCCGGATCGACTCAATCACGATTGAAAGTGCCCGTGTGACAGGGGTATTAAACGGGCACTGACACAAAAATTTTGCATCTTGTTTTTTTGTTGTTGCTGCTGCGATAAGTAGCTAATGACGTGTTTATCACGTGTATAGAAACCCCGTTTAATTCAGCGCGGGGCGGTTGTTTGAATAAAGACGTTTTTATGGCACCCAGTCGCATTTTCAGATTCAGCGGGTGTGCGAAAGGCTAGATTTAGTATCAACAAATCTTCCCACGTGACTGTCGGACGGATATCACAGAGCAGTGCTGCCGTGGAACTGTCGATTCCGCGTCAGCGGCAGTTTCTGCTAATGCTCCTACGTACTGATCTCGTCAGCCGCTTGGGTCATCTAAACTTTGACGCAAGAGAGGCTATGATTTCCATTGAAAAATTAAAGCAATTTCACTTAATGTGAAAGCTGTCGGAAGGGCAGAACAGTGATTCGCCATAATGGGCTGCAGCGCCGTTATCCGCTCACTGCTACCACCCAACGCATTTCAGATTCCTCGCTTTCGCAGTGCTCACGCGCCCCCTGCCTGAAACTGCTCCAGCGCGAGTTCTGTTTTTTGTGTACCTGCTTTCCTACCGCGCGTGCCGGCATTGCACTGCCACTTTTTTTCGCTTACTACTGTAAAAACCAACCCAAGGAGCTCTCCTAACTAAATGAGCGCGGGCACTGGCGGTTAATTACGTATATTTTGCCACAAATGTACCTGCAGTTTTCTTTGCGAGTTTCGAATGCTTCACGAGTTTCGAATGCTTATGACTGTATAAACCGCTTGGTTTTTGAAGCCACTGGTTTACGCCGCGACGACAGCCGCAACGTCGGAACGCCGCGTGGCCCTACTTGGGTTGCAGCAAGCGCGCTACGACGACAAGGCGAGCCCCTAAAGTGCTGAGCACTTAAAATCGACCATGGAAGTGATGCAGGCACCGCGAGTGCAAATTGCTGCTGCGGCTAGAGAATGACGCGCGACGCTCGAGACAGTGGATGGGAGAGACCGATGGGGCAGACCGGCCGGCGCTGGCAGCAGCCGGCCGGTCTGCCTACAGGTCCGCCTACAGATGTGTTAGGCTTGACACTGCGGCGGATATTCGATTGCCGCTATCGTAAGCGGTGTAGATGACGATTGTTAATGCAATTCGCCATCGCATCATTACCTCATCACTTGTATGTGCTGCCTTGTTTGGGACTTGAGTCCCATTTCGAGCAGCACTAAGAAGCTATCGCTCGAACTACCTGCGCCAGCCTGCGCCCCTTCGCGGCCGTGGCCGCCGCTTCTGCAGCGACCGTGCGGCTTGCTCAGTCCACTTTTCGTGTCCCCAGCACGCTTTCGCGTCCATTGTAATTAAAAGCAATAACAATTGAGTCTCTGGAATCGCAGTAGAACTTAGGTCGTGGTCTGCTGCCCGATGAGGCAACGAAATCCCAGCGCCTGCGCTGCCAACGATCGGATCGTTCGTTGCTCGAGAGCACAAGCACCAACATCCGGATCGAAGCGGCGAGCCGGCGAGAAACGCCGGCAGTGCGGAAGCGGCCAACACAAACTCGTGACGTGTGTGGATGTTGTTTATTCACTCCACATCCAGGGAATCTCGACTGCATGAGTTCATACGCCCGGTTCCGTTTCGCACATTTCAAAATGGATCTTAAATATGTTCAATGCTGTATTTGCCACTGATATTTGGTAGGTGATTTATGTGTGTTCACAATAATTTACCTCTGAAGTTATCTCGGCTTCAAGATTTTGTTTAAGTACTCCTTTAAGAGAGTTCAGTGCAGAAGAGGAATGCTATGGTTCGAAAATTTTATATCTATAGTAGACTCCAGTTAAGACGAAGTAGATTAAGACAAATTTCATGTTTAACGAGCGCAACACGTTTCTGTTTTGTAAGATGCACAATGCAACAAACGTCAACTTAAGACGAATTTATGACAATTCGAGCAAGTTTGCACGGTCACCTCGAGTTCGTCTTAACGGGAGTTAACTGTACATGGTGCTATCTGATACTAGGCGATTTAAATCGCCAGTTTTAGAACATTAAAGGGCCTATGAAGGCCAAATACAACCTTGTTTATTTTGAAAGAACTATTCTTTCGCAAATCACTCCGCTTTACTCTAGACATTCTAGTAAATTCCAGTAAATAAAGAAAGCTTCCAATTTGTGCGCTAAATAGTGTATGCAGAGATGCAATGGAGGGACCACAAAAATAGTATCAATTAGTTAACTGCATGCTAGCATTCACGCTATACGATCAAACAAATATTCTACTGCAATCGCTATGTCATGTTTCTTGGCGTTGTGTTTGCTCGAAGGCAGCGAATAGAACTAACAAGATTCTGTGATATCACACAAACATCGGAAGAAAGCGACTACAGAGTCGTCACTGCGCCACCTGTTTTCCCTAATATCTCGAATATTTGTTTATATCTTAAGGTGAACTTGGTATAGTTGCTAGGTAAGGTTCGAGCGCGGAGGTCAATGTATGGCAGTGCCACCCTCCTTCCCTCGGCGCCACGATGCTCGGCGCACATCCGACGACAGGCCGCCGCTAATTAGGCCACCTGTACGCAATGTGCACGCGGGAACAGGCAAAGCTGCGCAGGACAAACCCCTTAGGCGGAGGCCGAGTGCAGACGTCGCCGCACTGCGTGCACCCGTCGCAACGCCGATTGGGCAAATCGTTATGCTCCAAAGGGTGCCGCTGGCAATTTGGCCGCCGAATGCAGGGGGCTCCCGCGTAAGCGCTGTCTAGACGGCGCCCGTACTGGGACAAAAAGACGTGGCGTTGGCGGCGTGCTTGCATCACCTTGGGTGGGTGACGTGCAATGCATGCCTTGCCGTTTATTGTTTTCTTTAACCTTTCCCTTTCCCTCACCGAGGGTATTTATGTCGAACCCGGCGAGAGGAAAGGGGTCTTCTTGCTCTGAACTTGCTGCAGGTCATGCGGAAAGTCCCGCCTGCGCCGGCTAGATCCCGGCAAGCTTCTAAGCCCTACTGCGGGCTAGTTCTGCTCCCTTGTATATGCCTTGTAAATATTCCTGTACATAAAGCTTGGAAATCGGAGTCTGCCTTATCCCTCACGGCGACACGAGACACAGTGGTGCGTTGCTGGATACGGAAAACACCTGAAATTTACCGGCGAAGTCGAAAAAACAGGAATCACCACATGCTCGAATCCACTTACTAGGACAACGAGAACGAGAGGAGCACCGCTCAACGAGAGAGTCCCGGCCATTTCTTCCCAGGGGAGTACACCTACGGATTGAATCTACAGCTCCCAAGCCTCACCTAGGAGACAGCGAAGGAAGACGGCCTGAGCATCACACCTCCCGGGGCGAGCGGCAAGAGCTTCGGCGGATCGGCACAAACAGCAGTTCGAGCCCATCTAACGAATTCCCGGGCTCCACCGAAGGGGAAGGAAGAAAGACGGCACGAGCGTCACACTCTCGGTGGCGGAGCGGCAGGATCTTCCCACCCACCCAGCGGCGACACGGAGCGATCATCCACCACCGATCCCACTAGGCACCACCGGCTCCGGGTGAGTCCCCTAGTTGGCACTTCTGCCGCACTCTTGGTTGCCTGCCGGCCCAACTGGATGGAAACCCGCTTCGCGCACCTAAATTCTGACAAATGTCCTGGAAAGATGCGGAACGAGAACGGGGAAAACGGTGACGACAAGAACAACGAAACGTCCGCTTCTCTCACCGAAGCAGTCGTTTCTCTTACCGATAAGCAGATGAATTTTCAACTCAAAAAGGCCGAGATGAAGCTGAAAACCCTAGAGGCGCAAGAATTGCTCGCCCAAACAAGGAGGGAGGCCGCGTCACGAGTGCGAGACGATGTGAGCGAGGCGGAATCTCAGAGCAGTCCCATGAGTCTGAGGCATTATGCTAAACTGCTAGCTGGGGCCTTTCCCAAGTTTCCAACCGACAGCGAAGTGCCTATCTGGTTCGAATCAGAGGAGAGCGTACTGAAGGCTTATGAGGTCCCGAAGGAGTTGCGGGGGCAGATTGTTTTCCCTATGATTGCTGAGTGGGTAGCATATTTGTCAACACGTCTGACACCGGCCTAACACCGAGATTATGACGTGCTAAAGAAGGTCGTACTTGATGAGTTGAAGTTGTCAGCGGTAGAGTATCAAAGGCGCTTCCTTGCGGCCACTAGGCGACGGACCGAGACATGGAGGGCATTCGCAACGCTACTGCGAGGCTACCTCAACTTTTACGTGGAGGCGCGAAAAATCTCATCCTTCGAGCAGCATCTTGATCTACTCGCAGCGGACCAGATAAAAACCGGCCTAACGGATGAGGCTGCTAAGTACGTTAAACTGCGTGAAGACAAAAATTGGTTTAAGGTCAGTGAGCTAGCCCCTCTCCTTCAAACCTTTGAGGAAGCGGCAGGAGAAGGCAGCGCGTGCAGAAGGTCCGGCAGTTCCGTCAAGGCCGATCTGGAGGGGGGCAGACAAAAGGCTGGAAGGGACTTAAAGCATGCAAAAGGCAAGCCCACCACGCACACGGTAAAACACCCCCATACCGACAGGGTGGTTGCTTGCGCTGCGGAATTTGGCGTCACTCTGTCCACCGTTGCCCCGACGCCAATGGAGATGGGCCAGACAATGGGGCCAAAGGGAGGGACCCACCCGCAGGCGAAAGATTGGCAGCGCGAGTGTCTGCGGACGCTTTCGTCCCCGTGCGCTCAAAACTACAAACGGTCAAGGTGAACGGTAAAGCAGGTGTTTGACGCTATTGTCGACACTGGCGCGGAGATAACAGTTCTTCGGGAGGGCAGCATTCCGGACGAACTAGTAACCACCCACGGCACCACTGACATCGTGTCAGCATTCGGCGAGAAGGTCAAAGCGAAGCTTGTGGTCGTACGGCTGGCAGTGTTCGGAGGGCAGTCGCTCATTCAGGAGATTGACGACGCGACGCCGGTGATGTACGCGCTTACCGACAAGCTGACGCACACCGACTGTCTGATCTCAGCGGACACCTGGCGGAAGCTGCAGACGCCACTTGGCGAGGCAGACAGCGCGGCCCGCGTAGAGGCTGTACAAACGCGAGCCCAGCGAATCACGTGCGAAAGCGAGAGCCTCCGTTCGCCAGAATCGCAGCCTTCTGAACCCACGCTCAACGTCAAGCCCCCATTACAAGAGACGGGCGGAAGCGAGAACCGTCGTATAGAAAATGGCGAGCATTCGGCCCCGGGCACAAACAGCGACGTCCAGAGGTTCCGTGTCGAACATCTGCAAAACGAGGCGCTACGCAAAGCTTGGGTAGACGCCGAGAGAAGCAAGGCGGGAATGCACATCATAGACGTGATGCTGTACCACAGAGACAAGGTGCTGGGCAGAGTGTACAGCAGTTAGTACTACCAGGGTCGCGCCGCAGCGCCGTGCTTCGTCTCGCGCATCAATCATGCTTGGGCCGTCATCTAGGCTTCCGCAAGACCAAGGCGCGTATCAAGCATAGCTTCTTCTGGCCGAACTTGGAGACAGACATTCGTGACTACAGCAGTCGGGGCCACGGTTGTCAGGTGCGATCGGACAGGCGGCGGGATGAACGGGTACCCATAACGCCACTGACGCGACCTAGGTTGCCTTTTCAAAAAGTCAACGTCGACGTGATCGGCCCTATCGACCCGCCGTCAGCGCGAGCGCATCGGTATGCGTTTTGCATAGTAGACCTGTGCACCCGATGGCTGGAGGTGGTTTACCCGAGGTCACTAACGGCCAAAGCCACCTGCGAGGCACTGCTTTCCGTGTTTAGCCGCGCAGGAATACCCGAAGTTGTGTGCTCGGACTGCGGCACCAACTTCACAGCCGCACTGACGAGTGAATTCCTCGCGAATCTAGGTTGCTCCCCGCGTTTCTCGACTCCCGACCATCCGGAAAGCAACGGCTTGGCCGAAAGGTGGAACAGAGTCTTTAAGAACATGCTTTTCCATGTGATCGAGAAAGACGCCAGGAATTGGGACAGGTTCGTCCCTTTTTACTCTGGGCCTACCGGGAAGTGCCCTTGACACGACCGGCGCGTCCCCGTTCCGGATGTTGTACGGCCGGGACCCGGTGGGACCGCTTGCGACACTCAAGGGTAATTGGGCGGGGGAGACCGAAATGCCAGCTGAGTTAGCGGAAACCCCTGGCGATTACTTCAGACAGCTAAAAGAACAACTTGAACTTGCGGCTGACGTCACTGACCTAACCGCAAGCAAAAAGCAAGAGTTGTACGCATCGCAGTAGAATAAGCACGCGTCAGTCAAAACGTTCACCGAAGGAGATACAGTGCTAGTCTTTGACGATACAAGGCCGGGCGAAATGTTCCCCAAGAACTAGGGCCTTACACCGTCAAAGGAAGGTACCACGAACACTCGTATTACGTACAAACTCTAGAGGGTCGACATTTACTCGTGCACGCGAACATACTGCGTCCGTACCTGCGTGAGGTGGCTGCGTTGAACGCTATGTTCCACGACGACTCTGACTTTGGGGATGTGGAATATACACCGCGAACCGTAAAACCGGAGCAGGCAAACGCCGGTGTCGCGCTGGAAAAAACCGTGCATCTGGACGACGCGACAGCCGCTCGAGTGCGAGGTGTTTTTGAGATGCACATAGCCCAGCTGTTCGAGAAGAAACGGAATCGCTAACGTGGGGGAGCACTGCATCAAGCTCTTCGATGGGGCCGCCCCCAAGTGCGGCCACCCATACAGGATCCCCGATGCTCTGAAAGGCGAAGTTAGCAAGCAAACAGAAGAACTTCTCCAGCTAGGTTTGATATACCGTTGTGAGAGCTGGTGTGCCCACCCTATTGTCTGCGTGCCCAAAAAGGATGGCTCAGTGCGCTTATGTATTGATTACCACGCGCTTAATGCGCAAACGGAAACCGACGCTTTTCCTATGGGCTGCCCGCAGTAGCTCATAATGCGCGTAGGATCGGCCAAATACATCACGCTCATTGACCTAAGGTGGGGCTACTGGCAGGTGCCGCTGGCAACCGATTCTCAGCTTGCAACGGCCTTCGTGTCGCATCTAGGTCAGTTTGCGTGGAAGGTCATGCCGTTTTGACTAAAAAACGCAGCCGCAACTTTCCAGCAAAACATGAATGACGTGCTGTCCGGGCACGAGCATTACGCGTTCGATGATGATGATGGTTTGATTTTATTGGCGCAAGGCCGACATGGGCAAAGAGCGCCAAACACAAAGTGATTTGATGAGGAGAGAACACGAATTAAAATCAGTTAAAAACTATGAGCACGGCTGGTGTAAAGGGCCAGGGTGAAGAACAAGAGTGGTTAAAAGATAAATATGGTGGCTGGGGTATAGGACCAGGAGTAAAGCTATGGGTGGTATGAGATGAGTTGTAAAAAGTGAACTTCTGATGGGAACTTAAAGGTGCGCTGAACAGAAAACATGGCATCATCTCCTAAGAAGTATGATGGGTGTGGTGGAATATGTCGTGTGTGTAGTTGAGGGAAGTGTTTGCGTCATGTAGTGTCGAGTGCCTTACATTGTATGAGGATGTGCATCACGGATAGGGCCTCTCCGCACCTGCTGCACAGAGGTCTTGGAGATCCATTGAGAAGGTGCGAGTGTGTTGCATGAGTGTGCCCTATCCGTAATCTAGCCAAGGCGACTTCAGTGTATCTATTGCGTGTGTCGGTGGTGTATGCTCCCAAGTGTGGTTTTATTACATGTAACTTGTTGTCTGTTTGTTCGCTCCAGTGTGTTTGCCATGTTTTGCGAAGTTGTTGTCTGATGTGTGTTTTCACGTCGGTGTAGGGTAATGTGGTTATGTCTACTGTATTCAAGAGTGTAGCAGCAGCAGCCATTCGATCCGCTGCTTCGTTCCCGGCTATACCACAGTGGCCAGGGACCCAGCAAAGGACTAGTTCAAATTTGTGGACATACACAGACATAATACCCTTGACTATTAGATTTACAACGTGACTTTTTGAAGACTTTGTTGACGACAACGCCCGCACGACACTGAGGGAGTCTGTATATATAATGGATTGTGGGATGTGACTTTGAAGGATATGATTAACAACAAGAAGTACACCATAAGCCTCTGCCGTAAAGATACTGGTATTACTATTAAGAGTTCTAGTGACATTAAGGCCGGGCCCATGCGCCGCGCAGGACACAGAGGTGGCAGTTTTAGAGGCGTCCGTATAAAATTCAGAAAATTGATACTTCTGCTGCAAATACAAGAAGTGCTGCAGAATTGCACATTTGGGAGCTGGGTTTTTATCTACATGTGTGAAAGATGTGTCGCATAAGACAGGGCGGAGATGCCATGGTGCTATAAAATCTGTTTGAGAACTTTGTATGGTGTCTAAAAAGGAGACAGAAAGCTCTGACGCTTCCTCTCTAACTCTGTAAGAGAAGGGCGCAGAGAACGATGGTCGGTTTAGGAGTAGTGCAGTCATAGACGCATCATCATAGACGCATCATTTAAAAGGGTGGTGTGGCATAGATGAAATTTTAAAAGCAAAAAGGAGATCTGTGTATGCTCGCTGACGTTGTAGGTTCCACTTATTACACTCCACATAGAGGCTTTCGACCGGGCTACTCAGGAAAGCGCCACATGCCAGCCGGAGCCCCAGATGAAGCACTGGGTCCAGCATTTTGAGGGATGTCTTACTTGCTGACCCATAAACAACACTTCCATAGTCCAATCGTGAACCTATCAGGCTAGTAAAAACACGTAAAAGAAGTTGTTTGTCAGCACCATATGAAGAGTGGGAGAGAACCTTGAGAATATTCATAGCCTTTAAGCATTTATGTTTAAGTTTCTTTATATGTGGAATGAACGAGAGCTTTTCGTCAAGGACTACACCCAAAAACTTCTGTTCATTTCTGACTGGAATTGAGACACCATTGAGTTTGATGTCTGGATCCGGCCGAATGCCACGCCTTTTCAAAAACAAAACACAAGTACACTTCACTGGATAAATTTTAAAACCGTTGCTATCTGCCCAGCCAGCTAGCTTGTTAACACCAAGCTGGACTTGGCGCTCGCAGATAGACAGATTACAAGACTTAAAGGATAATTGCTCGTCGTGTACATAGATTGAGCAGGAAATGGTTGGTGGCAGTGTCTTCCGAAGAGAGTTCATTTTTACAATAAACAAAGTGAACTCAAAACTGCACCTTGCGGAACACCGTTTTCCTGCACATGAACTCTAGAGAGTGCAGTTCCAACTCGCACGCGAAACGTTCTTTCAGAGAGGTAACTGGCAAGCGTGTTCCACATGTTACCCGACATACCAAAGGACTTCAAATCACTGAGGATGCCACACCGCCAAGCAGTGTCGTACACCTTTTCAAGATCAAAGAATACTGTCATACAGTACTGCTTATGGAAGAAAGCATCTTTAATATATGACTCTAACGCAACGAGTTGATCGTTCGTAAATCGCCCCGCCCTAAAGCCCGCCTGGAAGCTCTCGAGAAGACCGTTGTACTCTAAGAAGTACACGAGTCTCCTGTTTATCATCTTTTCGAAGAGCTTACACAGGCAGCTTGTCAGGGCAATGGGACGATAGCTAGCGGGAGAGGAAGGGTCCTTCCCTTCCTTCAGAAAAGCCACTACTATGGCCTCCCTCCAAGAGCGAGGAATGTGCCCCGAAAGCCATATGTTATTGAATAGATGCAGAATTGTTTCAAGGGTGTCTGAGTGTAGATGTTGTATCATAGTGTATGTGATTTTGTCTGCACCTGGAGCTGACGGCTTACATGTTGACAGGGCTGCCTTCAGCTCATGAATTGAAAAAGGAGAATTGTAAGAAGTGTGCGACTTGTTGTAATCACGCAGGGACTTCTTTTCCGCAGTTGTTTTGTGTTTCATGAAAGTGTTTGTGTAGTGTGCCGAATTGGACACGTGTTCGAAGTGTTGTGCAAGTGTGTTAGCCTGGTCTTCCAGTGTGTCCCCTGTTGTACTAACCAGGGGCAGGCTGTGTGTCTTTTGTCCTTTTAGTTTTCGTATTTGTGTCCAGACTTTGTGTGTGTCAGTGCATGAGTTGATGCAAGTGAGGAAGGTGTGCCAACTCTCTCGTTTTGCCTCACGGCGCACACGTTTTCCCAACCCCTTGGCCCGTTTGAACAAGAGGAGGTTTCCTGACGTGGGGTACCGACGGAGGATATCCCACGCCTTGTTCTGGGCCACTCGCGCCCGCCTACAGTCCTCATTCCACCACGGCCTCCGCTGGTTGCGCGGGGCACCAGAGGCGTGGGGAATGGACCTTTCGGCGGCGTCGAGGATGTGCGCCGTGAGGAGTTGGGTAGCTTCTTCAACGTGTAGGTGTCCTATGGATGTGTGGTGTAGTTTGGATGTCTCTGTAAATGTATTCCAGTTAGCTCTTGCTTCGTTGAACCTGTTTTGGGAAGATGGACTGCATGGGCCTTTACCTATATACGTTAGTGAGGTGGGGAAGTGCTCACTGCCATATGGGTCAGTGCCCACACCCCACTCAAGACATGGAAAGAGAATTGCCGAATCAATAGCCAAGTCAAGATTTAAGTATGTATTGTGTCCTATGTTATGGTATGTAGGCTGTTTATTGTTGAAAAGGCATGCTCCAGAGGATGTTAAAAACTTATCTATCAGGTGACCTCGGGCATCCGTGCGAGAAGAGCCCCAAAGTGAATTGTGTGCATTGAAGTCGCCTGTTAGGATGTACGGCTCAGGAAGCTGGTCGACCAGCGCTCAAAGTCAGAGCTCAGAAGTGCAAGATCAGGAGAGATGTAGATGGAGCATACCGTTATCAACCTATTAAATAATATTGTGCGGACGGCTACAGCCTCAAGGACGGTGTTCAAGGTGACAGGGTGGGATGCTAAGGATTTGCGGGCGATTATGGCCACACCGCCAGAAGAGTGTGTGCAGCCATCCCTGTCTTTCCTATATACCAGGTAACTATTCAAGAAATTTGTGTGTTTGGAATTAAGATGTGTTTCCTGGACACACATTAAATTTGACTGGTTGGCATGCAGAATCTCATGCACGTCGTCAAGATTATTCAGAAGGCCTCTGCAGTTCCATTGAACTATGTTTTCTCTTCACATTATGATGTGTTAGAGCTACTGGAGTGTGATTATTTATGTAGGGTCTTTCGGGGCTTGCACTCTTGGGAGGGGCTTTTTTGCCTTCTCTAGTGACCTGGACGTCGCAGCCCGTTCCTTCCGTTGCGTTGAAAGCCGGAAGGGCTCGACGTCCATGTCGTCATCTGAAGGCAAGGGGGTGCCCAGCGGACTGGGCCCCCTTGACGTGGTACCCTTTCGGGTGTTCTTTGCCTGCGCTGCCAGTGCCGAAGGCGTGGGGAGCACCACAGGTGGCACAGGCAGTGAGGCAGGGGAGGGGGTCGCTGCGACTGCCTCCGTCTCCATCTCCGTGCCCTTGCGTATGGTTTGGGCCGGTGGAGAGGAAGCAGTGGATGCAGCGGCATCCCCTACAGACGTTGTTGCCACCACAGCCGCTGCTGGGTGAGCGAGCGGTGCGGAGGCTGGCTGCATGGGGCAACCTTGGGGGGGGGGGGGGTGGGACCAAGTCCGACTCGCGGTACTGGGTCCCCGCCGAAACAAGACGCCGCTCCGCCCCCCGGCGAGCTGCGTCGGCGTAACTGCCCAGAGGGAAGGAGGCGAACCTCTTTCGCGCCTCGGGGAAAGTGATGTTCTCGTTTACTGTCAAGGCAATAATCTGTTTCTCTTGTTTAAACTTCTCACAACTTCTGGAATAAGCAGCATGCGGTCCGTGGCAGTTCGGACATGTCAAGTGCTCAGATTCACAATTATCGGTTGGATGATCTTGTGCCGCACATTTGGCGCACGTCAGTTTTCCACGACAAGAGTTTGTGCCGTGGCCAAAGCGCTGACACTTGTAGCAGCGGTGTGGATTCGGCACGTAGGGTCGGACCGGACATCTAACGAAGCCTGCGTTGACCGACGCAGGAAGTGTTGAGCTGTCAAACGTCAAGATGATGTGTTTGGTAGGTATGGTTTGATCGTTTCGGCGTATGGTTATTCGCCTCACTGCCGTCACGCCCTGATCATAGAGGCCCTCGAGCAGATTGGCTTCAGTTTCACTTATAAGATCTGGATCAGAGATCACGCCTTGGCAGCTATTAAGGCTGCGATGAGGTGTGATCTTGATGTCAACATTGACCATGCGCGTTTGTGAAAGGAGGTTTGCGGACTGCTGTTTGTTGTCTATCTCAATCAAAAGTTCTCCCGTTTTCAGTTTCTTAGCCTTGTACGACTTTCCGACAAGGCTTTCAAGATACTTGGAGATTAGAAACACGGACTGGGAAGTGATTGGTTTTGTCTTGTCAAGAGATTCCATGATCAGAAAGCGCGTGAAATTTTCGGGCTTTTGAAGCGAGATTGATTGCAAGAAAGGAAAAGATACTTCGGTGCGGCCCCTTTTCGGGGGCCGATCACGTCTGGGGGGGGGGGGTTTGGAAAATGCCATACGATACATTGGAAAGCAGGGAGACGGGGGTACTTTCTTCTTTGACCTTACCCTGGTAGTCAAAGAGGTCCCGGAGCTCCCTGCCTGGTAGACAGGCAGGGAGCCCATCGGCCGGAGCTTGACCAAGGCTCCGACGGCCACCGTTCACGGCTTCTAACCCTTTACCTTTCAACTTCTAGCCACGGTAGGTGACAGCTTAAGTATGGGGGGCTCGGGGTACGCGGTGTCGGCACTCACCGTCACCAAGATTGCTCAAGGTGCCCCGTGCGGGGAGCATTACGCGTTCGCATACCTAGATGACATCGCCGTGTTCAGCGCGACACTCTATGAACAGATTGAACACCTTCACCGTGTGTTCTCGACGTTGCAGGCAGTAGGCCTACATGCGAACATAGAAAAATGTCAAATGGCTCAGCGCTCAATCCGCTACTTCGGGCATGTCGTGGGTTCCGGCACGCCCGGGCCGGACCCCGCGAAACTAGAGGCCATTAACGGCCTGCGGGCCCCAAAGACCAAGAAGGAGTTGAGGTGCGCCCTGGGCCTTTGTGGTTACTACCGCAAATATGTCCCAAGGTACGTTGAGATAGCCCGGCCGCTGACACAATTGACGGGCAAAAGGGTGCCGACTCAAATTCCCTGGAGCAGTGAAGCTGACGAAGCGTTCAGGTCTCTGAAACAAGCCCTTTTTGGGGCTGTCTCTCTTGCCAGCCATATCTGGCGAAACCTTATGCGCTTTCCACTGATGCGTCCGCTGTTGCAGCAGGCGCCTGTGTGGCGCAAACAGCCGATGACGGCTCTTCATCTCCAATTGCGTTCGCGAGCCATCGGTTCATGCCAACGCAGACGTGGTGGGTGGGAAGCATTCGCTGTCATTTGGGGATTAAAGAAGTTCGAAGCGTGGGTTTTTGGTGCCCAAGTGAAGGTCGTCACTGATCATAACCCGCTCTCCTATATGACTTGCAGCGTGCCCCAGGGGGCGAAACTAACCTGCTGGGCTCTAGCCCTCCAGCGTTACAACGTAACCATCCAGCACTGCCAGGGCATCGCGCATACAAACGCTGATGCACTTTTTCGTTTTGCCAACGAATGCTGGGAGGAACAGCCGGCTCTGGTGGCATAGGGCCGAGGCAGAGGTGTGGCCGCAGGGATGACACCAGTGGGCATGCGGGTTCCTGCGAACCCTTTCGTGTGTGTGTTGCACAGTGCCATGAACAATCGCATTCCGATGGGCATGACTGCCGTCGAATGTTTTTTTTTCTTTTGTTTTCGCGGGTTGGCGCATCAGCATCTCACCGATCAGCGGATGGGAACATTCCTTGAGCGGACCCTTGCGTCTTATTGCTATTTTGGCTCATAATCTACCTTGGTGTCCCCGGGTTGTTTTGTTTGTGTGTTGTGGGGATCGCGACTTTCACGCGAACCTCTTTCTGGCTAGCTTCCCGTCGCGGCCAGCGTTGCACAATTGTGCGCCTCGCTCGCGCGACGGGAGCAATACGGGAGGGCGCCGGCGACCGAAGGGTTCGTTGTCGCCAGGGTGGAGGCGCTGACCCTTTTCCCCTCTGCCTTACCCGAGAACCAGTTCTTCCTCTGCACTAGCGCCACGGTTCGACGAGCGCTGGTGGGTTGTCGCATGACGAGAGGACGGTCTCTTGTCTTGGGAATGCGGTAGCGCGCCGACGTTTCGGCGCGCTGGTCCGGACCTCGGGAACGCGCCACAATGGGACGCGTCCGGGCGAGGTGGGAGACTGCAACCTCGCTCGCACACGCAGCGCTCCGCTGCTCCGGTATGCCATCGGTGAGTCGAACCATCTCGATCTCTAGCGTTGTTTAATGCCTCGCTCCCAGTGTTACCGTTATGCCCTACGATCAGTCTGTATGCAGTGTATTTGATTCGCACTTTGCAATAAATGCTGCCATTGATGTTTTGCCCTCGCCGCCTCCTGCCTTTGTCTCCTCAAACAACGGACCCGTCGGCAGCTGGCGCTCGCAAGGCATGTTTGCTGAGCGCGGATGGCTGCGGGGTGGGAAATCACTATAGTGTGAAATGTAGAACCCCAAATCTGACTCTCTCAGCAAGGCTGGTGGCGGCATGCCGCACCACACCAGGGAAATAACTAGTGTGTGAAATACAGAACCCCACATCTGGCGCCCAACGTGGGGCCTTGTTTGCGGAGACGAGCAGGAGGCACGGCAGCATCCTTAGTTCTAGCGTCGGACGATCCGAGCACAGTCAACAGACTTCAGGCCTAACGGACTGGAGCAAGTTATTAGCAAAGGCGAACTTTCCTGAGAGTGAGGCGAGTTATTTGTTGCTGCGGCGTTTTTATTTGTTAAGCGCCGAGTTTGCAGCAATCGTTTATATGGCAGGACATCGCTGCCAGTTAACACGTGGTCTCCGAATTTTTGTCGAGACGTTGTTGTTTATGGAAACTAGGGTTTCCGAGTTTGCATCCACGCGAGGCCACGGAGCCCGCGCCGTTGTGTCAGTCCGAAGTGAGTGTGTACGGAAGCTGCAATTTGGGTCCGAGTTTTTCTTTTTGTTTTGTCGGCTCTGGGAGTCGAGGCTCTGGGAGCCGTGTGGCCGGGCCACGTGTGCCGCAAAAGGCTAGCTGGTATTGCAGCCTGGCACGGGCGCTCCGATACCGTGGATTGCGGTAGGCGCCGTTCGTTCATAAGCTGCTTGTGTAGCAGCGAGCGTGTACGACCCCAACAAAGCAGATGTCTCCCCACGGCTGCACGTACGGGCACGTTCAGGGTTTCTTTCGTTTGGTCTGTTTTATTTTGATGTGTTTTTGGATGCGGGTCGTTTGCCGAAGTGAGTGACCCGAAGGCTTTCACAGCCGGTCCTCCCGACGATGGCATGACCTTGGAGACAATGCGAGGGGGGCACGGCGCGCTCCCTCTCTTTTCTTGATCGTCTCGCGCGAGAGAAAGGAATATCTCCCGCCTCAGGAAAGACTTGCTTTGACCCCTCGCTGCTTGAAAAACTCCTTTCAGCAGCGTAGCTGCTTTTGTTGTCGCGCCACGCAGGTGACTGGACTGAAGGGGTGCATCATCCCTTCACTAACGGAGAGAATAAGGCGGGACAAACTTTGCTTTCGGTAATTGTAACGTCGCCGGAGCTCTCTTGTTCGGCTCGAGAGACCAAACTCTGTTCACGTGAACTAAGCGCCAGTGTTTTGAAACGTATTTCAGCATTTTGTCGCAAGCGGTGTTCATGTGTGTGAACATAGGGCTGTCGTTAGCTGCAAATACTGTTTCTGCGTTCATAGGTATCAATGTAGCGTTATAGATGCGAGCAAATACTGCTTTCGCATTGGTGTGGTTAATCATCGCGCCGGGCGGTCGATGCGATCGTGTGTGTCGTTTGCGCCCTGTACCCTACAGGGTTAGAACAGGTTCTAGCTCTGTTGACATTTCAAGAGCGGTTGCATTGCTGAGAAACTTAGCAGCTGAACCATCGGATTGTGTCACCCTGCGCGCTGCAGGGTAAGGACAATCTGGCGTGCTTTGTTGGCGTTAACAAGCTGGTAGTTATGCCGAAGCCTTGGATGTTGTGATATTCGACATCGAACCACATCATCAATGGGATCACAGGGCTACTGCAGCCTGTTTTTTTCTGCCGTATACATTCTGGGGTTTGGACAATTTATTGGGCTTTGTTGACATTAACAGAGCGATGGCAATGCTGACAATTTGGCAATTGTCATTGGGATCGCACCACAAAGGCGGTGCGGCGCGATCGGAGAGCTATTTTTTCTGCCCACACTGAATGTAGGTGCGGTGAGTTTCTTTGTGCAGCTGAGCCACCCAGGCTTGGACTACATGATGGAGCGTGACTACTGTTCCGGACGACGGGTCGTCTGCAGCTGGCGAGCGTGCTGAAGCGGTGAGGTATACCGCCGCCAGCCTGGCCGAGGGAGTTTGCAGTCTCTGGTCGCTTTGCGGCCAGTGGCCATCCCGGATGTACCACCACTTGAGCAGCGCTTGCTTGGGCTGGCTGGTGCGATTCCTCCCGGATCTACCTCCCTGCAGACATCAGCGGGTGATGACCGAGCCTGCTGGTAACACTACCAGCGGTGGCATTGGACGAGCGAAAGCCGGCGTAGGCAACACGATATAGTGACGAACAATTTAATCGACGAAGGACGTTTCCGTCGCCTCTACTCCTTTAGTCAGGTCTCACCGGCGTACGCAAGAAATTTAGGAGAGAGGGATGTGTGGATCGCGACTTTCACGCGAACCCCTTTCTGGATAGCTTCCCATCGCGGCCGGCGTGCAGAACGCGCCTCGCTCACGCGACGGGAACCATACAGGAGGGCGCCAGCTACTGGACGGTTTGTTGTCGCCCTGGTGAAGGCGTTGACCCTTTTCCCTTCTGTCTTACCCAAGAACGAGTTCTTCCTCGGTACTAGCGCCACCAAAAGGCGAGGTCTGGGGGGTTGCGGCATGACGAGAGGACGGTCTCTTTTCTTGGGGACGCGGTAGCGCGCGGACGTTTCGGCGCGCTAGTCCGGACTTGGGGGAATGCGCCACAATGGGACGCGTCCGGGCCAGCTAGGAGACTGCAAACGCGCTCACAAGCGCAGCGCTCCGCTGCTCCAGTAAGCCATCGGTGAGTCGAACCATCTCGATCTCTAGCGTTGTTTAATGCCTCGCTCACAGTGTTACCATTATGGCCTACGGTCAGTCTGTATGCAGTGTATTTGATTCGCACTTTGCAGTAAATGCTGCCATTGATGTTTTGCCCTGGCCGCCTCCTGCCTTTGTCGGTCTCCGCAAACAATGAACCCGTTCGCAGCCGGCGCTCGTAAGGCATGTTTGCTGAGCGCGGATGGCTGCGCGGGGGGGGGGGAATAACTAGTGTGTGAAATATAAAACCCCACAGTGGGCATGTGCATCTGTTTTATGGACGTGTTTTAACGCGGGGTGCATGCGCCAGCCTGATCTGCTGCTTGCGAAGTTTGTGCTTTTCTCTGACTTGTCGGCCGTGCGGCTCAAACCTTTTTTTGCGCTAATCCATTTACTCTAGGGGGATTAAATGTATACTGCGTGGGAGGTGTAAGGTTCGAGCGGGGAGGTCAATGTACCGCAGCGCTACCCTCCTTCCCCCGGCGCACATCCGTCGAAGGGCCGCCGCCAATTAGGGCACCTGTATACGCAGGGTGCGCGCGGGAACAGGCAGAGCAGCGCAGGACAAACCACTTTGGCGGGGTCCGAGTGCAGATGCCGCCACACTGCGTGCACATGCCTCGATGCCGATTGGGAAAATCATTATCATCCAAAGGGTGCCGCTAGCAATTTGGCCGCCGGATGCAGGGGGCCCCCGCGTAAGCGCTGTCTAGACGGCGCCCGTACTGGGACAAAAGGACGTGACGTTGGCGGCGTGCTTGCATCACCTTGGGTGGGTGACGTGCAATGCATGCCTTGCCGTTAATTGTTTTCTTTAAGCTTTCCCATTCCCTCACCGAGGGTATTTATGTCGAGCCCAGCGAGAGGAAAGGGGTCTTCTTGCTCTGAACTTGCTGCAGGTCATGCGGAAAGTCCCACCTGCGCCGGCTAGATCCCGCCATGCTTCTAAGCCCCAGTGCGGGTTACTTCTGCTTCCTTGTATATGCCTTGTAAATATTCCTGTACATAAACAGTACATAGCTTGGACATCGGAGTCTGCCTTGTCCCTCACGGCGACACGAGACACCGCGGTGCACTCCTGGATACGGAGAATACCTGAAATTTACTTGGAGAAAGGGGTGTTTTTAATGAACGAAGACTGTATGTGGACCTCAGGGCGTCTTTAATGCTTAGTCATTTTCTGTTTGCAGTGAAACCACGATTACATGACTTTCTAGGGACCGTAAAAAAACGTCGTAAAACGCCGCCTTCATAAAATTCCAACAATAACGACTATGCCTGATATAGTTTCGCGCGACGGATTTGCAAGACACTTCAATGTTAACTACAAACTAGTTCTTTGCGGGGCTCGGAAACACAAATCACATAAAAAAGTAAATGCGACAAGAATATTGCAGGGTAGGGCCCAGTCCCGCTGTATTAAAACAAATATTGTACCGCAGTCCACTTCCGCTATTCCCGCCAGCCAGTCCGAATCCGGGCCCCCGCGATCGCGGCAAGCACATATGTGGAGCGGTCTC
This sequence comes from Haemaphysalis longicornis, assembly GCF_048455015.1. NCBI lineage: Eukaryota > Metazoa > Arthropoda > Arachnida > Ixodida > Ixodidae > Haemaphysalis > Haemaphysalis longicornis. The sequence goes on along the minus strand of NW_027526385.1, from coordinate 41,052,116 downwards.
GAAGGAGACAGCGGGAACTGGCCCGTGGCACTGGTCGGCCACGCGCTTCACGTGTGCGTTTGGGTACAGCGTGTCAGGAATAAAATGGCTTCGGATAACCGAGGTCTTTAAAACATTGTTTCTACGGGGGCTTCGCCGACACTGGACTAGACCGTCGTAAAATCCCAGTTGTCACAAAACCCGGGGACATATTGCCGGGGTTTCACTATATACGTCACCATTTTGAGTTGGTCGCGACTGTGTAATAGTGCTGAGAACGGCAGAGATGTGCACGTGAAAATAAGGCTTCTGTTTGCTCAACCAAGAACGAAGGAACCCTTGCCATTTTTACTGAAACACCGGAGCTTCCAATATCCTGGCCGGTGTCATTTATTTGCTGAATCAACTGACTGCATGCTTCCGTTCCATTCACTAACTTTAATTCTTCCTGTGGTCCACAAACTATTATATACCCTTAAAGCTCTAGGAGTTCTAGAACAATCTTGGTGAGCTTTCGGAATGTGCGTACACAGCTATCATTGCAACATCACAATGTCCCGTAATAAGATTTTATTTTCGCAGCTCTGCAGTTTTAACTGTGTCTAGCGTTAACAATTTCAATCCCGCAACAAAGATGCCAGCCAGGGAAGTTGAAGAACTCAGATTACTATAAACGCATGCTGAAAAGATCGCTGCCAGGGGGCCGACACAGGCACCCGCTCCTCGTTTTGACTCCCGCTTTTCTCCTTGTATACACCGTCACTTGACATGCACGCGCTAGCCACCATCATCGATCGATTTCTAAGAATGTCAGAAACCGACGGACACCACGGTTGACCTGCTCCGATAATCAGCAGCGACAGGAGGCAGCCGTGAAGTCTGCCAACGTCAAAGCCGCTGCTGGGCCTACCTTCAGGCCTGGCACGAGCGGCCGCTCTCCAGCCATGCTGCAGGAAGAACTCCTGCTCGCGCCCTCCGCCACGACACCGGAACATAATGAATACGTGCCACCCGTGGCTTCCACTGAGATTGAAACGGGCTCCGACTTCCATAGTGCCTCTACGCATGCCGACGCCGGCATCGAGCTCCCGCCCCAAGCACGGACCCGCCGCCCGCCACGTCAACCAAAGAGGGCGCCGCTCACCAAATGGACTATGACCACCTCAGTGGCTGAACGTGCCCCACCCAAAACCCTTGCATGGAGGTAATCTACGCACGCCGCAAGAAGCCCTCAACATCCACACCTACACCACCCCCGGCCCCCGAGACGCCTCCAAAAGCGGTGCGTACCATACCACCACCGCGCTTCCCACCGGCCGCCCACATGATGGCCTTCGTGTCGGCGAATGGTCTACCAGCGACCTAGCGCGAGGTCTCGCAACCGCAAATAACCTTTCCCGACTCCGCCTTCCGCACCCTCGTCACCCTCCAAGTGCAACCGAACACCAACCTCATCGTGGCCTTACCATGTTCGGTTTCCGCCGACACCTCTCCCCCAAATACGTCCTTATACAAATCAAAGAACATCTCCTCGACCGCCTTAGCCGCGACACCCCCAAAACACTCCTCACCCTCGTTGCCAAAGCGGCCTTCGACAACGTTATTCACCAAGCTATCCTGGATAACCTCAACCCCACCGGTTGCAGCCACCGCACCTACCAATTCGTCACCGCGTTCCTGTGGGACCGCACTGCCAACCTCCGGCTCGGCCCTACCTTCAACTCCCCTGCCAAAGGCACACCGCAAGGCTCCATAAGTTGTCCCTTACTTTTTAATATCACCCTCCTCTAGCTCCGCAGCCTCCTAAATGCGATTCCCGGTATCCACCATGCAGCGGTGCGCAACAAGATGCCCTCCAGCCAGCCATCGACACCACCGTCGCCTACCTCCACCCCAGAGGCCTAACAATCGAACCAAACAAGTCCACCCTCCTTTTCCTCCGAGCCCGCATCCGCAGCCGCCCGCGTAACCCACTCCAGACCCACAAGTTACCATCCACGGCACTCCCATTCCCAAGTCACCACCCTTCCGGTACTTCGCATTCCTTTTCACTACGACGGCTCCGGCGCCATTCTTCTCCCACTGCTCCACAAAGGAATCACCCAACTCACTCACCTAATTCGGCGCATCCATGGCTCCACCTACGGTCTCAAAGAATCCCACACCTGCAAACTCGTTCAAGCCCTCGTCATCAGTCGCCTCACATACAGCTGCCCTTTCGTCAACCTCATGATACAGGAAGCTAACAAGCCGGACACTCTGATCTGCAAGACCTACAAAGCAGCCTTTGGCCTCCCTACCTACACCCCCAGCACACGCCTCCTCAAGCTTGACCTCCACAACTCCCTCACAGAAATTCTGGAAGCCCCACGCACTTCCCAGATGCACCGACTCTCCCTCACACCGGCCGGTCGACGGGTACTTCAGCTCACCGGACGCACGGCCCCTGTCACCCCAAACGCTCCCTAACGTATTCCCCTCTCTATTTATCAACGCATCCACGTCCCTCCCGTCCCCAAGCATATGCACCCCTTCTACAACCAACGCCGTCGTAACGCCCGCGGCCGATTTCTCGAAAAAGGCTACGCCACGGATCCCAAAAACCACTATACCGACATCGGCCAGTCCTCCATCCGCAACAGCACCGCCATCGCAGCCCTCACCTACGAGGGCCGCGTCTCCACCGCAGCCTCCTCACCACACCGCCACGCTCACCACCGAGTCCCTCGGAATCACCCACGCTGCCCTGACCCACTGCCACCAACACTACCTGATCATAATCACCGACTCACCACAAGCCGGCCGCCTCTATCACGCCGGCCTTGCCCCGCCAGCAGCCATTCGCCTCCTTCAACGCCTCCATGAAGACATTTACCTCTCCATTGTTTGGACCCCCGGCCACTTCGGCCTGGCAGGGAATGAGGCGGCCCACGCCGCAGCCCGCGCACTCATTACCCCGGCACTTCCCTCGCATCGCCTCAACCAAGCAACTCCCACACACCCCGACCCAGCAGCCCTGACACTTTTTGACCCCACGTACAATTCCATCCTCTCCCACTACCCCAACTCCCGACGGCGATAGCCGCTACCCCCGCCACCCTTCCCTCACCGCCCAACAATCCTACGTCCTCCGCCGACAACAGACGGAAACATTCTTTAACCACATCATCCTCTCCCACATTTCCCCTTCTTTCTTCCCACCCACTGCCCACATTGTCACATCCCTCTCAACACCTACCACCTCGTCTTGTCCTGCCCCCAACACCCAGACCCTCACCCCTCCCCTTCTCCTGATCAGTGAAGTCCGAGCTGACCAGCTCCGCACCGGAGCGCAAGGTCGCCCTGGTGCGGCGCGCCCTGGAGGCACCCCGGACAAGAGTCCTGTTGGACTTAGGAGGCTAACCACGCCCTTCTACCCCTTTCTTTTGGCTTAATAAACGCTTTAGCACCACCACCGCCTGCTGAAACGTACAGATAAAAGGGGGGGGGGCAGCGCACCCCTATCCTGCTTGCGAATTTAGTTTTTACCATTTCGGCACATAAATTAATAGTCAAGCTCTAGACTTTTGTCGTAGCAACGCCGCCTGTATAAACAGTGCCTAACGCTTGAGCGAAAAATGGCCAAACAGCCACTCTCCTGTTGCTCTCTCCTACCCTTCCCCGCTCCATAGCCTTCCAGCGTGCTTTCGTGTCCGCCAGCCAGCGCCGCTTCTCGGAAACTATGCAAAATAGTGGAAAGTTTGTTTAGCGTTCCCGAAGCGGCGCTCCTACGCCTACTTGTTTTTCACCATGCCTGTCTGTCTTGGTCTGTCACTGATAAAACTTCCTTCGTCACGAAGCAAAATCTCTTGCGCTGCCGCAGGCTGATGCCGGCTTTGCGCGCTTATCTACTCGGATCACAGGCCCTGATATTTTCTGAGTGGGGCATCCCCCCTCTATCCCCTCCGCATTTAGGTATTGTTTTGACCCCCCTGTTCGCACTCCGCATCGGTACGCACTTCTAAAATTGAGGACTATACTGTAGAAGCGCCCAGACAGCGTGGCGGGATCGCAGCTGCTTATCCTTTTGTTTCCTATAATTTTCTGAAGTTTACAAGCACGTGATATTATTGGAAAGTAATCGTAGAAGTAGGCGCCTGAACAAAAAACGTGCACGCAATTTTTTCTTCTCTAAATACTCCAGAAAGAAAAATATCAGTAAAATAATGGCTGCCCCATCCGAAAATATCGTTTTTCTGTTAGCTGTATGTCTACCCGACAATCAGTTTGTTCTTAGACTACTTCAGTCCGCCTCCGTCTTTATCTTTGGAAAAATGCAGCAAGTATGAAGCGAGCGACACGTTGAACGAGATCCCCAGTGCGCCACAGAACTAGCGCCCCGTCGCGGCTAAGATGTAAGCGAAACGGCCCTTGAAGCCCAACAGGCAAGCTGACAGACACACGTCGTAGAAGTGGGTGCAGCGTTCGCGACTCGCGAGCAGTGACGTAAGGCGAAATGTCCGCCGGCACGCGCCACATAGCGGATCAGCGCTTGAACTAAGCGTACCTACCCTTCCCATTGAAAAGCGCGTGACGCGTCAGGCAATGTTAATACAGGCGTTGGTCGTAGGGGCACCCGCCGTTATCAGTCCGTAATCGGCGAAAGAAAGGAGGCGACGGCGGTCCAGGCGATAGGCAAGCAAGAAAAGCCCCGCCGTTTATTTTGTAGTGGCTTAAGTAGCAACTGTGACGTCAGAGACACGTGGTTCTATACAGGCGCTAGGCACGGTGGATCGGCGCGTCATGCAGGAGCGCACTTTCAGCGGCACAGGAAACATTCCAGCACATCCCCCCTTTTTCACAATAGAAGAGCGTTTCTTGTTTTCTTTTTTTTGCGCGTGGCATTTAGAACATCCACACATGAACAAAATCAAGAACCCCTACTGGCGAGGGACCACGTACGGAACCTCATTCATCAATGCCGTAGCGGACTGGTCGCTTAACTACTCTACCAGACCTGGTCACAGTCACTGAAGCTGAAGGTACAGACGTTGAAATCCCAGCCTCTGAATCTGGAGGCACTGACGCTGAATTTGATGCGGTGGGTGGCTCCCCTTCAGTCGAAACCAATTCGGCTGACTCACTTTCATTTGGAAACTCGTAGCTGTCTTCACACTTCCCCTTTTGTGGCAAGCGGTTCAGCATTCGTCAGTTACGTCGCAGCGTAACCCCTTGCTCGGTTCGTATTATGCAGGAACGTGGAGTAGCGGCTGTCGCTAGCACCGTTCCTCTGGTTTTAATGTCCGTCACCCACACACAATCACCTGGTGTTAGTTTATCCAATTCCCTGGCTCTGTGGCGTTTGTTGTAGTGCTGTGCTTGCAACTTCTTGTTGGCTCTGTCTCTGGCCGCCGGAGCAAGCAGCGGGGGCTGCACTGGATCACGTAGTTGCGGTGCCATTGGAAATCGGAACATCGCCGGAACAAACGAAACAAATCGGAACAAACGGAACATCGCCAACACCTTCGCCAACTTTTCCAGCGTCTCGACGAACACGGCTTACTCATAAACATTCAGAAGAGCACGCTCGGCTCCCCCGTCGTCACGTTTCTTGGCCATGAAATCTCTTCAGAAGGAACTAGACCCTTGCCTGACCGCATCCTGGCCGTTCAAAACTACGCGCTGCCTGCCACGGCGAAAGACGTCCGCCGTTTCCGGGGCATGTTCAACTTTTACAGGCGCTTCGTGCCTAAAGCGGCCACATATCAGGCCCCTCTCCATGATGCGTTGGCCGGCATACGCGGCAACCATCCTGTCACTTAGACCTCAGCCTTAACGCAAGCGTTCGAAGACTGCAAAACTGCCCTCTGCAACGCTACACTGCTATCCCATCCCAAGCCAGAGGCGCCCCTGGGTCTTTTCACAGATTCCTCTAGCACCGCCGCCGGAGCCTCTCTCATGCAGCGCGTGGGAAACAACTGGCGCCCTTGGCGTTCTTCTCGAAGAAACTCTCTTCCCCGAAGCCGCCCCCGCCTTCCGGCAGCATCGTCGATGCAACCTCGCCCCCTGCGGAGGCGACCTGGCCAGCCTACTACAGAGAGCTTCTTGCCATCTACGAAGCAGTCGAACACTTTCGCCACATCCTCGACGCACAGCACTTCACCATATACACCGACCATAAACCTATTACTTCCGCCTTCTCCAACGCCGCGAAAAGCTTCCACTGGTCCAGCAGAACCAACTGTCCTTCATTGCTCAGTTCACCACAGATATCCAACACATCAGCGGAAAGTAAAACGTGGTCGCCGACGCACTTTCCCGCGTCTCGGCTGTCGAGCTACCAACCGTTACGACCGACGCCCTCGCCGAAGCTCAGAAAACGGACACCGAACTCCAGCAGCTCCTCGAGAATGGCTCCTCCCTTCAACTTCAAAAAGTTACCATCCCTGGGTCGACGGACGCTCTCTACTGTGACATATCAACAGGACGAGTGAGACCATACGTCCCTTTTTTGCATCGCCAAAGCATCTTCAACCAGTTACACAACCTCAGTCATCCCGGCATCCGAGCTTCTACACGCCTTGTGACTGACCGGTACGCGTGGCCCTCAATGCAACGGGACTGCCGCACCTGGGCACGCACGTGCATTCAATGTCAGCGCGCCAAAATCACCCGGCACGTCACCTCGCCACTCGGAGAATTCCCCCTCCCGCCGGAACGGTCTCCGCACGTCCACATCGAAATCATTGGACCCCTCCCACCGGCCGGCCCTTACCGTTATTGCCTCACCACCATTGATCGTTACACTCGTTCGCCCGAGGTGTGGCCGCTCGAAAGGATCACCGCAGAAGACATCGCATCAGCCTTCTTCTCCGGCTGGATTTCACGCTTCGGCACTCCTCGTCGAGTCACAACCGATCAAGGAAGGCAATTCGAATCACAATTCTTCAGGCTCCTCGGGCTCTCCACCGGGTTCGAACGTTCACGGACAACTAGCTACCACCCTTGCGCCAACGGGATGATTGAACGGTTTCACCGGCAGTTCAAGGCAGCAATCATATGTCACCCTCACTCAACCTGGCTCGAAGCTCTCCCCGCCGTCCCTCTTGGTCTGCGCGCAACTTTCAAGCCGGACATTCAAGCCACGCCCGCGGAACTTGTCTACGGGGAGCCGCTTCGCCTACCTGGAGAACTCCTCTCCGCTCCGACTACTGACATAACCAGCTCGGACCCTGCAGACTTCGTCGCTCGGCTCCGTCGCACAATGGGCGCGCTGCGCCCGTTACCAGCGGCACGCCACACCAAGCCGACCCCGTTCGTGTTTAAGGACTTGGCAACATGCTCGCATGCCTTCCTCCGCGACGACGCTGTACGCGCACCTTTCCAACCGCCTTACTCTGGACCATATAAAGTCATTCGTCGCGACGACAAAACATTCACCCTGCAAATCAGTGGAAAGGACATTCGCGTTTCCATCGACCGCCTAAAGCCATCATACATCCTTTCCCAGGAGACCACCAACTCCCGCACGCCTCCCGTAATTAGCCCACAACAGCCCGCAACGCCTAGGCCCACACCCTACACCACCCGCTTTGGACGCCAGGTGCGGGTCCCCAAACCTCTTCAACCCTGACGGCTCCTATCTGCGTGGGGGGGTGGTGTGGCGAAACGTTTCGGCGCCGCTTCTGCGCCTTCGCGTCGCGTCGATACCTCTAAACACGGGCGCCGGCGATAAGAACACTCTCGCCCGAAAGAAGCAAGAAAACTGTGTGTGTGCCCCGATTCGGGGGCAGTTGTTGTAGAACCTTCAGTGCGGAAACATTAAAGTTATGTTATCCCACACTCTTGTCTTTGAGATGTCCTGATGCCCATCATGTAACTTTGTTAGCACTTCTTTTCGTAGGCTTTGAGGTACTACCAGTCTAGACCCCTTTAGCAATATGCCATTGCATTCGGAAATTAGTGCCCGTTCCTGCCAGTATGGGACTAGGTAGCAAGGAAGTTTTGGTTTTTCTGGCCAGCCTTGGCGACACAACCTCAGCAAGTCTTTACAAATAACGTCAGTCTTTTGAGCATCACGTACTCTGTCAACAAAATTGTCGCCCGTTTGAAGCCCTTGAACACAAGATTTAACAAACGACGACACTTCCGAAACTAGAGAGTTTTAGCTGACCGTTTCTGACGGTCCGCTCCGCTCCGATAGCAAGCGGGAGCGCCATTGCGCATGCTTTGCACGCTAGCGCGCTACCGACGATACCGGAGCGGGGCCCCGCTCCGCAAACCGGGGCCTCTTAGTGGACCGTCGCGGCAGCTTACGCTACCGTGCGGAATAGCAACATGGCTGTCCCCGCGATGCGAGCGCGCTACGGCGAACTTTGTTTCTTCAGTTGAAACACGACCGACGAAGCCGCGAAAGCGCTTCCGAACAGGCAATGGTGCCACACACCTCAAAGATCTTTATAACGGAAGCGAAAAACGTCGACCGAAGCGCGGTGCTGCTTCTATGCAGCGCCGAGAAAGACAGCCGTGGCTTGGCTATTTCATAATTTATCGGCTTGTTTATTGTTATTTAGAAAAATTATACCATGTCAGCGACTACATTATACAAAAAAAGGTTAAATGAGGCCAAGAAACATGGTATTTTGCCTTGTTTGGGCGACCAAATACAAATTCTTGTTTCCTTTAGGATGAAGTTTCGGTTCTCACGCGCGCGTGAAACAACCAGTCACGCGAATCATTCCCCGTCGAGGGAGATACGGTTATCGCTTAGCTAAAAGCCATTCGGCTGCTGACGCTCCGGTTGCGCTGAGCGGCACGTCGGGAGCATAGCGGAGCGACAAAAACGGTCAGCTAAAACTCTCTACTGTCAGTTCACCGGCGAGTTTATCTGATTCCATCGGCGCTCGTGAAAGAGTGTCCGCCGTTATCAAGCTTTTGCCTGGAACGTAGACAATTTGGAACTGATATCGCATCTGCCGCATTCTGAAGTGCTGCACCCTTGGCGTCAACAAATCGATAGGCATTTTACCGAGCAACGAAACGAGAGGTTTGTGGTCTGTTTCGAACGTCACATCGATACCTCGTATGTATTCGTCGAATCTTTCGGCAGCCCATGTTAACGCTAGTGCCTCCTTTTCGGCTTGCGCATAGCGCTTCTCGGTTTTGGTCAATGACCTTGAAGCGGACGCTATCGGGCGGCGCTCGCCATTACGTTGTATTTGAAAAAGGACGGCACCTAGACCAAACGAGGAGGCGTCTTCCGAAAGAATCGTGGAAGTCGCGGATCGTACATGGCCATACACTTTGCCGAGCAGATAAGAGCTTTCAAGCTATTGAAAGCCGTGTTCTGAGCTGGACCCCAAACCCAATCAGTCTCTTTCTGTAAAAGCGCCCGTAGCGGGGCAGTGGTTTGCGCTAAGTTCGGCAAAAAACGGCCGAGGTGATTGGCCATGCCCAGAACACTGCGTAACTGTGAAATATCCGCGGGAGGCTTGAGCTCTTTAATGCCTCTGAGTTTGGCCGGATCCGGCTGTACGCCTTCCTCATTTGGAAAGTGCCCGAAAAAGCTCATGCTTCGTGCCCCAAATACACACTTTGCCTTGTTTAGCGTAACGTTAGACTGGGTCAACCTAGCTAAGACCTTCGATAGCCTAGAGTCATGTTGCTCTTTGCTGTCGCCAAATATGAGGATACCGTCCATCAGATTAACGACGCCAGGAAGGCCTGCCAGGATTTCCGACATTCTCCTCTGAAAATACTCTGGGGCTGAAGTAATTCCAAACGGCAACCGAGTGAAACAGTACCGCCCAAACGGCGTAATGAACGTGGTCAGTAGTTCTGAGGCCTTGCTAAGTCTTACCTGGTGGAAGCCGGAGTTTGCGTCTAGTTTGGAAAACCATTTTGCACCGGCAAGCGAGCCTAGTGCTTGGTCTACAGTGGGCAACGTATACCTTTCTCTTAAGACAAACTTGTTCAACTGCGTAAGGTCGACACAGATCCTTACGCGTCCCGAGGGCTTTTGAACGGGAACAATTCCGGCACACCATTCGGTTGGCTCTTCGACTGGCCGAATTACGCCCATTTGTTCCATCTTATCAAGCTCCCGTTTCACCGGTTCCTGAAGCGGTATAGGAATCCTGCGTGGTGCGCATATTGCAAATGGGACTACGTCCGGTTTGAGCCTGATTGTGTATTCCCCAACATAGTTCCTAAGTTGTCAAAAAGCTGAGGGCACAAAACCTCGTAGTCAGAGGTTTTCTGAGCGACAGAGTCAGCGAACGTAATGACTCCTAATGCACCGAGAGCTGGCAAACCCAGCAGCACATGACGCAAAGAACTGACGACATAACATGTTTGGCGAGAAGTTTGTCCCTTCTAAAATATGCCTGCCTGAAACTTGCCAAGAACATTTAGTCGGTCACCACTAGCGCCTGTCAACATCTCGTCAGCCTTTTCTAACCTCGCCGGAAGTCCAGGAAACGATGCTGGAATTACGGACACCTCTGCCCCTGTGTCAACCTTCGCGAAAACAGGCACTGCGTTAACCAATACCTGAACGTAACGTAACGCGCCTTGGCGCCAGGCGCTTCGACCTCACCTAGAAAAATTTCCCCAGTGTCCTTTTGTACAGACGACACTTGTACCTTTCGTTGGTAGCCTGGAGAAGTCCCTTTGAGACACCTTGTCAAAATGTCCGTTTACACCGCAGTTGAAGCACTTATGCGTCCTGGCTGGGCCTTCTGTCATTGGGTGCGAGTAGCCGCCGCAGAAGATGCACTGTCCCTCGGAACGAGCTGGAGTGCGTCGGGGTTCCTCGCTCCGGTGCGGTTTCCTGCAGCGGGCTACTGCGTCGCCGTTGACGTCGCCACATGGCTTGTACGGAGTGTTGTCGCGAACCTCGTTGAAGTTGCGAAGCTCTGCTTGTTGCTGCTGAACTGTCTCTTTCAGGCGGGCCTTCACCAGAGCTGTCGCGAGAGACAGCTTCGGATCCATTTGGAGCGACTCTGAAAGTTGTTCGTCCCGCAGGCCCACGACGAACCTATCTCTGATGAGGCGCTGCTTGAATTCGCCGGAGTCGCATTTTTCTGCCAAGACGTGTAAAGCCGTCATGAACTGGTCGATAGACTCGCCTGGCATCTGGTGCCGCTTGTGAAAGCAAGCGCTTTCGTAGTCGTAGACGACGTTGTTCTCCTTGATGAAGTACTTGTCGAACTTCTTTTTGACCAGCTCCAACTTCTTCGAATCTTCTACAGAGAGATTGAAGGTAGCGAAGATGTCCCTTGCTTGCCGCCCCATGTTGTAGAGCAGAGTGCGTACTCGCGCCTCCTCCGAGCGCTCATTCAGGCCCGACGCATATCGATAGTCGTCGAAGTGCTGTATCCATGCCGGCCACTCCGAGGTAGTGTCCAAGTCCATCGGTGGTGGCTGCTGAAGGCCCGGCGGGGATGGCGGTGGTGCGGGGTGGCGGTGGGGGTGGCGGTGGCCATTGCAGTCACTTCTTGTACAGACGTCTCTATGGCTCTTTGTTTCCCCGATGGCGTTAAAGGTGGGCGGATCACATAACTTCTGACACCATGTCGTAGCGGCGCCCGCCGTTATGAGTCCGTGATCGGCGAAAGAAAGGAGGCGACGGCAGTCCAGGCGATAGGCAAGCAAGAAAATCCCCGCCGTTTATTTTGCAGCGGTTTAAAGTAGCAACTGTGACGTCAGAGACACGTGGTTCCATGCACGGTGGTTCCAGGCACAGTGGATCGGCGCGTCATGCAGGAGCGCACTTTCAGCGGCACAGGAAACATTCCAGCACAACTATAATAAAACTACAAATGGCCAAAAATCTGTACAAAGTTTCAAAAACTGATTTCTACCATGCGTGCAAGAAGAATAACGGTGCTAGCGCAAAATATCCAAGGAAGAATTGCAAAACCTTAACGATAATATTTCTGCAAGCAGTAAAACAAAAACTGATCACTAAGTGTTTCCTTCAGTGTTGCGTAACAAAAGCCAACTAAAAGGGAATTAGATTAGGTGGGGCGTTATTTTAAGTGCGAATGCACTTCTTAAGCGACCCTGAATCACGCGTCCACCGCCGTCCGTCCGTCCGCACCACATACCCACTTAGGGCGATTGGCCAAGAAGAGTTCCTAATTTCTTTAGCACATACCCACTTAGGGCGATTGGCCAAGTAATCTGAATCACGCGTCCACCGCCGTCCGTCCGTCCGCACCACATACCCACTTAGGGCGATTGGCCAAGAAGAGTTCCTAATTTCTTTAGCACATACCCACTTAGGGCGATTGGCCAAGAATCGGGCGTGAGAAGGGCTAATGCACCCCCTTAAAGGAGTACTGACACGAAATTTCAAAGCTGAGATCCGCTCTAGCAATCAAGTACAACGACAACACAAATAGGTGTCTGTGAATAAATGCATCTTTCTTTCTTTGTAGTTGTGTGTGTGTGTGTGATCTCTCTTTCGCGAACATTACCGAACCGCGAAAATTCAACTCCTGCATTCGCACTTTCACATTCTTCCCTTCGGGGAAATGCGGGGAAAGTTTAACATGCCTTGCCCGTTTATTTTTTAAGGTATATAGTGGTGGTTTGGAGTGTTATTAGCTACCATAAATACGTGCGAAAATTGCTGACATCCACTGCCGGCGTATAAAAAGGTTAGTATTTTTTAATTTGCAAAGATAATTTCTAACTTTACAAAATGCCCTACATTGGCTGCCTGGCATCGCGATTGAAACTGCACTGGCGACTTTGGTGCATGCGGCTTGGTGTATTCGCCGCGAAATCGATTTACAGGAGGCAACAGCGTCGCGCCCGTAGTTTGGATGCTCCGCTCAGCGGTAGCCGGAGAATGCACACTGTGGGCCCGCTTCGAGCCTTTTTTTTGCGCTGTATGTCAGCATGAAAGGCGCAGACAAGAGTGTTATTCTGTAGTTAGGTTCCTCAATGTTCACCGTATTGCATGCAAGTGGCAATAAGCTTTCACTGCTACGCCGAAAAAGCGGCGACCTATAGAGAATCTCCGAACGGCCGCAAAAATGACAATGAACCTGTACGCCGCGGTTCGCAGCACGCTCGATCATTCGCGAGCATGACTTTCAACATTGAATAAAAACAGGGACAAATCAGGAAGCCTTGATCTCTGGAAGGCAGTTCACGACAGCAGTTTCAATCGCTTTCATTGGTAGCACGACGCATTATTCCATTTGTCGGCTGCCCTGAAACGGTAATGCCACTTCGCTGTCCCGACATTTTTCCTAGGAGTTTACGATATTGTTTTGCACGTTCGAAAGGCAACCTATAATTTCTGAATTTTTACCAGCGCAGAGCTACAAATGAAAGCAGTCAAACCGGTTTTTTAGGCTCAGCATTAGTTCAATAAAAGTTTTGTTACTTTCAAGGCAGGTTTGGTGAATAACGGTGTCAGGTCATTTATTTAAGGCTTTCATTTCCTGAGCACGAGGTCGTGGGTTCGATTCCCGGCCGCGGTGGCCGCTTTTCTGATGGAGGCGAAAAGCAAAAACGCCCATGTGTGCGAGATTTCGGCGCACGTTAAAGATCCCAAGGTGGTCGAAACTAATCCGGAGCCCTCTACTACGGAGCGCCTCATCGCCTGCGTTGCGTCAGCGCTTTAAACCCTACAATCAATCAAGGCTTTCAGTTCAAGCAAAATTGCGAATTAAGTTGCTAACTCGCGCACTACAACCAACATCTCGTGCTTAGCTAGATTTTTGCAAAAGTGACTATTATGGCTACAGTGTGTAAACCAAGCTGCTTTACCACACAATGAGCCGAAATTTTTAGTTACAGCTGCATATTTGCATTCCTTTTAAAATCCAGCAGGTGCCTAGACCCGCGAGATGTGTTTGCAATCTTTCGTAAGGTCGCTTATGAAAATAGTTAAACAGCAGTGCGTCATAAAGCCACAAAAATGGCAAATGAAGTTACCCTGTTACAGATGTGTTAAAATGTTACTCTTGATTTTTCGTTACGAAATAACGAAACGTGTTCCCGGTAAGCGCGCTGTGTTGTCCACTGAACTTCGCTTTTGTATTGGCATTTAATTCTTGGCGATTGGTTAAAAAGTTGGCTCCAATCCACGCTGTGAAGGTGGTTGTACTGCGAAGCTGTAAACGGCACTAACAACGATTACCCATGCGGCGTCACTTGAATTCACAACGTGGCATCCGCTCACGGCTTACTGCTCTCCTTGCTCTTGCCAGTATGTACCCTTGCATATATATATATATATATATATATATATATATATATATATATATATATATATATATATATATATATATATAGCTGACAGGTTTTGCCAGTTGCGGTTTCATACCCCTTCCGATTCGGGGTCCCAAGGAAGTTGCGGAAACGGTTCATGCGGTACTTTCATAGGACATGGCAGCTGCTGTATAACTTAGGATAAGTTCTTCCGTGTCGCGACCTGGCCAGGCATGAGGAAACGCGTACTAAGCTATTATCGTGATAGCCCTTTGTCAGGTCACGAAGCCGCGCGCTGTAAAATCTGTTGGTTTCATGCAGCCGATGCAAAGCAGCTACCCGTGACAGATTGTAGCGTGTGACGTAATGTGACCCCTCCAAAAATCCGCGCGAGGACACCAGTTCATCCTGTTTAAAATGCACCTCTTTTATATGTGGGTGGAGATGTCTCTCCTGAAAAAGCTGGCGTCGGAGCGGATCGTATAGAAGGCGTTGGAGACATTCAGTCGCTTCGCCTTCCCCTTCGACTTGATCACTGACAATGCTTCATATTTCACAAGCAAAAACGTTTCGGACTGTTGTCGAGCGTTTCACATTCGACACAAGAAAAGGAGTCCCTATCATTACCAGAGCAACGTCACAGAGAGGGTGAACTGAACCTGAAGTGAATGCTGGTTGCGGCAACCTAGGAGCATAAGGAATTGGACGCGCGTTCGCCTGAGCTGGCTTTTGCGACTAGGACTACCGCAGATAGGTAAACAGGTCTGACATCAAGTTACCTAAACTTTGGCGAGGAGATTGCTTTCCCACTCGAAAATGCCCTGCTGTACTCGACGGGGGTAACGCCCCTTCACTCTCGCAGTGTGCGGCTAGGCTCCCGGAACGCCTTTTGGAAGGGCAACGCAACGTCACATCGGTGACCTAATGCTAAAGAGAACGCCCTCACATAGCAACGCTGCGTGCTGTTTCACGCAGTGCTCGCGCACAAATGGGAATGGACATAACGAATTGCGGTGCAGAAAACTCTGCTCACATATGAGATGCAGCCTTTGGGAAGCAATGAGCTGGTGGTTCCTGTGCATTAGCGATCTCAAAGCGTATCACGTTCGCACAGGCGATGACGAACAGGTGATAGCGGAACTGGAAATGCGGAGTCCCGCTTCTAACGATAGAACGGCCGGCGATAGGGTTCGTACACATCGCTACGACCTGAGGATGTGGTAGTACCTACCCCCCACGGGTCTAACGTGGTTCCACCTTGGATCAACCTGCAGCGCGGCGAAATCATCGAGTCAAGATTCATCGCACCACCGGCCTGGTGGCGTGAGGCCTGCTTTCGCGCCTGAGCGTTGCGATTCCAGCCCGGGCCTGGCGAGAAGCGGGCCTGTCTGGTGTGACCCGGAAGCTGTGACCACAGTCCTTGGGTCGTGTTGCCCTTCGGAGATGCGGGGCGTTGGTTCACCTTCAATGCAACGGCGGAGGCCTGCTGAGCTCCTTGGGGGACGTTGACCCTGGCGTGAAGGAGTCGGTGGGCACCGAGCCGGTAGCTCACCCTTAAACTTAGAACTTCAGCGAACGACTGAGGCGCGGGTTCGCCCCGGGCTCATCGCATCGTGTCTCCGGTTGCAGCGCGGAGCAGCGGAAATCCGGGATTGCGGCGCTGTTTAGAGGAACCTGGCTGTTGCGAGGAATCCTGAGCCGGGCCACCGAGCCCATGCTACTGGTGGCGACAGCGACCGAGCGGCATACCGCCGCACCTTTGTACCTTTGTGGTTCTCGGCCCACCCGCTGTCGCACAGGGCAGCCCCAGACGCCAACCATGGGTTCGATATCCCGGAGGGTAGTTTTCACTGACATACCCGTGCCCCGTATTTGACGGGGGAGAGATGTGGGGAGCGCTTCGGCGCCCCTCGCCGCGAGCTCTTTTTCGTTACCCTCCTTGAACGCAGAATGCCCACCGGCCGTTGGACTTGGGGACCTTGTCTCCCGAAAGATGGCGTGCGGGGAGTTCGGAGCGGTGAGGGGCTGTGTGCGGAAGGGGGCGCGCGGTGATGGGCTCGGACTTTACACTCCTGAGGGACTGGTGGTGTGTTGCCTGGTTGTGTGGTTGTTTTTAGCCATAAAGTGAGTAAAGAGTTCTTTCACACAACCGCAGTATGCCTCATTCCTGGGCAAGGCGTCGAGAGCACGGCCACAAAGTGATGAAGGGCATTGTAATGAAACACATATCGATGAGCGTCAACCAACCTGGCGCCATCTCTTAATTTTCCGGCATAAGGACTAAGTTTGGGACCGTTAAATAAAAATGTTTAATATGTGTTGTAATAAATTGTTGTTAATCTTCTATAGTGCCTATCGCAAATTTTTGTCACCATCAAGAAACAATACTTGAATTGTACCACGGGCTATGGACGTTATTCAGAAACTCGTGTAATAAATCAGGGTGTCAAACCAGTATTTTTTCGGGTTCGGTTCAGGGTTCGGTTCCGGTGCGCCATTCTATCCCGCTTCGAACCGGTTCGAAAATAAAGCATGCGCTTACTCTGCTATTTTTGGTGTGCTCGGTTTTCGTTTCTCTGTCACCTCGGTATAAAAACAGAGTCATAATGCAGGTTTCTTCGTGGAAAGGCTTCGTGTTGGCCAACTGAAAGGGACCCTGCCACACTTTTGTCAAGTTTTCTTTAAATCTTGATTGCTTGCAAAACGAAGTCAATCAACCCATCCAGTCCTTACATTAGGGGGTCGCGAAGTATCTCAGCCAAAAAATGAAGTAAACTCACACTAACGAGTATAGACTTGAAGGTAGTGAAGCTGTAGGCAACCTTTCCGCCCATCACTAAGATTTAAGTCCCCGAATTCAGCCGATTTGCTTCTTCTTCCGTGCCGCAATGTCATTTACTCCATCGTAGTTGTTATACGCCTAAGCTTCTTTCATTTTTTCAGAAAGTGATAATCATTGAACATCACTTTGGAAGGGCGTACGCTATAACGTGCCTTTTTCTTTTCTAACAAGTGCTGCCACGATCACGCCGAACACAGGAGTCTTTGTCGTTCCTAGGAAGTGTTTCTACGATTATGCCAAACTCTGTGGTGTTTTTCCGCCAATCTTGGTCGATCTGCCTATGTAGGTGTGCTTGGCTTGAAAAACGTGCGCCGGGGACGCTTCGCAGTCTCCGCGGGGCACGCACACACGAGCACTCGGTCTCTTCTTGGTGTTGTTAACTGCCGGGCGGTCGCCGCAATCTTGGCCAATCTCCCTAAGTGGGTACGCTTGACTTGACGAACGTGCACAGGGAACTCTGGGCAGTCGTCGCGAGGCCCACGTACACGAGCGTTGGCCATTCTTTTTGTTTCTTTTTTACTGCAGGGCGGTCGGCGCGAGGCCCGCGCTCACGTGCGCGCGCTCGGCACTTTTTTGGTATTTTTAACGGCGGCCAAGAAAAATTACGAGTTGCTAAACAGTTTCGCTGTTAAAATTACTGCTCTATGCCCACCAGATATCTTAGGAACTTGCTAAAAGTATTTTTTCTTCTTCCCGGTCTTGGCGTTCTTTGACCGCTTTAGTTGCGTAATTACGGCGCTGTAGCGGCTGTTGGCCGGTTTTCCTTTAGTTGCAGCAAAGAACGCATTTGATAGTCACTTTAAAAAGAAAGTCAAATTCAAAGCATAAGCAAAAACATATCCACTGCGACGAGCAAATCACGCAGTGCCGCTCCGTGCTGGCAATAGCTATAGCTTCCTTCCTGCTTCCAGAAGTTACGTAACGAGTGAAATCATTTATAGAAAGTGTTGAAGAGTACTTCAACTGTACAATCCATTGCAAAATATTTTCTATGGTAGCTCAACGATTAAAGCACTGATTGAAACGAAATAAAGGGTTCGTTGGGACACTTAAGGCTGCGTATGTGCGTGAATGTGAAAGCATTATTCTTTATGGCCGCAAGTTGATTATTATTAATTTGGTTGAATTAATTTTTATGATCTATTTTTATTCTTGGCTAATAAACCCGCAGCTTCATGTCCTACTGTTGGTTTCTTGAGGAAAGAAAAACAAAAGGTTGACGATTACGATACTCGCTAATGCGAAATTCCAGTGCAGTGGGAACTGCAAGCCTCTCGGCGACGGCGCATAGGTGCTGCGTCTCAGGTGGTTACCGTGTAATCAGCAAACGCACGACGGCGCGCGCTATCATCTGTCGTTAGACAGTTGAGCCAGCATTTAGCGTGTGCTCCGCAAACGTTTTCTACAACCTCGCTTTTAGTACAGCGCCAGCAACGCTCCGCTAATAGCGTGATGCTGCTCAAAATCGTCGCTAGCGCCGTCTACGATATGAACAAATAACTACAATTTCGCAAGCCAACCAGCCCATACGAATGTGACCCGAGGTAAACGGCGGTACCCCCCCCCCCCCGGTTCTGTTCGGTACGGCTTGGTACAGCGATACAGTGAAGTATAGTATTCTGTGCAACTGCGTGTACCTGTCTGTCAGCAACGTGAGATCGTCGGTGAAGGAGAGGTGCGCCCGCACAGAACCATTCCGGCCGGCAGCGGCCAGAGGGGGCAGGCCATCTCATGAAAACAAGTATCGCGACACCAGCGCCCGCCGCGCTCGGCCCGCACCACCGCTACGCACCGCCGCAAAGCGCAAACCCTGTTTTTGCCTACTAGAAACCCTCCTTCTGCGCCCGCTGTTCCTGCGTACTCGGGCGCACGCATGAAATAGCGCGCGCTAAACGCTAGCTCCCTGCATACTAATTCTCCTAGCGCGTCGCCGCCGCCGATGAGCATGCCCCGCCCCCTCATTCTTTCGCCATACCTTCATCCTCCCTTTTTCTGTTCGTTATATCTTCAGTGGCGTCTTTGTTTTTTCGGGTACAACGAAGCCGGCAATGAGCAAGTACGCGATACCACAAGAGCAGGCGCTGAAGAGCTGCGCTCTAAAAACATGGCTCTACGTAGCCGCCGGTGTGCTGCCTTGTGATTCACGCCCCTCGCCGGCCGGTGACGGGCCACACCACGTTTCCATGTAATGCCTCTTTGCCCTAGTCTTCTGGAAGGCAAGCATGTAGCCTCATGGCTAGTCGGCAGCGCCCCAGTGGCCCAGACTCCCCCTCCTTCTCTCCCTCGTTGTGGCATCCTCGCCAGAATCCTCTGGCAATGGACAGCCTCCCTGCAGGATGTCGATTGCCCCGTCCGTCCACTAAGCAGACGACCCATCCGTCCACCATCGTTTTATTGCACCCTCGAGTGTTGCCGTGGAGCAGCTTCCCCCCCCCCCCCCCCCCCCCCCCCCCCACACACACACAGACACACACACGCACTGGCCGGCTCGTGACGGGCCGCCGCTCGTCTCCAATTCCCGCATATTCGCCGGAATCTTCTTGATGGCCGGAAGGCAGGCCGGCAGGTGCAGCAGAGGGCCTGCGCGCACGCCATTTTTTCGGTACCATCAAATGTCCACGCACACACGCGCGCACGCATGCACCCGTATTTTCGCACGATGAGGCAAACATTTCGCATTGAGAATAAATTGGTTGGTCTGCTACGCTTTTCACGTACCGTAGTTTCAACGCCATTTTATCTTTAACACGAGATCATTAGCAGTGCTAGAAATCGAAAGGCGTCCCTCGTCGGCGTCAGCCACCACTGTTAAGGGGGGCAGGTGGCGTTTAAAGGGATATCATTCTCCCCACCTTCCACCCGCTAACAGACCGGCTAGAAGGAAGGAACCGCTGACTGACTGACTGAATTAGGGAAGCACTGGCGATTACAACTTGCTAATGACACTTCAGCGACAGGTGGTAGCGATTGGGTTTAGGAGAAATAGAAGCTTAGTGAAGTAACAACCAGCGGTAGAAGTTGATCGTAGAGAGAGAGAGAGAGAGAGAGAGAGAGAGAGAGGAATTAACTTTGATTAAATCGAAGAAAAGTTTAGGAGAGGCGCCCTCATTCAAGGATGTCTTGAGCACGGGCGGAGTCGTCAGCCCTTTCGATCAGGCGCAGCTGATCGTCGAGGATGGAGCTGGCCAAGGATCTCTCACAAAGATCCGTGGAAAGGGGGAGGTTAGGGGGTGGAGTTTAGGTGTAAGGTAGATTTGTCGCAGCCGCCCGCAAGGTGTCTCAGGGTGCCATGCTCTTTACAGAGCCTGGAACTTCGAAACCGCCTTTTTCCTCGTACGCCAATTTTCCATAGGTTAAACTCGTTTTTATCTATTTTCAGAATAAACAAGTAAGTACCGTCGTTGTTCTCGGTTCCAAACAAAATACACCACAAAATGAGACCTACATGCGAAGCTTGAGCGAGAACCGAGGAACGGTTCACTCACGAAACTTTTTTTTAATGTTTCAATTATCGTCGTAACCCCCTGTATACTTGTTTTGAAAACCTTAAGTAAAGATCGTTTCCCCGAAGTCCGGTCTCGATCAGGAACCCAATCGCCCGGGCTCCGGTTGATTTGGCAGGAGGCTGGCTGGGCGATGGTGTTGAAGTTCTTCGAGACGGCGGTCGAATTGACGAACTCGAGGCGTTGGGGTTGATTAAATGAAACGAAGAGTTTATATACAGCTATTTACAGTACGAAAACTGGGTACATGAGAAATAAAAAGAAAAACTTCAACCTTCAGCTAGACGCTAGCTCCGAGTGCGCACAAATCAATCGAGCTCCTCAACTTCGTCTAACTCTCCTATCCTCGGAGCGTACACAAACCGCTCGAGAACAACGGCCGAGACCCTGTCTCACCGCAAGATGCGTCTAGTTGCCCGGTACGGCGCTGGACCCTTAACCTCCGACGCGATCTTAACCTCGACTAGGGGGCATACAAATCCCAACCTAGCTCTAACGGTCGAGACTCCTTGTCCCGCCGAGAACTGCCCAGCTCGGCGCTCAGACAAGAACGATTTCCAACGGCCAAGTTCGGCCTTATAAAACCTCGAGATCACCCTCTCTCGGGAACGCCCCTGTAGCGTTCGTACACGCGTATGGGAGCGCCCAAATTGACGTAGACAGCTGTCACTCAGCACGCCACGGAATATTCAATGAGTCGCCGCCATCTCTGGGTCAACGGACCGCCTGCAGGTTAGCAGGCGCGTACGACCCCGAGGGATGAGCGCGAAAGACGCTGGCGCAGTGCACTGCGCCGGCGGGGGCGCTTTCACAATAGTTTCTTGCACGGCGCGCGCTCGTCCCGACGCCGGTAATCCCTCCACCTCCGCGCGTCTAGCAGACGTTCCCGCAATCCGGCGGCGCTGTCTGCTTTCTCAATGGGGGATTATCCTTGTGGTATGCTGTGGGCCAGACAATCCGTCTCCCGTGCGCGCCGCGACGAATTGGCGGGGGTTGCAGCGCAGTGTTGGCAGTGCTACGTCGCTAGACAGAGCGGCGGGTTCTCACGCGCAGCCCGGGCGCCCGGCCGCTAATCTCATAAGTGGACCTTACACCTTAAATGAATATAAACTATGTATTAAGGGAAAACTTACTAACTTCAGTTCGGGATGTCAACCTTATGCTAGAAACAACATAACAGCGCCCAACGTGCATAAAGATATTTTATAGCATACAGGGGGTCTTCACATAACGACTTTCCAGATATTTTCTGTGCAACTAAATTTTCTGATTGGTCGAGAAGCAGAGCTCCGCAAACTTTACAAATACGAAGCAGCCCAAAGGTATCGTGATTGGTACGACCCTCTAATCCACCTTAACCGACCCGCTAATTCCTCTAATACAAATGTATCAACACACCAATCCCACTAATTCGCATTAGCTCATCCGCTAATTTAACTAATCCACTCTATTCTATCTGAGAATCCGCATCAATCGACTTTTTTATGCTCCCCTTAATTTTAATGTGCACAGGATTCCGAATGATATGTAAATTCTGTGGCGTCTACTTTTAAAGTGGAAATGGGAAGGCTCCATTTTTTTTTCAATTCTCGTGCTCTCTTAGAGTAGAAGGAACACATCGGAACTGTACAAGAAAAGGTACTGATGACGTAGAGTACTGGGAGTGTTTGTGTCTTAGTGCTGTTTTTATATAACTACCCATTCAAACCAGAATGAGTGGAAGATATATATGTATTTCAGATGGTGCCCCTGAAGGCCTTCACAAGGGGGCAGGAATGCATTCAAATTAGTAACACACTGAAACGTCTACACAATATTTAACACCATTAAGATATTAACCATGAAGAACAATTCAATGAAAAAGAAGGTCCACCGTAGACGTGGCTACTTCGGCGTCTGCAGTTTTCTCTCGCTCTAAACAGAAATTTCGTCCGTACAGGACCAATCAGCTCACCAGGCGAACGCTTCCGTCACGTATACCGACTGGCGACGCGAAAAATTCGCCTCCGCCCCTTCGGCGTCGGCGAAGGAGACCTGGCCTGGCGGTTAGGCCTAGTGTGGCCGGGCATGCCGTCATCCCGGATGGCTCACCAGTGACGGCAGTAATGGAAGCTACGCAAGTGCCTGCATCGGCCGCCCTCTGCACGCACGCTTCGGCGTCACTGAACCAGCCAAGCTGTTCCGACACCCAGTTGACCCAACAACAGGAACCAGTGATGGGAGACCAAGTGGTTCAACAGCCCGCCACCTCAACGGAACATTCCCAGGAGATGGACTATGATTCTTATGTGCCTGGAAGTGAAGTGCCAGCACCCTGCGCGAAGCACGCAACGGTCCCCGCACAGGATACACCGCCCACTAAGAAGGTGGGGGCCACCCCAGATGCTTCCAACGCACCCGCTCCTCCTTGCAGCAGTTCTCGCACCGCTGTTTACCCAACCCCACCCCCCGACCGCTCATTCCGGGTTCACAATAAACCGACCACCAGGTTTGACGTCACCACTATCCCCGTTAAATTAGTTCAACAAGTGATAGACCGGTGTCTAGGCATCCAGGGTTATCAGGGGTTCGTGATTCATAAGGTTTCCAATACAATAACAGTCCACCTTGCCAGCCTGGATGATGTTAACAAGGTCTGTGGTATTACCAGCATCCCCATCTCCAGCGATGGTACCGTGACAGTGCACTCTTACTTTGGCTCTGGACCCAATATGCAGCGGTGCGTCCTGTACGACCTTGACCCGAATGACTTCCCTGCGACCATTCTACGTGAGTTGAGGTCCCCCACACATGAGGTTCTGGCGGTGTTTCGTATTCGCAGATTCTGAAGAAGCCAGATCCTAAAAAGCATAGACCTCCTAAGCATACGCCCAATGATAACTTGGAGTTCACTGAATATGCCTTGGTAGATGAAGACCTGGATGCTCAAATAGCCCAACTATCTAAGCAGCTTGAGACACTCCGGCAAAGGAAGGCACGCGTAGCTAGTCTCCGTAAAGAACGGGCTGCAACTCATGCACTGCAAGGTTCGCAAAGCATGCCTTTACGGATGCGAGTGAATGCTCAAAAGACAACCCCCAGTGATACAGCCATCTGGAAGTTATACTTGAAACCCTATCCAATCTGACACAACTTATACAAGATAGCTTATACCATGGCTAAATGTCCTTCAAGCCATCAATCGGTCATCCTGCAATAGAATTGCCGAGGCCTTTCGAACAAATTAGGAGAACTAAAAACCAAAATTCACTCAGGTAAACTTCATGTGTGCGCGCTCCTGTTACAGTAATCAAACAAGTTGTGCGCTCTCCCTCACTTTATTGGTTACCATAGTCCTTCCATCCCGTATAATCGCACTGGCAATGCACCTGGAAAAGCGGCAATATACATCGTCAGTAGTGTTCCTCAAACACCAATCGATCTTCAGAAATGGTGCAACCAACAGCAAGAGGTGATCGCAGTTTTAACGCGCCGAGCCAAAACACCACTTCTTTTAGTGTCCTTTTATGAGAGGCCATGCAGAGCACGTCTTAACCTCGGTTGGCTCCACCACCTCAGGGCTATGTACCCAGGCACTCCCATACTCGTAGCGGGAGACTTCAACGCCCCACACTCCTTGTCGGGCTACGAGCAAGACTCCAAGAGGGGAGTACAGGTTCACGACACCTTCACGAGCATGAAGTTTACCTTACTGAACATTCCAGCCCTACCTACCATCTCTTCAACTCGGTCTCATGCTCCGGACCTTACGTGGTGGCTTGGACCAGGTAATCCCTCCTGGAATCCGGAGCCAGACGCTTGGGTGAGCGACCATTCTCCAATTTTGATTGGCTTACACACGAAGAAGTTACATAAACTTCGTCGCCAGGTCATAATTGTTCACTGGGACAAAGTCCGCTCTGATAAACGAGCTTCTTCACTAACTTCCGAAAACCTAATTTCCACGCTGCAGTCCGTACTCACCAACTGCACTATACATACCGCCCTGAACGAGGATCAACCGAAGCCCGATATGCACCTCCTTAAACTTTGGGCAGAGCGTCGCCGAGCAGAGATTTTTGCTAACCGCCACCCGACGCAATTCAAAGCTCGTGTCACGGCAAACCGTATCGCGGCACAAGCGCGACGCTACGAGAAACAGTTGTCACGTCGCCGTTGGCATGACTGGTGCTCTGGCTTTGGCTCTGGCTCTGGCACTGGAAACAAGGCCTTATGGCGGACCTTCCAAGCCATGGAGAGGAGTGGCAGCTTGGTTGATCCATCATCTAGCATTCGCCTGGCTCTCAACATCAGCCCAGAGGAGTTTGCGGACAGAGCGGCCGTGCGTTTCTTTCCCAACCACCAACAACCTCCGGCCGCCTCTCCGACGGCTGTGGTACTGGATGAATCGGGTATAACCCAACCGTTTACGATAGCCGAGCTCATCGCGGCCTTGGATGCAATACTCCGTTCGTTGAATGATGTGTAGGCGAAAGGTGTCATTCCACCTGAGTGGAAACACTCCGTGGTAGTGCCTATCCCCAAACCGGGAAAACCTCCCACGGGTATTAATGCACTAAGACCTATTTCTTTGACACCGACAATATGCAAGATATTTGAGCGGATACTGGCCACTCGATTATCCTGGTGGCTGGAGCAGAAAAGGAAATGCCATCCTGCTCAGATTGGCTTCAGACCGCACCTAGGTACAGACGATGGACTCTCTATTCTGGCTGATGATATCTTGCATGTTTCACCCCACAGCCATCTTGTGCGGACTGCTGTGGCTACCGACATTTCCAAGGCCTATGACAACGTGGACCAGAGGACAATACTCAGAAACATGCAGTCCTTAGGGATTCCACATCATGTATCCAAAGTGGTACACTCCTTCCTGTGCACAAGGACGTTTTCTATACGAGTGGATGGGAAGCCGGTCGGCCTGTTTACATCGAATCGTGGGGTACCGCAAGGTTCCGTGCTAGCACCGCTGCTCTTCAACATCGCATTTGCATCCTTGGCATGGAAGTTGCAAGACATCCCTTTCGTGAGATTTATTATCTACGCGGATCATGTCACACTGTGGTCCACAAACCGCGACCTCGGTTTACAGTGCCGTCATCTCCAGCAAGCCCTAGATGTTTTTCATGCCTTTGCGGAATCAGCCGGTTTAGAAATTTCAGCAGAGAAGTCGTGCTACATACAAGTGGCTAATAAGTCAGGAAGGAAGTTTGCCTCTATGGCTAACTTTCAACTTAAAATTGATTCAGCTGCCATACCAGCCAAAGAAGAGCTGCGGGTGCTCGGACTTCTGATCCACCAGTCGGGTTCTGGTCTTCACTGGCTCCGGAAGGCACGGAAGGAGTCCTCGACAACCTTGCACTTGATCCGCCGGATTGCAGCGCGTAGTGGAGGAGCCCGCACGGAGGTGGCTAGAAGACTCGTACGTGCTATTCTCCAGCCGCGCCTACTCTACCCGGCACAATTTCACAGACTGACCAAGCAACAATGGGCGCAACTTGAGACTATAAACCGTGAAGCTATGCGCAACATGACGGCACTTCCTGGTCTTACCCCGATACCCATCTTACAGGAACACGCCCAGCTCAATACTATAACGGAGCGTATAAACCAGCGCGAAGAAGGAAGGAAGCTCAAGCGTTTGTATATTCGAGTGGTCGCAGCGCTTCATTCACATTTTTGTCATGCGTCCCCCGCCACTTCGACCTCAGGCGATCTTCCACCATGGCGGTACACGACAATGACAAAGAATAAGACGACGAAGCTTCGTCGCCGTGACCAGCCAGCGCCAACCTCCGATACCACAGTCCCTGAAGGCCACTGCGTACTGTACACAGACGCAGCTCTTCTGCCGGACGGAGGACGGACTGCTTTCGTCAGTGCCACGCACCCGGAAATCAAAAGCTCGCGCTGTTACGCTACCGACACTCCGGACCCGCTGCTACTGGAGCTCCAGGCTGGTCATGACGCAGTCAATGCTGCAAGTGCACTCCATAACATCACGGAGGTGCATATATATACAGACTCGCTCAGTGCTGTGAAGCATCTGCAGCAAGTAAAGAAGACACCTCTGATCTGCCAGCATATTCACAGCCTCCACAGAACATCACAGCTAACGATCCGTGTACATTGGGTACAGGGGCACGGTCGGAATATACTGAATCAATTAGCGGACCATATTTCCCACTCATCTTCTCCCCCCTGAATCCTCCCCTAGCCCCCTTCCTTGTGATCCGCGCTCCTGTCTTTTAGCCCGGAAATCTCTCCTGAGAAGGGACACATGTGCCCTAATTCCCCCGTGTGTCTGCTCCCTGCCCCTTAATCTTTCCCGGGTGGAGGAAGTTTCTCTCAGGAGGCTTCGGGCTGGGGTGGCCCTCACACCTCCAGTCACTTGGACTTCGGGGCACTCACAAGACGACCCAGGAACGTGTCCAAGTGTCCGTCTCCGGCGGTTGAAGTTGACGCCAAGCATCTTTTGTGGACGTGCGCGGGAAGGAGGACAGCTCGAGACCATTGGCTCAGAAAGGTTGGTCTCCGGTGGGATAAACCGGATGACTACAACCGTTGGGTGCAGGACGATAAATGCTGCAGGTCGCTGATGGACTTTCTGCACGCCACTGGACTGCATGCATACCTGTAGATTTGAACACCTGTCGGTTTCGTGACCTTCTGTGCTCTTGGCAGCCCCTCTCTCCCTATTTTCTTCTCTTTCTCTTTCCTTCCTACTTTCTTCTCTACCTCTATCTTTAAAACGCCTTCCATATGCCGTGCGGCAAACACTCGTAATTAAAAAAAAATTCATGATATGCTGCCTCAGAATATACATTCTTGCTTAGCTTGTTCTAAATGCAAAAGAAAATTGGGGAAGAAGATAGGCAGTATCTAACGCAAACTGATGGTTATACGGACCACTGTACATTAACTTGAGGGTAATAATAAGAAGATAACCTAATGGGTTATTGTGGGACTACAGACTATGCAAAATATTTTGTGGTGCTGTCGGGCGAATGGTAAAAATATTTCAGACACAAGTAGGGCACCACAATCGGAAACTAGAAATTACAGTTTTGAAGCCCCGGAACCCGTTCGACGGGTTCCTTTGATTCGTTCTGGTTCAGGTTCTGTACCAAACTGGCGGCAAAAATACGGTTCTGCTTCAATTCGGTTCCAAGCAAAAATTCAGGTTCGGTACCGCTTCACGAAAGTAACCTATTAACGGTTACAGGATATGTTAAATATAACCCTGGTATTTATATGCGCAGATTTACAAGCAATCTACTCACTTTACTTTTATTCTTACAAACTGCAATGTTGCGCGGTTTGCGCTAAACAATAATTTTCTCTTACAAAAGTTCGCAGGGAGTATGGCAGCAGACCATTCATTTTTCTAGGATTTTCTTCAATAGTTTACCCTTGACCTTAAAACGTCCCGTTCCCTGAATAAAATTAAATCGAAGCTAAAAGGACATATCATGTCAACTAGCCAGCCCGTTTCTCTATTTCTTAATTTGGCGTTGTGAGCTTCTTTCTGTAATTACTTGTTTTTATTATGACAGTGTGGTTTTCATGATTGTCAGTTGTAGTCTAAGAAATTATAAGCGTATATTAACATTTTATTTGCCTGCAATTATAATTTACTAAAGTGCTGTTTCTGTGCTATGTATAATAAACATACTCTTAGTTTTACATTTTCTAAAAGGTCCCCCTACAGTCACTGACTATATGTCTTCGTTCTGTATACTTTGCTTATTTTTTGTATATTTCGCCTCTCGTGATCAAGCTACAACGTTCCGGCGCCTACAGACTACCTCCTACCAGCACAACACCCTTCTACATGCCATGTATCCCACCCTATACCCCACCACATGCAAATCCTGCCCCCAACCAGGCACCTTAATTGTACCACATTGTATAGGAGTTCCAGAAATCCCCTACCCTCACCCCTAACCACAAACCCTACCTTAGCCGTGGGTGGAGTTGCTGACCAGCTTTGACCTCTCGGACCAACGACTACTGGTGGAGGCTCAGATGGCTGAGCACGGTCTAATGCATCCCGCGGTCTAACGAAGCCTCCCACCGGGCGGGTGCCCTAATATGAGTACCTCGATTTAAATTTTATTCATGATCACACAAATAATATTTGATCTGAATTCTGGTTTTCTGAAATCTGCTGCTTTTTTTTTGCGCAGGCAAAGAATTTTTTATGGTAAATTCTTTACGAAATCGGAACATGTGAGGCTTTAAGAAGGTGGTTGAGTAGTCTTGTGTGCTGGATAATTCGTTCGCGATTCAGACGGATACAAACGGCGCGCATGATGGGAAGAAAGGGAGGATCACAACACGCTGTCCTGTTCTCCTTGCTGTGGACGCTAAGCACCTAGAGGTTGCGATTAACCTGGACGAGCGGAAACTTTTTTTTCCGTGGCGTAGACCACTGAGGGCGTTCTTATTCTGACGTCACCATTCACCGCCAAGTCTACCAGTGCGGGACGCTCTTCGCGGTCGTCGTCGTCTAAGAGTGATGATTGTGCATATGCGTTTCGGATATTGCGTTCCACCATTAAATGGGAAGCTTATGCGCCCTTCAAAGTGTCTGCGCTGTCGTAGGCATGGTTTGCATTCTATGGCATTATAATGCTCACCTTCGGGTTTATTCGATCTGATAATTATAAACAATTTTTAGAAAGGAAATGGGGTCTTAGGAAGTTTCTGCATATATATTTTGCAGAAAAGGCAGATCCCATTGGTGTACTTACGTCTTGAGGTATGTACCCCGATTTGTTTATTGAATGGTCAGGAAACACGGCAGTAAGTGCCATTTGAATATCAGGGTGAGTATCAGGAGACGTTTTGTTTTCATGACTGGAGAAAATAAAGGCTTCGTAGGCCCCAGGCAACGCAAGCAGACCTGCGGATACCACATGACGTTAACTTAATAAAACGCAGCTATCAGCATAAAAAGCATCAGTAATACATCTACTATACCTAAAAGACACAACAGTACGCAAACGAAATAGGGAATATTCATCCCTAGCCATGTAGGGGTGCCATTATTTGATCGTTGAATCGCAGCTGCTGCAAGAAAAAGTTCAAAAATATATTTACTTTTTTTCTGTAAGACCCTTCAATTCGCAGGGGCGGTATAGAAATAGGTGTGGTTTTTACAGTACAGAAAACAAATAATAAAGGGACGATACAATGAAAGGGAACAATTGCCACAAGTGTCCTGCCCAAACTCTTACGAAGGGTCATTGACCCTGCCGGGATTACTGGTAATACCAGATTGAGGGGGGTAGACAATACGTTGAAGACGAAGTGCTGGCTAGGCAGCTTTTGAGTGCTTGGGTCTCACCGCCACTTCAAGTGTATTCTGTACACCCCATGGCTTCTGAATACTATTCTTTCTGCTTTTCATTCGTAACATTTGTGGTGGAGCTATTGGGTAATTCCATGCATGGGATTACCAAAATTGTCATGGTGCATGCTCCATGACAACTTGGAACTTTAAGTAGGGAGCATTCATCTGGAGACAACACCAGTGCTCAAGTCAAGTCGCCACCTTCACGGATGGCACCCAGACTTTAGACGGTATATTACATCACCAGGTATCATGACAATGACGGTTAGCCATACCAGCCAGTGCAGCGGAGCCACCTCACCGCTGGCCTTCCACTCACCACGCGCACGGTCATTCCATGGCGACACCTTTGACGACGTTGAGTACTGAAAAGATCATTTCAAACTCCTGGCCATGTTGAAGAAGGCAGATGATGAGCGTCAATTACGCAATGTTTACTTTTTACTCAAAGATTCTACGAGAGCGTGGTTTAAAACTCACAAAAGTTCATTGATCAGCTGGCTAAGTTTCGGCGGCAGTCGCTCGACAACTGCAACAGTGGCGAGCGAAGAAAAAAGGCCGAACTTGCACTTCAGTTTACGGCGCAAAAAAGGAACTAGAGTATCGCTACGCTCGTTGAGTAGGGTAAGGCGGGGCAAAATGCGGCAAAAATGTGAAAACAGTGACTATTTTTTTTTATTTCACTCGATACCACAAAACTTCAATACAGGAACTTTCTTTTGGATGCAAGGTATGTGCAACATAAATATGGCCATGTTGCCATTGTTCGAACGTTTATTTTAAAAAGAAAAAAAATCACGCCATATCCACGTAATGAATGATGATAAGTGGGGCGAAGCTCGAGAGGGGGAGATCATCGGTAACCGTAACTCTCCCGTGAAAGTTCGCCCATTACATCATTAAGAAAGACGTAAGGCTGTGTGCGTACATTGTACAAATCAACTTTTATTTTCGGACTCAATGCTCCCAGGCCCAGACCTGGTGAAAGACCCCGCGCCATCGAGGACTACCCCGCACCTCCACCACAATTTGTCACGTAGGATGGGGCACAACGGTAAAGAAAGAACTTTTATTTAGGGCGAACTTGTGCCCGAACAAGACGAGAGGAAACGAGCAAAGGTCCTTGCGTCTCGATCGATCTCCGAGAACGACTGCCTGCGTTCGTGGCGTGATCTCTTGCGTGATCTCCCCCTCGCAGTGCACGTGCGCTCGCGCCTCCATTGGCGAACACAGACAAGCTCGCGCTCCCGGTGCCGAGTTTGCGCTGCCGGTTGCAGGCTGTTCCTTCGCGTGCAACGCGGCCCACTTTGCGACATCTCCGAAAGCATGCGGCGGTCACGTACCACGAGACACAAGGGACGGACAGACCCATGGCTTTAGGAGCTTCGCCCCTAAAATGCACAAAATGTCTCATTTGCCTCAACCTGCGGGGCAGAATGAGACGATGCGTGGGGTAAAACGAGAGAGTGGGAGAAAAATTTCCGCCCTTCAGTTCTTGCAGTAGAAGCACTTGAAATTCACTCCGTGGGCCACCACGCAGTTTTCATCAGCCCAGTTTTTGCACTCCACGCACTGAATCCGGACAGAACCAGGCGCTGCGCTACTATAAAACTCTTCGCAGGTCAAACACCACCAGTCCTCCTATGTGCTATTGTTGTCCTTTGTTAAACGCGTGCACTTCATTGGCTTATTCGGCAAATGGAGGCTGGGTATGTTGTCATGCGTCTTCTTCGCTTCTTTTTGCCGTTTTGAAGTGGAATTGCATGGGCGTTTCGTAGCTTCCAACTTCGTCGGCCTGGTTTTATGATTGGATGGCGTCAACGTTGTAAAAAATTCGTATTTTTAAGCGCTTGTTTATTTTTTAATTTCGCCGTCGGAGAAATGTCATTAAAACTAACCCCTTTCGCAGTAGTTTTTTTTCATTCCTCTTGGCGTCAGTCGATGAGGTTATGTCGATATTCTTGTCTACAACTTTCTCCACATCCTCTTCATCTGCACTGGCACACGACGGCACGTCGAACTCAAGGTCATGTAAAATAGCGCGTGAAAATGGCCAAACAACACACTCTTAAAACCCAGCAGTAAGGTTGCCGATGTTGCCGGAACTTTCGAAAGTATTTGCCACTAGTCCGCCATTGTGGTACATTGCGATTCACTTGATACGACACTTTCTAAGACAATTCAATGCCTTTTTGTCGCGTTTTGCCCCTCTCACAAGGCCGAATTAAAAAAAAAAAGGTCCCCTTTGACCCATGGCACCAAATGAATTAAACTTTTGGTGGCACGTAGCCTATAGTATAGAATAGCAACATAAATGCAAACGTTGTTGTACTGACAGCGGAGTATCTTCATGCACGGATCCGAACATTTTGCCGAGAAGAATTTTGCCCCTTTTGGCGGATCACGAACACACTGACATTTTCCCGCGCACTGAGAGAAATTAGAAACTTTTACACCACTAAATATAAACAACTACTGGCACCTTTCACTGAAAGAGAGAAACAAAGAAAAAAACTTCTTGTATTAGCTATTTGAGGCGGCCAATTCAAAATGTCGCGTTTTGCCACGCATCTCATTTTGCCTCGCCTTACCCTACATGTCACGCTTGTTTAGGAGAGCTCCCCTAGCATGAAAGAAGCAGAAATAGTGTGCCATCTGATGCGGGTTGTTAAAGAGCACCTCATAACTGACCTTTAGCAGCGCAACATGCAGTATGAGCGTCGAGCCAATCTGTCGCTTGCGCTTCCCCTTTGATAATAAAGCCCAGCGGGAGTTGGTGCAAAGCGTTTACCGAGAACAACTGTAGCTGCTTCAGCCTAGCGACTCCGGAACAGCGAAACGCTCGTTGCTGTGGCAGATGTCGTGCGCGACAAAGTTAGGTGATATAGGGCCTCGTTGCGCAACACGAAGTTCAGCGTCCGGTCACAATGTGCACGGATGGGCGTGGCACACCAGATTCTGCAGAAGAGCGTCTTGTCGCAATTTATAGAGATATTCTATACGCACGCCGACTTCCGCA
The DNA here is from genome assembly GCF_048455015.1 of Haemaphysalis longicornis. Classification (NCBI taxonomy): domain Eukaryota; kingdom Metazoa; phylum Arthropoda; class Arachnida; order Ixodida; family Ixodidae; genus Haemaphysalis; species Haemaphysalis longicornis. Next base: position 41,019,204 of record NW_027526385.1, on the reverse strand, counting down.
CCATCCCAGCTAATACCTGCCGAGACACAACTCTTCAGATACATGAATTTGACCACAAGGTATTTGCCGAGGCGCCCCCCCCCCCCCCCCCCCCCCAAAAAAAAAAAAACAGCTGTTTCGCGCCCGTCCGAGAGTCAGCCTCTCGGCTGCCATTGCGGAAATGCCGGTCACTGCCGGTATCGTTGAATGGGACTTCTCGGCTTTTCCCTCTACACACTTCGACCGCTCTTTGGGGAACGATAGCAAAACATCGACGAGTATATTCCTTTATTTTTTGCTGTCGTTCCCACTCATCAGCTGTCGGCCACTTCGAACACAACGCATTACTTAAGATCGCTTTCACTTAGCAGGTACTTTTCGTTCAGTCGTAACGCCTCTCCTCGACCCGCCTGGAACTGTTCCCCCGCAGGATATTGAACCCATTGTTTCAGGGAATCTGACACTGAAGAGTTGTTGGGAGCGGCCTCCCGTTTTGGGTGAAGCCGTTGCAAGCAACGCTCAGTAACCTCCGTCGACGCAACCACACCCGCATGATCCTTGGGCCCAAGCATGTTTTTCACCATAACAAAGAAATTTTAGCCGGTATCCCCGTTCTCATTGGAAATCACCATGTAACCGCTCTTGTTTATAGTGGCACTGACTACTCTGTTATCAGCAGGCCACTTGCGTCCAAGCTGCGGAAAGTTACCACGCTTTCGGGTGGTGTGCAAATCCGGAAGGCTTCCTTGTGGAACCGACTGGGCTACGTACCGCCCAGGTTGAAATAGGGCGGTACGTTTTTCCCGACTATTTTGTCGTGCTGCAAGAGTGCTGCAAACAGCTCATACTGGGATAAGACTTTCATTTGGGAATGTGGCGCGGTGATCAGCCTGCGAGAAATATTTGTAACATTTTCGCAGCCCGACGGCGATGAGAGAGACCCATAAAAACCTACGCTAAGGGTTTCCGGTGAGCGCGTTGCCCTACCTCGAAGCATTAGCACGTTTGTGGGAACTGTGGAACTGTGGAACGCGGGAACTGTGGAACGCGAGAAGTGTACTGTGGAACGCGAACTGTGGACGCGAGAAGTGTAGGAGTCTCAGATCATGAGGGACTTCTGAAAGGGAGGCGCAAGTGTTCAGCAGGATACGAGAAATGGGTTGAGAATGGCAGGAGGGGTTAAAAAAGACACAGGGGAGGCGCTAAGCCCGCTTAGTGTGCATTCCTGGGTCGATTTCATCACAGAGATTCCACCACTTGGAGCGAACAAGTTGATCAGCATACGGTCGGGCCTCCTGGGTTAAGGTATTTATATAGAGGCGCAGTTTCCGATTGTGTTTCTGGTGGCACCAACAGCGCAGAAGAGGACGACAGGTATCCCATACGTGTAGGAAGTGGGTGTCGATGTAGGGCGCCTCAGTGTTCGGGTAGACACGATCAGTGTGCCGCTGACAAAGATCCGGTACCTGTTGAAGCCAAGAATCTCGGTCCGCGGGGTTTAAAAGGGGAGAAAAGGCCTTTCTGACTGTTGCCAGTCTGTTATTTTCATACGCTTATGCACTCATCGGCGTAGGTGTGTGGTTGATAGGGTGATTTCCAAGGTGGCATGGCCCCTGCCAAGGAACTCATGCATGTGTGACCTTGTAGACCTCGGGCCAATGTAGACAGCTAGGTCCGGAGTTGCGTCTCGGGCAGCACTGTAGCCAATGCGTGTTGGGGACATCAGGATTTGTGAGGAGGAAGTATGATTTGCGTTATACTATTTCTGCTAGAGCGCGGCCTTTACTCCCGATCCGAGGGTAACCTGAAAGGTGAAAGCACAATTGAAATCCCCGAGGATGAGACGTGGTGGTGTCTGATGAGTGCTTGAGGGGAACACTGAACCTAAGGGCGGCACTCGCTTGCCGGGATGGTGGTAAACATGAACGATTTGCGTGGTTGCGATAGGTGTATTAAATGAGCCGACTACCCCGTGGGCGATAAAATCTGGGGAAGATGGAAGGAGGTTGAGCAGCTGACTAAATGGAAGGTGAGAGGCTATAAGAGTGATAAGGCAGAGTGAGCTAGGATCCGTGAACTTTCCTGCGTCAGAGACAACATAGCGAGGGATTCGCGGCAGATAGAAAGCCTCTGGAAAGAAAATTACAACCGGGGGGGGGGGGGGGGCGACGAGTTTGGATAAATATGCTGGGAGAAGAGAGTTTCCGCTTGAGACCTCGACAGTTATTTTGCCACACTGACGTCACAAAGGACGGGGGGAGAGATGGATGTTTGCCCATTAGTAGAATTCGTCAGAGCTGTTGTTGACATCTTCACTTTCGGCGTTGGGGATGTGCAGATAAGTGGGGCCTTTTCTAGCGCGGCCGGAGTCGTCGTCCAAGTTAGGGGGCTGTAGGTCGAGGCTGCAGCTGTGATGGGGCGGGGTCATTTCCCAGTCTTGCGAAATTGACCATCTTCCACTCGTTGCACGCGCTCTGCTAGGGCGTTAACGGCCTTGATGAGCTCCATTAGCAATGGAAATAAATCGGCCACTGGTTCGGTGCTTTTGCAGGGACAGGGATGCGGCAAGTGGCAGTGGACTGGGGTGGTTCCAGGGCTGCGAGGTACATGGCTTATTCAATGATTGGGAATGACGAAAGTTTGGTTGATGATATTTGATGACAAGCGGGAGGAGGTGACTTGCTCACATTGATGTATTGAGGCATCGTTTGTGTCCCTGGTTGGACATGACCGACACGACGTAGACACTCGAGTTACAGACCGGGAGTTTAAAAAGAATGTCCGCTTCATACCGTGTTGTCGGAGTGGCACTGGCTACGACCCACAAGCACAGGATATCATTATACCCACATAAATGCCAAATATCTAGAGGGGAGCACAGCCTCCCCGGTAGGCTATTTGGTATGGCATCGCACCGGTATTGCGATAGCAGTGCGCTCGGGTCCCACCTGGGAAGCACTTTTTTCTCAATTTTCTTTCTAACTCTGAAGAATTTCAAAAACTATTCTGTTCTTAAAAGAAGAAATGACGAACCGCCGTTCCCCCTTTCCATTTCTTTGCACTTTCTGCTAGTATTACCTCGCCTATCTGTGCTTATTCAACTAGCCCCTCATTTGGCAATCCTTCTTATGTATATATATATATATATATATATATATATATAGAAATAAGAGTTGGCAGTCAAGAAAACCATGGAAAGCAAAGGGGAGGATGTGGTAGGTCATTGTCATTGAAACAGATAAAGAATTTGGAAAAAAAGAAAGTGGAGAAAAAATGCCCGCCAGGTGGGATCCGAACCCACGACCTCCAGAATACCGGTCTCCAGAACACCAGACCTCCAGAACACCATACCTCTAGAACCCCAGACCGGTATTGTGGAGGTAGTGGGTTCGGATCCCACTTGGCAGGAATTTTTTCTCCACTTTCTTTCTTACCAAATTCTTTATCTGTTTCAATGACCTACCACATCCTCACCATTGCTTTCCACGGTTTTCTTGACTGCCAACTCTTATTTCTATATATAGTTCTCTCGTGATAACAAAGTCAGCGGGGGGGCGAAAATATTTGGTATAAGCGGTATTTCGATATAAGCGACAACTCAAAAAAGCTAAAATAGTTGTGCTTTATTGCACAACAACTGCAAGGAATCAAAACACAGTATATTCAGGGAAGCAAAGATTTATTTAGGTGCTAAAAAGGCAGCTACCTTTGTCCGTATCAAGTTGTTGCTGGGTGCGAGCATTCACTGCTCCAATTTGACCAAGCATTGCATGCGGCTGTGGTCGCGATCATTAAAGTGGCAGTGGGTGTGGCCAATTTACAGGGGGGCGTGCGGACGTCACGGAACCTTACACGAGTTTTGTGCTGGAAAGCGCTGCAAATGTCGTCGCTTGAGTCTGAGGTTGCATTTGTTGCGCTCAAAAAAGTGATTAACTGCTCATTTTGGGTGCACAGTGATATCACAAAAACTGACCGGTTTTGCACTAGTGGCTTTGCATGATCTCTGGGAAATTTTTCCCGAGGTGTGCAGCAGTTAAGTTGGCAAAACAAGAGTTTTTCGGCGCCCCGTTGTCGACGACACTGCTAATTCTATGGTTCGAGTGTGAGTGTTCGCGCAGCGTCGCGTCCGCGTTATTGGCCAATGTTTAGGAAGAAAATACAATGACCCTACCACACATTCGGACCGTTTGTGTAAAGTCCGATGGCGCTAATCGAGCATCACCGGCTCGAGAAAATCGCCGAAGAAAGACCAGCTTGCGTTGACCCGCCATGTTGGAAACATGACTCGCCGCTGGGTCGCCGCCGCTCGGCCATGCCTCCGCTCGCCACTTTGCTTTAAGCGAGTCAAGCTCTTCGTGTACCTCAAAAAATGCAAGTGGCGAAGGTTCTTGCATTGTTCAAAAAAGGAAATAGAGCATCGGTATCTAACTAGAGGCCGAGTTCAATACTTCCTATCTTTTCTAAAGCTTTGGAAAAAAATTATTTTTAGGTAATCGCCTATCCAACTTTCTGGAAAAGAACTAAATGTTATCGAATTGTCAGTATGCCTTCAGAAAAAGAAGGTAGACACATCTAGCGTTACTTGAGCAAAAAGAATTCATTCTGAAAAACATTGAAAAACGACAACTTACATTAGGTGTTTTAATCGACTACAGCAAAGCCTTGGATAGTATAAATCATAACCTACTGCTCGACAAAATTCGTTAATATGGTATCCGCGGCACAGCTGTAGAACTTATAACGTCATACGTAGGGCACAGAAGCCAATTTGTTCTGGTAAATAATCTCAGCTCTAAAATCAGACAACTGCACTTAGGCGTACCACAAGGCAGTATTTTAGGGCCCCTTCTCTTCAACATCTACATTAATGACATCGTGAACGTTGACACTAATACAAAATACATAATTTACTCTGACGATGTTACTCTCCTTGTTTTATCTTGTGATGTCATGCAGTTGGTACAAACCTCTAATGAAGTGCTTGAAAAAATACACAGGTGGTCAGTGGACAACGCCTTAAGAATTAACGTACATAAAACGAAAGCGATGCTTTGTCAATCCAAAAACAGAAATATCCTTTTACCGGCTGATATTATGATAAACCACTCTAAAATTGAACTGGTGATGTCTGCAAAAACGCTAGGTGTTTTTTTCGACCAAGACATGTCTTCGAATGCACACATTAATTTTCTCGCAGGGAAACTTTCGTGAATAGTTGGAATTGTATATTCTGTACGTGATCTTCCGTATAAATTTAAGTTACTGTTGTACAATTAACTATTTTTAAGTAATTTTAGCTATTGTTGTCTCGTGTGGAGCACAACTTCTGCAACTAATATAAATAGGTTATTTTTGCTACAGAAAAAATTATTGGGCTTCTATGTAATGCACGTTACGACGCTCCTACTGCTCCTTTGTTTAGTAAACTTTCTCTACCTAAGATTCAGGACCTGCTTAAGTACCGCTTAGCCTACACATATACTCTAGAACGCAAAAACAATACTAACAACATTTCGTTGATAGGTAATCTTCAAATTAATCATACGCCCTATATGACTAGACTGTCTCAACGTTAGAAAGTTCGTCGCCCACGTACAAACTACACTTTGCAGATGATTGAGTACCCTTCCGAAGTTGTTCAATGGACTTGCGTTTATTGGCTTTGATATTGACTCATGTACAAAATCTATGCTGTTTAACTTGTTTGTTCGGAAAGTCTATGATGTTTGGGAATAGTGGCTTGCTATTTTTGTGCGGTTTGTTGCGTATATTTTTTTAGCACTATTGCCTTCACGTTCTTATACCCACTTATTGATGCGCTATCTATTGCAGTTTTGAACATATTGTGTTTTCCGTGCTAGTTTTGTTTGTCACCCACAAGTGGTGTCTATGTATCGCTTTTTTTTTTGTTTTCCCCGCCGCTGTTGTTTCTGTCGTTTCTGTTGTTTCTGTTGACCACGAAGGATATAGGGCTCCGTCAAGTTGCTGAGTGCAACTTTTTACCCTATTTTCCGCAATAACGGTGTACGTTTATGGAAGTAAACTTCAACTTCAACTTCAAGCTAGTTACATGAGCCACTTGAGTTCTCCGACTACGCCATCCTCAAGCAGTAAGCTTAATATGATATAGTTAATAGAAGTAAGTCGGTTAAGGACCAGGAATGGGGCAACGTAATATGACAGAAGTTCCTCGCACAGTCCACCTGGTGCTGAGGTGTCATGACCAGTCAGTGGACAAGGCGCACCCAAGCACGGACCTCGGCGCTAAGAGAGAGAGAGAGAATGCTCTTTAATGTGAACTGGTGAGGTCAGCCCTGCTAGGGACAAGGCTTGCTACACCAGATGGGGGGTGACTACGTTGATGAGTGGTGCATATCAGACATCAGGGTTACAGTAGGAAGACGACAAACATGAAGCGTTAAAAAAATGAAAAAAAAGGACAAAAACAAGAGATTGCTGCCAACAGCCTCGGCGCTAACTCGCGCTTTCGTCGCTATCGGCTTGTGCCATGTGTCAATCCGCATTGAATAAGGCGGTTCGTATACCCTGCGTCAACCGCGCCCCTTCAACTCTGAGTGGCTTCAGCTGAAACGAGCAGGCGTTTTCGGGCACGCGACTCCCTGCGCCATCCCCGCACGGGCGATTCTGATGAAACAGCAGAGACTACTGCGGAAGCGCGGGCCATGAAATCTGTAATCGGCTAGCATTGTGAGTCAAGCCCCCAGGCGCGCCTCGTACTCGGATAAAAAGGGTCTTCTGGCCGCGTGATCGCCTCCTCTCCCTCGTGGTCGCGTGGGCCAAAAACCAGAATGGCTTCGCGCGACGGCGGTGCCGATGTGTGTGAGATTGTGGATCTGTGGGACCTGAGAAGGCGGTTCCACCGCGTCTGGTGCCTGCGTGCACTAACCTTTACTAAGGGTTCAGTAAAAGTTGATTCTCTCTCTCTCTCTGTGAATGGACCAAACATTTGGGAGTTGAGTTTCTTAGGGAAACTCTAGGGACTTTGGCTTGAACAAAAAAGCGGTGTTGCGACCCGCCGATTGTCGTGTTACTGTTGTTGCTCTTGCAGTTGCTGTTGTTGGCTTTTTTTCTTTATTCCAGTATGGGCACAACAAAACAAGTACTACACAGTCAGCCCTCAGGGCTGAGAAAGGAAAGGAACATACAAAGAAACCACCGAGCTTTTAGCTGGCGGTTACGTTTTTGCGAACTTTTAATACAGCTAGTTCGTTCATAGCAGTCATCACATCCTCATCGTACTCCAGCTTAACAAAAACTGGCACGGCATCCAAACTTGTACTCATCATGTAAATACGTGTATAAAGTTTTCTTCATCAGCAAGCATCGGTCTCTTGATCAACGTCTTCGGTCAGCAGACACGCTGCCCAGATGGATTCCCGAACCCCTGAGTCGCAAAGACTGGCTGGCAGCGGTGGCATGAAGCCCCGCAACGGAACCCGAGGACTACGACGACGGCTATGGGAGTGTGACTTCCTCCCTTTGAAATTTACCAGGTTAGTGTGTCGCTTGGAAGTGTCTAACCTGGTATTTCTTTTCTTCGTTGAGAAACGTGTGTGTGTCACGAATGTGCCAGTCTCGTGTGTCTCTTAGAAGTGCGTGAGCTGTTGTGTTTTCTTCGTTGACAAGCGTTTTAGGTGACGATAGAACGGACAGGGGTGTAGCCTAGTGTCTGAGACCAGTAGTCATGGATATGAATTCGTTGGTCAGAGCCAACTTGCTCTTGCTGTGAGACCTATTGCATGCGTCGATACGGAAAAACACTCGTAAGCCTCATATTATCGATGCGGTTGGCACCCTGAACGCAGACGATAGCGAGCTAACGGAGTGCTAAGTGAAGGAAAGCAAGCGTGCAGCGGATGCGGAGCTAGAGAAAACGCGCCTCGAGGAATCTGAGCGAAAGCGCCTCGAGGAATCCGAGAAAAAGAGGCGAGACGACAAACAGAAACGTCGCGACAAGGAGCTAGAGTTGGAACGGCACAAACTCGAGCAGCAATGATTAGCAAGCACGCAAGCTAGCTCACCGACACACAGCCCAGGAGACAGGGAGAATTTCAAAATGAAAGACCTGCCTCATCCTTTTAAGACAGAGGAGGACATTGGTTTGTCCTTAGTGAACTTCCAGCGGACGTGCGACAAGATGTTGTTTAAGAAGGGATCCTGGCCCCAGCGTTTCCTAACACTCCTGCAGTGTTAAGCTGCCGATGTCATTGCTAGGCTGAGCAATAAGGAGTCGGAGAATTACGATACGGTAAAACGCAGCCTACTCAAGAGGTATCGGTTGTCGTCGGAAGCTTTCCGCCAAAGGTTCTGAAAATCGGAAAAAGCTAAAGATCAGTCGTACGCTGAATACGGCTATAGCTTCAAGCTAAACCTGGTAGAATGGCTAAAGAGTGCGGAAGCAAACGGGAACCACGACAAGGTAGTGGAGTGCATTTCCTTAGAGCAATTCCTTGGCACAATACCCAAGCCGACGCATATGTGGGTCCTAGACTGGCCTGACGCCAAAAGGGTGAAAAAGGTGACAGAACTAGCCTTTGAATACGCGTCGCGCCGCATACAGTAGGGAGGGGCCCCGCACAGGGCCACTTTTGATCGAGAAGGAGCCCCTCTGCGGCCGTTTTCCGGTCAAAAGGGCACAAAAGGGAAAGAAAACCGGGAAGGGGGACCCGCAAACACCAAGACGAAGTCTCCTTAACAAACAAAAATTTTGAAGCTCCAAGACGCTCTGTGCATTTCAAGTGCCGGCAACCCGGCTACTTAGCAGATGCATGCCAGAGTCACCGTATAGTTAGCTCCTACGTGGACGGTGACGACGAAAACCTGGCGCTCCTCAGACCATACATCCGGGAGTTCACCGTAAACGGAAATAGGTGCGAAGTGCTGAGGGTCTCTGCAGCCACCATGGACGTGCTCCACCCGTATTACGAGAAGCGAAGAGATTTCTTTGCACAATGCGCATGGATTAGGCAAGCAGTGCAGAAAGACAGCGTTTGTTTACCCCCGCCTCCTGTCAAAATCGAAGGGCCTTTTGGCGTGTTGGTGACAGAGGCAGCCGTTTCAGCCAACGTTCCCTTAGCTTACCCGCACCTGTTTTCGGACAAATCGGAGTGTCTCCTAAGAGAACAGGGAACCACTTTCGGGAAAGGAAAGGCAAGCGCGCTCACTCGCTCTAAAGCAAGAGAACTGGCAAGTCAGTTGAGAGGGGAAAGCCAACTGGAGTTAATACTAACGGGGAGGCAGAGTGGACTCCTGCAGACGAGGACGTAACTGAAGATGTGCCGGGCATGTTTTACCCATGTCGTGCACGAGTTTCCAGCGCCTTCTAGGAGTAGACAGGGACCAGTTTCAAAGAGAACAAGAAGCGGATACTAAAATTTAGAAACTGCATGATTTCGACGCGGTAGGGGTCCCAAGAAAGAACATATCCCTTCACAAAAGAGGTGGTCTGTTGTTCCGGCGTTATTAGGATAGGCGAGGGGACATCTTTGATCAGCTAATAATGCCGACGTAGTACCGGCAAGATCTGCTTTAGCGCTCCCATGATGGTGGCTGGTGGGGCCATTTGGGTGAAAAAAACCAAGGCCCGCCTCCTCCAAGAATGTTACTGGTCGTCTTGCTTTCCCGATGTAGAGCAGTGTGTTCGCTTGAGCGACAATTGTCAACGCGGGGGCAAACCACATGAGAACGGCAAAGTTCCGATGGCACTTGTCCCTATAATCACGGACCCTTTTATGCGAGTAGTGATAGATATTGTTTTGCCCCTTCCTGGAAACTCACAGAGAGAGGCAACAAGTACTTTCTGACAATGCTGTGCCCAGGCAATAAATTCCTCGAAGCAGTACCTCTGAAAGAGTTGTCCTCTGACGAAGTGGTTGCCGGTTTGCTGTCAGTGTTTGCCGGACTGGGTTTTCCCGTGGAAGTACAAAATGATCAGGGGACCGTGTTCACCAGTGCTTTAACCACTACATTCCTGGAACACTGCGGACTGAAGCTCATTCATAGCTCTGTCTGCCACCCTCAACCAAACATTGGTCTGCGATGCCACTCCACATTGAAGCGGGTTCTTCGCGCCCTTTGTTTCGTGCACCAACAAGAGTGGGACACCTGCTTGCCCACCACCTTGTTTTCGTTTCGTACTGCCCCACACGAGTCGACCGGGTTTACTGCGGCAGATTTAGTTTACTGCAGGAATCTAAGATCTCCTATGCTCATGCTAAGAAAGGTGTGGGTAGGTCGAGGAGAAAGCCCTGCGGTCGTGGAATACGCACCAACGCTCTTGGTAAGACTAAACAAGGCAGAGAAGCCTGCGGATGAGGGAATGGAAGCCTCTAGAGAAAACGCAAAAGCTTACAACGACCGCCGTGCCAGAGAGAGGTCTTTCAACCCAGATGCCCAAGTCATGATTCTTAAGCCGTCGCAGCCAAATAACTAGAAATTCAATGGAGGGCTCAGCTCTAGTTTTGCAAAGTTGTCCGCTACAAAGTATGTAGTTCATCTGCCCGGCAAAAAGAAGGTTGCAAAATCTACCACGCCAACCTTCTTAAACCATACCGCCAGCGCGAGTCTTTGCTCAACCTCACCATCAACATGCCAGAAGAGAAATCCGTAGTGATCCCGGAACTGGAAATCAATCCACATGGTTTTTCTACGGAGGAAATCGAAAAGTTGACCACTCAGGCCAACATTCTTTATACGATGCAGATGAAGAACCTCCGTGGCGTGATCCATGAGTTCAGGTCTTTGTTTTGGAAGCGACCGGGCAGAACGAGCCTTCTAACGCATGACATAGAAGTAACAAACATGAACCTCATCCACTGTAAGCCATACAGGATGCTTCTGATGCGACTGGCCATCCTAGAGGCGGAGGTAAAGAGAATGCTAGAGCTGGGGGTGATGAAGGAGAGTAAAAGCGACTATAGATCTCCTATGATCACTGTAGAAGCACCAGGAACATATCCGGGACCGTGTATTCACCACAGAAAGTTGAACGTGGTGACAAGTGATCAAGTTTTACTGATCGCAAACCTTGACGAGAGAATAGAGGAGGTTAGTGCCACTAGCTACATTTCCACTTTAGGCCTAGTACGCGGTTACTGGCAGGTACCCGTTTCGGAGAGAGCTCAGCGCTACGCCGCCTCTGTTACGTCGTTTGGCATGTTCACCCCGACGGTCCTGAGCTTCGGACTGAAAAACGCTCCCTTTTGTTTCTCTAGTTTGATGAGTGAGGTGCTCATTCACATGGACGACTTTTCAGTGCCATACGTGGACTGCGTAGTAATGTTTTCCAATAGTTGGGAAGAACACTTGGAGCACTTGAGAAGGGTCTTAACGCGACTGCAGTAATCTGCCCTCTCGGTAAAAGTCGAGAAGTGCCAGCTTGGCCGCCGTAAGGTGAGTTCCTTTGGTCATGTAGTGGGAAACAGTCTCCGCTGGCTCTCAGACATCAAGCTACTCGAAATTTCTGGTTATCCTCATCCGACCACAAAAACTGACATAATAGCATTTTTCGGACTTGTCGGATACTACCGCCAATATATAGCTGGATATTCTGAGCTGGCGAGTCCGCTCACTGATGCTCTGCGCAAAATGATGATATTGAATGCTCTTCAGTGTTTTATGGAGTACCAAAACGCTTCGTAAAGGCATTCGCACTGGTTTTCTATACAACAAAACTGGTCAAGCAACTGTTGTAAAACTATTTGATTTAGTCAGAGCATGAAAGTGCTCAGGAAGAATGTCCTAAATGAAATTGGCTACAAACGGCACTTTCATCTTTGTGAAATTCAACAGCCTTCCGCCGCCTCCTGCTCCTTCCCCATTTATTACAGGTAAGCCGCCCCACAGAAGATATCAGGACCTGGACAATACATCTATTCCAGCTCTACGAAGAAATGTATCTTTTCGTTATTCGATAGTAAAACAGGCACATCAATTAAAGGAACGACCATTTGTGAGCACTGTTTAATAAACGAATTTTGGTGTCAACTGATGCTGATAATTAAGGAAGGCTGCGCTGATGGCTGCACGGCTGGTGGTTGCGCGCGGGCTCACTTTGATGTAGGTGCAGTGGACCCAAAATTCTAGGACACGCGCTGCTAGGACACGCGCAGCTAGTCGCGCTGCTGCACAGCGCGACTGAGTCATCTGCTTGCGCGGAATGCAGTGACCGGCCTCAGTACAGTTAACGTACTGTGCCTGAACTCCAATGCCCGTAGCACGGCCGTATTTCCATCGGCTTCCTTTGGTGGCCGTACTTCGGCCGCACACGGGTGGCTTTGGAATGGCTAGAACCGTGGAATCTGGCCGTATAAACGTAAGCCGGTCGACTGGCCGACTGGGTTGGAATGAGCTATAACACATTGTCGCATGCTTGGCAGTGTGGTAAGCGTGGGTAATAAACGGCAAGATGTCTCAATTGTTGTGGTCAGAAGCAACATGCATGGCATATATGTAAGTTAGTGTCCTATTGGTCCGCTCAGTGAGGCCGTTTGTTGGTTTGTGATATGTCACTGAATGACACAATTGCGAATCGGACAGATCAAGGAGCTGTTCAACAACGCCAGCAGTGAACTGGCGCCCACAATTTCTGATGAGGGCATGAGGTGGGTCATGGTGAAGTATACTGCGATTGAGAATAAAGTTCACCACTTTAGCAGCTATTGCAGATCATTATGCCGCTGTCTCAAAATGGCGTGAAAGGTTGTCGACGCACACGATGATCAAACGGTTCCGTTTCTATGACCGAGGAAAAGGAGGCATGAAATCAGTACCCACTTTTTCAAGGGATAAAGGGGGCATTCACAGGGTGGAATCTTCCCGGCTGAGCAGTCGTAGGGCATTTCTTGCGTTGACACTGGGGGCAACTCGCCACGTAAGCTGGGTCGACTGTTACATTTTTGGGCAAAAATAACAACGCTGTTGTGTGCGGTGAAGAGTGCATGCACAGCCCCGATTCCCAGCTGTGGAGTAGTCGTACATATCATGAATTACAGAACACAATTTTTCTCGCTCCACTAGGAGGTCCCGGGATCCCGTTGGTGAGTAGCTCTTCTTGTGTAGCAGGTCATTGTGAACACAGGAGGATCGGGTCTCACTGTACAGCAGTAAACACTGCTTTTACTGAACCCAACCCCGACTTTTTTGAGCATGCCGAATCCGAAGTGGAACTAAACCAAAAAAGAATAACAGTTATTGGTTCATGACAAAGGATTTTGGGCATTTGTTGTTGGTAATCCGCAGTCAATACAATTTTATGCCCTCAATTTTGTAATCATCCATGCACTTGCCCACCTCAAAATACTCACAACACTACAAGCAGTCTATTTATGGTCAGTAATCCTCGCATCTGTGGTCTTACTTCTGGTGTGACACTTCGAATAAAAACATGAAGCCGAATGAAGACTTCGAATGGTCATATATATACTTCCTTCTCCTGAACAAGTGCAGTCTAATTTGTTTTGTCTAGTGGCCCATTTCTTAAATCTTTTTGTAGGTTTGGGGTCAACACTGTACCATTATGTCTGCTGTTCAACTGCGTGCTTTTTAGCTTGCCTAGATCAATTTTGAGAGTATATTTTGTGAGGAAAATGAAGCATACAGAAAAGGTAGCACTAGCAGAAAAATATTCGAGGTTTGCCTGCAATGTATACTGCACATCTCATTCCAGCTTTCGTGTTGGCAAAACATGATGTAGAAAGGTTCTACTGTTGACACCACTGTGCGACAGAAATAACCACAAAACTGCGTCTCTCTTGAATTCAGACGTCGTTCAAACACCTTCAACTTCCACAACTGAGCTAATTCTCAAATTTTTTCATCATCAGAGAGAAGTACATATTTGAAATTGGTACACGTATATCCAGTGATAAGCTAAAACAGCGTCCTGCATAGAAATTATTTGCCCCGAAAGTGATGAAACATAGGCCATCAGTTTGAATAGTTTGATTGTCAGCCAAACACCACAACATATAGGCCCGTGATTTTCCCCCAAAATAGTACCCTGAGGTAAACTTGTGTTGGCACGTAGTATCTGTTATGGAGCGGGACGCAGACGCGAGGCCATGGCTGAGCCGGACCGAGTTTTATTAGCTTCTTTCTCTTCTAGCCCCTCGTTGCGATGATAGTACGCGGTCGTCTTCCTCTTCCATAATTCCGCAACATACTCCCACCCCCGACGGTGGCGCTAGTGGTGGGGACGTGCAGCGCAGATTAGTCTAGGCTTGCCGTACATTAGTCCAATGTCATTCCTGCGGAGTCTAGAGGGGGTAAATGCCTTTCTGCTTTATCCTCCATCGATGCTTTGAGGCACGATGCCTTCTTTTGACACTTTCTTGGCTAAGACGGGGACCGAAGTTTTTCTTGAATGAGACTGTCTTTTGAATGAGGCAGTGAAGTTGCTCCACGAGTGAGCGTGGGTAAATCGTATTCGAAATCGAGCCTGAGTCTTCTGGTCAGTAGTTCCCTTTTCTCTTCCTGTCTGCTTTCGAAGTTTCATTCTGGGTACGGGATGAGTATTTTCCACTCGCGTCGGAACCGTTGTCATGGAACTGGAGTTTCTTGCTTGTAGTCGAACGGACGCTTTCCCTTCATGTTCTTGAATTTGCGTGTTCCGAGATTTGTTTGCGAGCCACTCGTTTTGTAACTGCGATGCGCGAATGAATGCCTTGCTGCCGTTGCACGCGGGATTACTTCTAGGTTGTTCATCTGTTGTCTTTATCTGAGTGTTGCCCTTACGGGTTGGCTTCTTGGGTTTGGCCGCGGGCGCACCCGAGTCTGAGGTGGTATTGTCATCGCTTCGGCGAAATGCCACGGCACCGGCTGCTTGGTCAAACTTGGTCTTGCTGCTACATCCCGCGGCCTCGTTCACCGAAGACGTTGCAAATGTAGGGGCGCTGTGCTGCTCCGTGTTCTCTTACGCTGAACATGATGAACTCGCGGTTTCGCAAGCAGCCCTTGTTGCGAATGGGAGTGCTACAATGGCCGCGTCCCTTTTCAGGGAGGTACCCCCTCTGAAAGGATCCTGCGTCGGTTGAGGTGGCGACAAAGTCTTCGTCGCGGTGAACGACGTCCTCAACGTTGCCTAAGAAATTTGTTCCTTTAACGAAACCTTCGTGCGACTTATCGCGTAAAGTCCAGAAGGCTCTGGATATGACCGTCCAGCTTTCGAAGTTCGTCTTCCTTTTGTTCTGCCATACGGTGCAAAGCGATGAGCATGCTTATATTCGATGGTGACGATTCCAAGACCCGAATAGTGGTGTTGGCTAGTTCCATTATGTCCGCCCGGAGGATGACCAGTGAATTGATAAGTTGGTCCACGACCTGCCTGTCATCTAAACCAGAGAGCGCAGCGAAGCAACGGTCGGGACTGTTCGATAGGTGGGGTTCATCTCCGGGTTCTAGGTGGGGGTCTGTGTCCAGCACGCAGCCATCGCAGGCACCGCTCAAGGGTGAGGCCTCCGAAATGAGAAGATCCGACGTACCTGAGGCCACGCACTACCTTGAAGGGGCACCAGAAAATGTGTAGCGAAAGAAGAACAGCGTCTGCTTGCAATGTGGTGATCCAGTAGATTAGCTAGGCGGTGAGCGCCTCCGATCCCTTTTCCTCTCCTCCTACTGTCGCCCCCTGCCTGCGCATCTTTATTTCTTAGCATACTCCCACCGCCACCAAGTTGGTTGGAAGCTAGCAGGTAGCTGCACGGGAAGTGGCGAAGTCCGGGCCTAACTACGACCAGTTCTTCGACTTCCGGCGGCGCATAATTCCACAGTAGCGATGCTTGTAGGCTGGCTAGGGGATTCAGTGGGCATTTGGCTGGATGTCTCGGTGCCGTCGATCTCGGTACATGTGTATAGCCAGCGTCACGGGCAACGAGCGCTTGCTGGGTTGCTGGACCAAAGTGACTTAGGGGCTAAATTGAAGATTCTGAATGTTGATATGGTCACCCGGGAAGAGAAACCACGCTCCAGGTTTTCGACCAGAAGGCAGCCGCCGGGATTGAATGGGAACAGCTGATGCGGACGGCCAAATTTGCAGAGATCATGCGGCGAGCGTAATGGCACTGTCATTGCGTCCATGTTTGATATTGCTTCTGTGAAGCAATCGGTGGGTTCGAGCAGCACATCCGGTTTCTCTGCGAACCATGGGACGTCCCTGTCGTCGGATCCAAAAGCAGTGTAGAAAGGCGCGTACAGCTTCGACTTGTGCTTGCTGAAGAAGAGGTAGTCACCATCTAAGCATTTCTTCTGCTTCGCCACGAGGATGCCTCCCCACCGGGCTTGAACGAGCGCGGCCGAAGCTCGCTTCCGGCGTCCAAGCTCGCTCACGGAGAGCCGGAGGAGCAGGCGCTTCGTTACCCCCTGAAGGAAGTCCACGGTCTGCACGAATCGTGTTTTTGTTGCCGGTTGCAACAAAACTTTCTTCCCATCGTAGCAGGGCTGCTGAGACGTTTCAGAAACGAGAGCTGCGTCGCAAACGAAACGGTCTCAACATGGCCGCAGGGACGCCTCTAAAGCGGGAGTCGAATCGGTGATTCCCAGTTCATGGCAGGGCCGGTCAGAAGTGTCCGGAGCGGAAGTCGAGTCATCGATGCGAGGGTTGTGGAAGAGCTGTAATGACGTCTCCGAAGTGAGAATTGCCTCGGTGATGCCAGCGTATGCCTCAGGCCACTGAGAAGTCTCCAAAGTAGAAGTCATGTAGGCGAAGCTAGATTCACGGCAGGGCCGCTGGGCCGTCTCCGCAACGACAGCCGCCTCAGCAATGCCGTGGTCCCTGGAGTGTTCTTGAGGCTTCCCTGAAAGGGCAGTGACGGAAGCAGCAGGACTGCGCAGTTGCTGGAGCCTCTCTCCCTGGCTGAGCACCTCGGTGTCCTGCTTGGCGTCCTGAAACGACGCAGCGCCTCCGTCGTCATTGTTCTGTTCTACCGTCGCACCAGTCATTTCCCGGACGGGCGGCACGTCACCCGGGACCATTGTCCGCCAGGCTTCCTTGGGGATCGAGCAAATAGTCGAGGTTGCGGTGCAGGTAGCAAACAGGGCCGCTTGAGGTGGAAGGACGGGGCTTACGTTAGAGTCTTGGCTCGCAGAGAACCGTACGCGCGTTTGCAGGGCGCAGATACGCTCGTCGTAATCTATCGCTTCTTAAACGTCGGCACCAAATTCTTCATCCTTCAGGTTCTCCTGAACTTGAGCGTCGAGTTTGTGAAGGCTCAGTTGGTGATGCAAGATGAGGTCGAGGACATTTTGTCTGTCAATGGCCGTTGCTGCCTGGCTCCGCATCAAGACGTCGAGGACTGTCATGGTCCCAGAGACGGTCGCTCGCAGGACATCACGGCGAATACGAAGAGCATCCATGACACCAGTCGATGAAGCAAGACGCTGGGGTTGCGAATACAAAGGGGACAAGGGCGGGCTTGGGCACTAGCCGAAAGGGGCGGCGGCCTAGGGCAAGGCTTCCAGGATAAAGCAGTACGAAGCTATCCAAGCCTTGCGTGCCTCGGAGCCGCTGCGCCGTCGAACGTAGATTCGCTCGTGCGCCGGTTCCCGGGTTTCACGGCACCAGAAATGTTATGGAACGGGACGCAGACGCGAGGCCATGGCTGAGCCGGACCGAGTTTTATTAGCTTCTTTCTCTTCTAGCCCCTCGTCGCGATGATAGTACGCGGTCGTCTTCCTCTTCTTCCAGAATTCCGCATAAGTACCGCTACAAATAGTGATGCCATGGGTTACCTACGTTTTTCCCTTTAAGTGTATGTCTAAGAACAGAAATTTGGTTTTGCTAACTGTGGGAAAATGTACACACCTATACGTTGTAAGTGAGAGGAGAGAAAGTTTGAGGACACCGAAGCACTTCTTATGGGTTTGGAATGCAAAAGCACTAGTGACCAGTTGAACGCATGGTCATCTCCACAAGCCTCTGTTGGAACTTCTGGCTGAGAATGGCCTATACACTATTCTGTAGTGCGTGAAGCCGCTTGCATCATGGCACTTTCCTTGTTTTTATTCCTCCATTATTTTGATGCCCTCTGCTAAAATGTTGCAATAAATAAATAAATAAACAATGCCACAGAGTATTCCTTCGAGAGGGTATGCTTACTTAAAAGTTTGACAGCACCCTTCGTCGTCAGTCTCTATTCCCACTCTGTCAGTATGTGTGAATTTGGTTGGTTATGAGAGTGAGTAAATTGGCCATGAGCTTCTGACAACAGCGGTCGTCGTCATTAGTACACCTTTTGAGTGGGTACGTGAGAATTGTGGGTGGTTATGTGAAGTTGCAGCCAAATGAGATTTGGTGGAACAGCCGCGTGCTTCTGCTGGCAGCTGTAGTCATTACTGGCTAATCTACCTTAGTTGGTATGTCATCATGCCAAATGTTCATTTTTCCTTGTGTGGCTACCACCGCAATGTTGACCCTCTTTACGTGCGAAGCAATGTCGAAATCACTGTACACTGAGCTGCATGTATCGGTTGTCAACGTTTTCTAAGTAAAACGCCAAAACGCACTCACAACGCCCGCCTTCACCTGGAACCATAAAACACACTGGTGTCGGGGATGCGTACTCGAATCACATTCCAGACACTTGTGTGTTATCCCCATCCATGCGAAATTTTCATAAAAAAATCTGTTTGGCTGCTACAGATGCCAGATGTTTCTTTGCTCGATAGTCCATTTAATGCTTTCGGATTAGGACATTTAATATGCTTCCATTTTTTGCATCCACGTGCTTGCGTGTCTTCCCCTTTGTGCTCCGATACTACTATAAACTTGCGGTCCGTATTTCCCAAACAATGCTGGGTGCATTTGTAGAATTCCACTCCTCAAAGGGCCTCATCAGTGGTACAACTGGCAGCAGGACATTTGCGCGCAAGTAGACATTAAAATTCGGTTTTCCAGATTCCCTCGCGGGGAATTTATTTCGAGTGTCCTATTATCGTTCTCGGCCACTGAAGGTTGCTTAAATGTGCCCAATTAGCAATTAGATCAAGATTTTTTGTAGCAATAAATTCATCTCAAGTAAATCCTATGCTAGTTTAGAAAATTTAGAACTCCGATCGATTTGGAGGTGGAGAAAACTTTATTCGGTACAAAGGGTAGGACTAGTCAGGTCTGTGGCGTTCTAGACGACAGCCAAGATTCCTGGGCTCCTGGCGATGTCATTGGCCCTTTGGACGGCCCACTGCTGGGTTTTAGGGTTTCCGCTGTGTGGCACGCTATCCCGTTGCTCCTTACAACGGGTATAAATGTTCCTTTCGAGTTTTTGAAGTCGTGTCTCTGTATACTGGGGCATTCCCATAGCACGTGCTTGCAAGCTTGGGGCTGTGTTTACATCCACCATTGTGTATTTCCGAATGGAAGGGCCAGTAGAGCCTTGGGTTAGTATAAGTGATCATCTGGAGACGTCTAGACGCCACGTCTTGCTTCTTCGTGAGCGAGGGGTCAACAGCCGGGTGGCTTCGTCTTTCCCCTTTGTAGGGACCAGGCACGTCTCGGTAAGTACAGACGCAATATTTGGAGTTGTCTGTGGAATGTACGCTGGGGGCTGTTGGTGAGTGAGACCTCGAGCAGTCTCGTTGGCCAGTTAGTTGCATTGTAGTGCCACGTGTGTGCGGGACCATATCAAGGTGATTCTGGTGTTTTTGTTCGTTTTGTGGCAGGTAAAGACCCTGAGCCTTGCTCTGAAAATTCTTCTTTATG
Source organism: Haemaphysalis longicornis (assembly GCF_048455015.1). Taxonomy (NCBI): domain Eukaryota; kingdom Metazoa; phylum Arthropoda; class Arachnida; order Ixodida; family Ixodidae; genus Haemaphysalis; species Haemaphysalis longicornis. The sequence goes on along the minus strand of NW_027526385.1, from coordinate 40,999,517 downwards.
CAAGGTTGCGGATCACTGGGTGTGAATCGCTAATCATTTTCCGCACTTCGTTTGCTGTTATATGAGGTTAGCGCAATGCCCACGTCTTCGCCCTCCTCCGGTAGGTTCGACCTGTGGAGGGGATGAGAACTTTGCTCGAGCAGTTGGTAGCGGCTAAAACCGCAGCCCCACGTGGTTGTGTCAGTATAAAAAACTTTCGAATTTGCTCGAACTTATTTCTCAAGTTCCTGGACTCAGCTCTCTCCTCAGGGGTGGAGATCTTGTCGCCGACGGTCTTCTCATATAAAATGCTCAGCCTGTCTGATAGGTGTCTGCCGGCGGCCATCTTGGTGAGGTGCTCTAGGTGCGCAGTGTGTTGCACGCCTTGCGCTTAGATTAGTTCTTCGGAAGTGTTGCGCGCACCCAAAGTGTCGTATTTTAGATGCAAAGCATCTCTTGCTCGGGGCTATGTCCGGCGTCCGTCCGTTATCCGCACCTCTAACCCCTACACTATAAAAAAGAAATAGTTAGCGGCACCCGGTTTCGATCCCACGACTCTGGACGCAACGGGAGGTACGCGGTGCTCTTCCCACTACGCTACGAAACTTTTTTTATTTATTACCTCTTTTTGCACAAAATACACGTCACGGATAGATTAAAAACCGTCGGCCGAACTTCGGCTGACGGAGAAACTTAAAGTACACGTCAAACGTACACAGTTCTTCTAGTACAGGTAGCCATCCCATATCGGGCGTCTGCCACTTGTGCACTTCATAGAGCAAACTAGCACTCTGTGCAAAGTATTTGCTCACAGTTAGGGCCTGCGGGTCAGCGTGGCGAACCGCCATCCTCAACCTCCAAATGGCATACAATCACAGAGCCATGATGAGATCATACGGCACACTTGTCACTAGGTACGCAAAGAAATCGTATGCCTTGGGGTGAAAGGGGCAGGTCTATCTTTAAGGTCCTTTGTAAGACATCCCAGAAAAAGATGGCGTCCCAGCACTCCGCAAAAACGTGCTCAACAGTATCTGGTTTGTTGCACAAAGTGCACGTTGTAGGACCAGGGACAAACAAGCCCTTCCCCTGCATTCACGTCTTAACGGGAAGTGTACCGGTGTGTAGTTTAAAGAAAAAGGTTTTCACGGATGCTGGGACGGCCATCTTTTTAACACGAGATAACACGTCCTGGCCAGGAACACTTCTATACACCAATCGGTAAAGTGGCACAGGTCACAACACATCCTTTAGGTCTTTAGTAAGTGCCTTTCGTGACACAGCTGATAAGTACTCCAGTGAAAGCCGTACTGCTAGAAACCTGAAGGAGTCTACAACCTACTTCATGTAGCCTTTAGGGCTGCTACAGCTTTCGTCTGCGGACGAGACAATATATGTTGGCAACGCTTTTGACAGCACGCTTTTTAAAAACTTTCGCAGAAAAGGGTCATTCGTATCCCGTAAGAACAAAAACCGATTAACAAGCTGGCGAATGTAAACGTGACAAAACCCAACCCCGCCCTCCTTAACACGCCGGAAAAGATTGGTTCTGCTTGAACGCTCCCAAACTGAAGACCAAATGAACACGGCAAACACATGGTGTTTTTTCTGAACTAGAACTCTCGAACAATGAATGATTTGCATCACGTACCACAGCTTCGCTAACAGAAAAAGGTTGCAAACTGTGGCACGTGCGAAAACAGACAAAGCTCGACCTCCCCACTAAGTTGTCTTTTCGCGCAGCCTCACCGTTACGGATTCCCAGTAATCGCGGCTATCCTGAGAGCTGTCCAGGGGAACTCCGAGATAACGCACTGGTGTGCGTGACGATGACACATTTTCAAAAACTGATGGTGCTGCCGCCCACTCCCCATGAAAAAACCCCACACACTTCGCCCAATTAACAGAACTCTTTGTAACGCGGCAAAATTCTTTTGTTATCATTATTGCTTTGCTGATGCTCTCCTTATCCTCACAAAATACAGTCACGTCATCCGCACATGTTAAGAGTCTCACCTCACTTGAGTGGAGACGAAACCCGCGCAAACCATCATCATTGATTATGCGCAAACAAAAAGGTTCCAGAAAAATACAAAACAACAGGGGAGAGGCAGGGCAACCCTGTCTCACAGAAGATAAAACTGGAATACTTTTGGAGACATGCTTGTTTACAATCAATTTTGTGAAACATTCACGATACGCCATACGTACACTCTCCTTCACAACATTGCCGACATTAACATAGTCCAAAATGCAGAACAAGATTTCGTGACACACTTTATCAAAGGCCTTCTCATAATCAATCTGAAGCATTGCTACTCTTCTACAGAATACATCACAACACTGTAAAACACTGCGTGCGACATGGGCATTGTTTACTACGCTTCTACCTCGTATGCCGCATGTCTGATGCGGCCTTACAAGTGTGGTTACTATTCCCTGTAATCTATTCGCTATAACCTTCATCACTACTTTATAGTCTGTATTAGCTGAAGTTATTGGCCTGAAGCCAGTTACAGATTGAAGTTTTGCCGTGTCGTCTACCTTTGGGATTATTACCGTATGCTTTCGCGAAAACGAAAGCGGCAGAACGGCCACCTCAAACGCTTCACATAACACCCTATACAGAAATGGTGCTAGGATGTTTGAAAACTTCTTGTAAAAAACGGCACCAAAGCCGTCCGGGCCAGGAGACTTGCCTATCTTTAAATTGCCTATGGCTCTCTCTACTTCGCTAAAACGGAGACTGGGCGAATTGGTGCTTGTTCATATTAACAGCGCTACCGACACAGACAAAACTAAGAGGGCACAAACACGGCCTAACGCTATGGGTTTTTCGCCTAACGTTATGGGTTCTTCTAATGTATTTTTAACATCGTCCTCCAGACGTGGCATGAAGCGAAGGAAGTCTTGCTTGAAGTCTTCGATGTTAGGAACGGCAGGACTGAAGAGTGTGGTGTAATGTTCTACAAAAGAATCTTCTATGACCTCCTTATCTCGGGTAAGCTCTCCGCCTAAGAGTATTTCATTAATCGTGTTGGCTTTAGCATAACGTGCCTCATCACCTAATGCTCGTTTCGTAGGGGCTTCGCCCGCCAGATAGTGTTCATCTCGCGCTCGCACGGTCGCCCCCCTGTATTTTTGCTTATCTATTGCTTCTAGCTTCTTCTTTATTGTCCTTATGTCGTCCCGGAAGGCGCCAGGTGTTTCGCATTCAAGCCTGAGCATCTCCCTCAAATTACGCTTCAGGTTACTTTCAGTTTCCTTCTCTTTCCTTCTTAGTACAGTCCCCCTCTCTATCGCGTTAAGCTTACAATCCTGCTTGAACAATTCCCACTTTTCTCCCCAAGTTATAGCTCCTGCGTTTGTGTGTTTGCGAAAAGCTTCTTTTACGGACTCCATGAAAGTCTCATCATCCAACAGCTTTATGTTTAACTTCCCCAACTCCCATGTAAATTTATTATACCCTACTCTCTTTTCTCCCACGGAAAAGAAACAAAACACTGTTCACTGAGAGAAACGTCGTCTACACAATATTTTTGGCATGGTGAAGCTAGATCGCAAGGAACGTAACCCCTATCTAATCGCGCGTGGCTCGCTCCCTGAAAATGCCTAAATCTCAGTACGTTTTCATTTCCTGCGCAGTGTGCAACATCGCACAGTTTACACCCTTCAAGTAATTCACAACGAATTTGCGCACTCTTGTCCGCACCTCGCGGTTGTCCATTTCTATCCCTTCCCTCGCAAACACATTTGAAATCCCCAAGTAAAATAATTTGTCCTTCCGTTCTTAAGTATTGAGCGAAACTTTCAAAAAAGGTCGCCCTTTCTTTCACTACGTTTGGATCGTAGATACAAAGGACACGGAATTCACCACCATCATATTCAAAATCCCAAAAAACTAACCTGCCCGTTTCACATGAAAAATTTTTTTGTATTTCAATACCAATATTATTCCTAGGGAACAGACAACACCCTCCCGACGTGCCAACGGCGTGGCTGACACAGACACTAAAAAGGTTTTGAAAGGGCTTTATCATACTGGCGGTGCAGTTATCACTTTTTATCTTGGTTTCTTGGACAGCCAAGATATCGATTTCTTTTTCCAGCATTATCCTTTTCAGCTGGTACTCTTTGCGCCTGTCACCAAGGCCTCGCACATTTAGTGTGGCGAAACGAAGCGCTCTGCTGAAGCTTGCCATAATTTATAGTAACAACTGCACCGTCGGGACTAAATAAGTTAACATGTGAATGCTAAACCATCTACAATAAAAACACAAAAAGCAATGAAAGCAAGCAAAAGGAAAACCAAAACGAACCCGTTTCTGGAACAGCGGGGACGCAACGAGGGTTCCCGCCGTCTCCGTGCTCGAGAGGCCTGCCAAACATAGCAGTCCTTTGTGACCACACCTTCGAAAACTTACTCAACCCCTCTCCACCCCACACAACCCCGCTTGTAGCTCCGTGTCAGCAGTCCGGTCACTTTCCCTTGGGTTTGTCCGGTGGAATATTTGCCTTGGCTCCTGAGCGTCTCGACTGGGGCATGGACTTCGCTGGAGGCTCTTCGGGGCTTGGCCCTGTAGCGTCTCCTCCCTCAGTCCCACCACTTTCCCTTGCACGTTTACCAGACACAGCGCTTGCGCCTGGGGTCCCGTCTTAGTCTCGCCCGTCAACGCTCATGTTGTCTGCGTGCGGCTCCCCAACACTTTTGCTGTCATTAGACACCTCGGCGAAGGCAACTTGTTCCTCTGGGGTTTCAGGGTCTTTCCCCGGCACTGCAGGCGGGCTGAGCTCCGGCAGGACGACGCAAACTGGCTCAAGGGGCGTCACCTCTTTCGCCAGCACCTCTACCTTGCCCTTTGCTGCCTCTTCTGCCTTCTCTGTATCTATGATGAACTCAGACGTTTTGTCCACCCCTCCTGGCCCTTCGAAGTTTGCGTAGGTGCGAACGCATCCGCTCTCGTCGTGGCCGAAGCGGCGACAAAGAGCACCGTGGGGCACCCAACACTCTCCTCGAATATGTCCGCTCCGGTGACAGGGGAGACAGAGAGGCGCACGCCCGGGAACCACGACCAGGGCTTGCTCGCCGGTGACGCGTACTTGGTGGGGGATATCGTCCACGCTGACGACCGACTTGAGCTGTAGGATGACCAGGCGCGTAGTCTAGAGCTGCGCGGAGCAACCTGGCACACGTTATCGGTCCCGGGTCATTTCCGTGATCTTGCCGTAAAGCCCCAGGGCGCTTCGCACTTCGTCGTCGGGGACGTTGTGGAACACCCAGTGGAGCTTTAACCGGATGTCCTGGTGGCGGGGATCGATGACGAGCCAACGACGGCCCTTGACGTGGAGTTCCCCGGCGGCAGCAAGTTTCTTCGCCCCTTCGGGGTATTTGAAAGTAACCGCCCACAAATGGTCATCTGGTACGCCCCCAAGCGGTAACCTCGGGGAACAGTTCCATACGAACCAAAGTGTCGCGGAATTCTTCGACCTTGTACGCCCTGGCTCTCAAATCGGCGTGTAAAAAAATCGTATTAAGCACAGATGGTCCGGACGGCAGTTGCGGCAGCATAACTTGATAATCCTGGGCGTTATCAATACCGGTTGACCTGCTACCGCGGGCCGAAAGGCCCGCAAAAGCCGCTCCTTCAACGGAGCTCGCCATCCTGCGTACGCACTGCGCAGTAGCTGGAAGCAGAATCCCCACTACGCTACAAAACCGGGACAGGAGCAAGTGTTACGAACGCGCCTTATGTCCTTGACTCATTCAAACTACGTGAAGAAGCTACTGATACCACGAAGGCACGTGAAGCTGAACGTAAACGGAAACGACGAACTGATAATGACCACTGATAATGATTGTGGCAGGATGCCCCTAGGGATTGGCCAACCAAACAATCCATCACGAGATAGCTGCGCGTTGAACCACCGTCGTCATCTTCCCGTAAGGGAACCGCCGAAGAAGAAGAAGGAGAAGACAAAGCTGCGAAGAGGAGGGCGTGTACATTGCTCTCAGCCGGTGCACCAATGTCAACAACCTGTACCTACCAACGCTGACGGAGACTACCGATTCTACCACAGAGACGATAACATCGAAAAGAACACGATGGACGAGTTTCGGCGCCTCGAGAACCACCGCCTATTCACCGTAACACAACAGTACTTATGTGCTTTTGCCACCGGTGTGGACCCGGCCGCGGAATTCCCTCTGGCGCTAGTAAGCACCAGATCACTCAACATAACGGTAACACAATGGAACCACACGGAACCGCCACGATGCTTCGCATCCTCATCAGGGTTCCCCACAGGAAGATGGTGTAATTTTTGTTATTGGCCTTATTCACTCGCCGATAATCCATGCATAACTGCAGAGTTCTGTCTTTCTTTTTCACCAGTAGCACTTGCACGGCCAAGGGGCTTTTCGACGGTTGGATAACGTCGTCATTCAGCATGTCGCACACTTGCTTCTGGATGACTTCTTTCTCTCTCTCTTTCTCTCTCTCTCTCTCCCTCTCTCTCTCTCTCCCAAAGACACTCGATAAGTTGGCTGACGGATTGAATGTGTGGCATTGTCGGTAATGATCTTGTGTTTGTCGACATTGGTTCTTCCAGCCCTGCTAAGGGTAGCGAAGCAGTTCCGTAACTCGTGAAACAGCTGTAGTAGCTCATGTCGCTGTAGTAGGGACAGCTTCGGGTTGACGTCTACATCGAAGGGCATATCCATGTCCAGGTTGAACTGCGTTTATGCTGGAAATTGAATTATCGAAAAATTGGCAGTAAAGTTGCGGAACTCTTCTTCGTGTGACGTATACAACTGAGCGTCCTGTCCTTCCTCGCCCTTTCTTCGTTCCCAACTCCATCTCCCTTGCTATGCTTTAAATACTCTGTTCACGGACGAATAAACGGTTGAGACCCCGGTGCTGGCCTCGTCTATCATCCACGCACCGTGTGTGCGCCGGCTATGTAACAGTAGAACAATAACATCGCTCACCACCGTACGGCTGTGTATCACCCACAGTCTAACGGGCTCCTGAACGAGCTGTTCGGACGATTAAGGAAGTTTTCAAGAAGATAAGAGACGGCACATTCGAAGAGAAATTAGTGAAAGTCCTTTTAAACTACAGGAGAACACCGTGCCACGAGAGAAAATCCCCTTCCGAACTTTTACTCGGCTACCTGATCCGCTCTCGCTTGGACTCATGTTTCCCACCTTTCCCAGGGTCAACTCAGGAGACGGAAGAGTGGACACTGCCGCCCGACACAGCCGTGTACGCCTGTACGCCCGTAACTACGGCCTGGGGGGGAAATGGACAGCAGGGAAAATTCAGTTCACTAAAGGGTCACGCATGGTCACCATACAGACGTCCGCTGGGGTGGTTCGACGTCACACAGAACAAGTGCGTTCCAGGCCGAGCCCGGCACTCGCTCGTAGCGCCGTTCACCGAGACCAAGACAAGGGGAGCCCTTCGGCTCCAGCTGCGCCCACACCAACCGACAACGAAGGCGATTTGAACGAGCAGACTGCAGACCAGGTGGCACCTGCACAACCGTCGCCGCATATCCAGAAGGCGCCGAAACCCCCTTGACCCCCTCAAGTTTTGCGACGCTCTACTCGGGAAAGAAAGCCTGTACAGCGTCCTCAATACTAAGGGAGGATAAATGTTGTGAATCGGCTTGCTATGTTATCTCACGCTGCCTGACCCAGGCGTGTGACGTATCAACAACTGAGCGTCATGTCTTTCCTCGCCCTTTCTTCCTTCCCAACTCCCTCTCCCTTGCTATGCTTTAAATACTCTGTTCACGGACGAATAAACGGTTCAGTCCCCAGCGCTTGTCTCGTCTGTCGTCCACGCACCGTGTGTGTGCCGGCTATGTAACAGTAGAACAGAGTATTTAAAGCATAGCAAGGGAGAGGGAGTTGGGAAGGAAGAAAGGGCGAGGGAAGACATGACGCTCAGTTCTTGATACGTCACACGCCTGGATCAGACAGCATGAGATAACATAGCAAGCCGATTTACAACACATTGGAAAAACCGCCGCGGCGGAGAATTGAACCAGCGGCCTTGGGCTCAGCATTGAGCCACCATTTCTTTGCCATGTTTTCAACAGGGTTTTATGCCGCCACCAACAGTAGTTGACTTAACTAAAACAGGGGGCAAAGTATTAACGCCGGTCTCTCATAAACCAAGTTAGCCATAGATTTTAAGACGAAACTAAATAAAATAAATCCCACTATACAGGGTTTATTCACGCTGAGCACGAGGTCGCGGGTTCGATTCCCGGCCGTGGCGGCCGCTTTACTTATGGAGGCAAAAAGCAAAAACGCCTGCGTGTACGAGATTTTGGCGCACGATAAAGATCCCTAGGTGGTCCACATTAATTAGGAGCCCTCCACTACGGCGCGCCTCATCACCTGCGTTGCGTCGGCGCGTTAAACCCTACAATCAATCAATAGGGTTTAATCACATGTTTTGAAAACACTTTCCAATATTCCCACGGGTATGTCTCCGCTGAAATGTCGGTTTGCTAAACGAAATATGGCGCCACGCGGCCAAGTTAAAAATTACCCTAAAAGAGTTGCGAAAGACCCTAAGGGTCACACTATGTTTTCAAAGCCAGTCAATAATGATGAAGTTACTGCAGCGTTTGTCTCTCTCAGCAACAGTAAGACGGAAGATGCTTATGGCCTTCAAATCGCACGAATTAAATACGCCATCGACGTAATAGCAGCATCTTTGACGCATATATTTAATGCTTGCTTGTCGTCCGCTGTGTTTCCGCGAAACATGCAGTCCGCATGAGTTACCGTAATTTATAAAAAAGGCAGCAAAGACGATCTGTCAGATTATCTCCGGATTTCTATCCTCCCAGTCTTTTTCAAAGGTTTAGAAAAATTGATTCTTCAACGTCTGCTAGATTTCTCCGACAAGCACAAGCTGATAACTCCTGCGCAGTACGGCTTTCAAAAAAATAAATCGACCGAAATAGCCTTGCTTGCTCCAAAGGAACTGATACTAGACAATTTTGAAAAACATAATGCAGTTTTAGGCCTTTTTTAGATTTCACGAAAGCTTTCGACCTCATCCACCACCATATCCTCATTCAGAATCTCCAATACTATGGCTTCCGTGGAAAAGCGCTTTCGTTATTAATTTCTTACTTACGATATCAGACACAATACGTCGAAATTCACGTACATTGCTCAGCCGTTAAGCAAGTAACTTCAGGGGTTCCTCAGGGGAGTATTTTAGGGCCGTTCCTGTTTTTAATTTATATTAATGATATAGTAATATTGACAAACCTGCTGACTATATTTATACGCCGACGACACAAGTGTATCTTTCGCTGGGCAGACAAGCGTCGTTTTAGCTGAACGAGCGAATAGGGCATTGGAACAAATAAACAACTGGGCAAGTGAAAATGATCTAAAAATCAACGTTAATAAGACTGAGGCTGTGGTGTTTCACCCACGTCAAAAAATGTTTGATCTTCCGTCGCTTGTAATGAATAACCGTGCAGTTGAAGTCGTTCGCCGGCGAAAAGCAAAAACGCCCGTGTGTACGAGATTTCAGCGCACGGTAAAGATCCCCCGGTGGTCAAAATTAATCCGGAGCCCTCCACTTCGGCGCGCCTCATCGCCTGCGTTGCGTCGGCGCGTTAAACCCTACAATCAACAATCAATTAAAACTCTTGAAATATTTTCGCGGAAAGTATATCGTGGGACGACCACGTTACCTACCTCCCGCAAAAACGTTCGCGTGCGGCTGGATATTTGCGTTGCTATTGTCATCTTTTCCCGTTTCAGTGAATACACTTCTCTATAATTTTCTGTTTTCTTGGATCATGGTTTGGGCAACGACAATAGTTGAAAACATTGAAAAACTATCGTGTTTACAGAAACGTGTAATCCGCATAATAGCCAAGGCCCATTACTATTCTTACACAGAAGAACTGTTTACAAAATTTAACATTATCCGTGTGCACTCTTTATACACCTATAAACTGACCCGTTATTACAAGTCGAAAACAGTTAAGCACGACAATTCATTAGCTGAATTAGCCGGGCTTACAACATACAATCCTGCATATTGTACAAGAAATCCCGAAAAATGGAAAGATAATGTTTACCGCACTAATCACGGAAAACAGATGTTAAAATTTCGCTTGCCGTCAACTCTGAACGAACTGTAGGAAAAACATAATCCAGATGTGATAAATAAATCATGCCTCTTTAAATAAATCATGCTTCTTTTATTCTTACGCATATTATCTACATCAGATTATTCTTGTTGTCCCATCGTGATATTGTTTAACTCTGTTATTTATATCGCAACCTTTGTGTGTACATTTGTGTCCACAAGCAGCTGCGTCTGCAAATTCAAATACACCATGCGTCTGTTTTTTTAACGTGCTCTTCTTTTTACTGTACGCCTTGTAGGGGGCACTGACCGCCGTCAAGCCTTTTGTGGGCTTTTTGTCCGTGCCCCTAGACATGCTAGGACGTTTGAATAAAGTGATTTGATTTGATTTTATTTGATTTGAATATCCTCTCAGAGAACAGCCACGTAAGAATGCCCGGCGGAGTTCCGGCGGAGTAGATATATTCGCTTACCACTTCTGCTGCCTCGCCACCTATCTCAAACCACTGTGCTGTCCCGAGGTTATTGATAATTACTTTGGTTTTCTGCATATTAATTTTCATTCCCTCGGTTCTACTCTGTCCAGTACGGAAAATATGCCTTGCAATTCGACCCCCTAGTTACTTAGCGAGGCAATGTCATCAGCAAATCTGAGGTTACTCAGGTATTCTACATTAACCCTTACTCCCACGTGTTCCCAATCCCACGTTCTGAATACTTCGTGTAAATATGCTGTGAATGACATTGGAGAGATTGTGTCTCCTTGTCTGGCCCCTTCCTTATAAATATTTTACTGTTCTCCGTATGGATGATGATGGTAGCTATCCATTGTAGATATCCTCTACTATTCTTTTGTAATGCTCGTCTTCAACCTGATTGCGCAATCCCTGAATCATTGCTGAGGTTTCGACCGAGTCAAACGCTTTCTCATAGTCTATGAAGCCTATATATAGGGGTGGAGTATAGTCCGTGGATTTCTCTATCACCTGATTCATCGAGTGAAAATGGTCTAGTGTTAAATAGCCTTTACGAAACCCTGCTTGTTCATTGGGTGGACTGAAATCTAAACTGGCAGAAATTCTGTTAGCGAATACCTTGTAGACGACGGACAGTACGCTGATCGCCTTGCAATTTTTCAAATCTTTCATGTCACCTTTCTTATGGATTAGGATTATTTTCGCGTTCATCCAAGATTCCGGTACACTCGCGGTCATTAGGCATTGCGTGTACAGGTTTGCCAGTTTTACTAGTACAATTTCCCCGCCATCCTTCAAGAGGTCTGCTGTTATCTGATCCTCACCAGGTTCTTTGCCCCCTTTCATTTCTTTCAAAGCCTTTCTTACTTTTTCGGCCGTTACTGTTGGGATGTGTATCTCCTCTGAACTACTTCCTCGTTCGACGTTATCCTGGATGTCCCGGCTACTGTACAGACCCCTATAGAACTCCTCGGCTACTGTGAATATTATATCCCTATTCGTGAAGACATTGCCTTGCTTGTTTTTAAGTGCACACATCTGATTTTTCACCACGCCAAGACGCCTCTTCGCTGCTTTCAGACGATGATGATGATTGTAGGGTTGAACGCGCCGACGCAACGCAGGCGATGAGGGGCGCCGAAGTGGAGGGCTGCGGATTAATTTTGACTAGGTTGGGATCTTTAGCGTGCCCCGAAATCTCGTACACATGGGCGTTTTTGCTTTTCGCCTCCATCAGAAAAGAGGCCGCCGCGGCCGGGAATCGAACCCGCACCTCGTGCTCAGCAGCGCGGCGACTTAGCCACTGAGACACGGCGGTTTCTCTGCTTTCAGCTCTTTTCTTTACAGCGTATTCGATCCTCTCCATATTATACTTCAATATGTCAGCTTTCTTGCACTTATTGAATAACTTCGAAAGCTCCGCTAGTTCTATTCTGTAACTTGGGGTGGAGATTGTCATGGTTTGCCGTTACATAATTAGATCTTTCGTCTCCTGGGAACGTTTTCCAGTATCCTGCCGAGCCATCGTGCCCCCGACTTGTACTGCACACTCCATGATAATCCATGTAAGGTTGTCGGTGGCTTCCTGTGTCGTAACCTCTGCTTCCTCGGCAAGAGCTGAATATAGGTTCTGCAGCACTATCCTGAATTCTTCTATTTTACGTCTTACTGTTACCTCATTAATCGGCTTCCTTCGAACTAGCTTGTTACGGTCCCTCCTCAAATCTAGCCTAATTCGAGATCTTACAAAACGCTGGTCACTACACCTCACCCTTCCGAGCACTTCTTCATCCCTCACGATGCCAGGGTTATCGCATAATAGGAAGTCTATTTCATTTTTATGCTCCCCATTCGGGCTCCTCCACGTCCACTTCCGGCTCTCCCGTTTGCAGGCGAAGGTATTCAATATGCATAGGTTATTCCGTCCAACGAACTCGACTAGTAGGTCCCCCTGCTATTTCTACAGCCCAGACCATTGTTGACCTGTCCTCCTCATCTCACTAAGCCCTATGACATCCTATTTAATGCCCTTTAATCCCTCGAACAATACCTCTTGAGTCGCTTCACTAGATACGGTTCTCGTGTTAAACATTTCCAGGTTCAGATTCCAATGGTGGCCTGTCCGGGTCCAGGTATTCTTAGCACCCACTCCTGCGTCACACGTCTGACCGCCGCCGCGGTCAGTTGCTTCGCAGGCACTGGAGACTGAGGGCCGTGGGTTAATTGGCGTATTCATGGGAAGTAGTAGTAGCGTATCAGGTAGTAGTAACTGTGATTTTATGGTCGTTACACTAGCTGTGTGATAATACTTGGAAAGGATGAAGCGGGCGGAGTGGTTTTGGATGGACTCTACAGATGACGCTAAACAAGCGAGGTCAGGGTCCCATATAGAAGCGGCGTATTCCTGTTTCGGGCGTATAAGAGTTTTGTACAGTTGTAGTTTCAGCAGAGGTGTTAAACCAGAAAAAGTACATTTTAAATAGCCCAATGTGTTGTTCGCATTGTATATTATGTAGTTTATATGCGGTTCCCAGGGAAGATTGGATGAAATATAGAGGCCTGAGTATTTATAGGAAGTTACGGTCTCAAGAGTATTCCCATGAAGGGTATAATTCGTGCTGAGAGGCGTTTCGGTGCTACTTGCAATACTTTACATTTATTTATGTTAAGTGTCATCAAACCCTGCTGTCATCAACCAGTCGTTACACCATGCAGAGATCATGTTAATATCGGGCTGAAGTATAGCGGAGTCATTAGCAGATGAAATCTCACGGTAAGGAACACAATCATCAGCAAATAGGGTAATGGAAGACTGAACTTTACTAGGCAGGTCATTCATGTAAAATAGGAAGGGCAGGGGCCCGAGAACAGAGCCTTGGGGAACACCTGAATACACCGGAGATAAAGACGACGTGGTTTGGTTAACAGTGGTTTGGTTATTTTAGCGGACAGGAACCGTAAGTCAAAAAATGTATGTGGAAAATGAGACGATAAAAATAAGGAGTATACAAGCCCGTTTAAGCAATGTTAGTTCGGCGAAAATAATGGCTTCAGATTTTCAAGAAGCTATACTCACGCTATTTTGCGAGGATTTACTTTCTGCGAAGAGATGTTTTGTAATTCTGCCCCAACAAATGTAAATTTTTTATGGTAACAGCAAAACTTACCGGTTTGGTTATATCTGTATATCTCCCGGCTTTTGTTTGCCAGGTCCGATAAATGTAACATATCCTTTGTTGTAGTGACCACAAGTCCCAAGAAAACTACATGATCTTGAAGACCTTGTCCAACTTGAAGGTCCGCGATTACAGAAATCTGCAATCGATGCAGTATTTTACAATTAAGGATACTCCGGTTCGGCGCCTATATTAGCGGTGAAAGTTTACAGCAGAATTCTCTTCCCATATGAAACGTAATCCATGGCAAGCCCGCTTTAGACAGGAATTCCAGAAGGAAACGTTTTAATGGTTTCATAAATAAATCAAGGTACTACAACCCGCGTAATAGAACATGGTATCTCCCAGAACGTTTTAAGCACATTGCGAATGTTAAAAACTTTGGCAGAAGGTTTAGATGCGAAATCTTTTTATGTATATAGGAATAGGCAAATTTACAGTCGGTATATTTGTCTTTATTACGGTCCGGCTGCTTCCTGGGTACATGACTTTGTGACTACGTACGCAGCCCGGCTTTACCGGGAGCCCACTTGGCTGCAGGTATATAGCGCCACAAAAATGAGGCGTCAGGGGTCATGTGGCGTAGTTTTAGGGCGGGATGATAGCGTGAGGAATAAAAACTGACCCTTTGAAAGATACCGAATGCATTAAGTGCCCGCCAATTATCGGCTTGTATTTCTTCGTTTGACTACTCCCTCAAACTACAGTTGGGAGGGTGTTTCTAAGAACACCTTTTTTATTTTCCTCTCAAACTTCTTTTCACATCTTTGTGAGTTTCCAGGGCAACGGCAAATAGTTTGTTCCTGCAGCCATTCCAGTGTGTACCTTGACGAAAAAATATGCAAACTCACAGACCACGAAGATGACAGGCCGATTGAACAGTGCCTACGAAAACAGATTGTGCGTTCGCGATGAGCCTAGGGGGTGTACGAGCCGCCACACGCTGCTTGCGAAGCAACCGGCTGAAGGAGTATGTTTCGCTTTTTGTACAAATTTGCATAGGACAGGAATCAGTTCCATACAAACAATCACGGAAAGCTTAAAATTTAGTTTCGCAGTACTAACAGCTCACAAAATGTTTTGTTATACTCGTGCCACACGACAAAGCTAATATCATTTAACCCAAATAACATCACTTATAACTGGCATTCGGTTTTTTGTGCAAAGTAAGGGTCATTTGATCATGATAGCACAAAAAAATGACCAAAAAAAGGACACCGACAAAGTGCCGAAAGACACACGCAGCGCAAATTTTCATCGGCATTTTATTGTGCCACTTCGTAAAACTAATTTGCATAACAAGGATCGCATGCGCATGCGTACACATGAAAAGGATTAACGCCCGGTGATGTGTCATTCAAGAGGTTCAATTCGTTCTCGGTGAGCGCAAGCGAGGGCGAGCTGGCAAACTAATCTTCCCGTCTTTCAATCCTCTTACATTCCGTAATTTCACGCATAAGCTGCGTCCTGCCACGCGATACAATCGTGCACTTCCAATAGATAGGTTTACAGCCTCATTTTACAAAATGGGCAGCCAAGAAACCACTAGTGCCACATTTGACATTGTTGCTGTGCTCACGTAATCGGTCGTTCGGGCAACGCCCAGTCTGCCGAATGTATTGCATTTTACACAAAAGCGGGATGATCTACAGGGGGGATTAAAAGAAATACGAACAACGGAGCACACAGCCTCTGATGCATGCCGCACCATCTGGCTGCACTGTCAGTGAACTGCGCGCATGCGCAGTTCTGTCATAGCGTTTGAGAGCATGGCCTACTCTTAGGGGAAATGCTTGATAAAGAAGCGACGCCGGTCATTTATTTTGAGGCGTCTTTTTACGCTCTGTCGCCACTGAGCATACTGTGATCCACCAAATTTGGAAGCCAAGCGCGCAGCAGGCTGATTGCAGCTAGCATGATCCCCTTCAACGAGCATACTGCTCATTGGCGACGCAGCGTGAAAAGGCGACTCGAAATAAACGACAGCCATCGCATCTTGATCAAGCATTTTCCATGAATGTAGGCCACACTCTCAAACGCTTTCGAAGAAGTGCGCATGCGCGCAGTTTACTGAATTTGCAGCCAGGGGCCCTATTCTCGACTGCACAAATTGCCGGCAACTTCGCCATGTTTTTTTGCGTAAGCACGACGTAAGCAATCAGTGACGTGCTGCACCTATAGCTATGACGACATACAGTGTAATTTGACGATTCACTCATAAAGATCGGAATCAAGGTATCAAATATTGCGCAAGAAAGACATAAAAACACTTGGCATGTACTATAAAAATTAAGACGGTAGCTGAGGCTGACAAGAAAAACATATTTCTGCAGGTCAAAATTGGCGTCAACACCACAAGGCGATCGAGTAACGTTGATCCAAAAGTGAGCGAAAGGCGGATGTCGAGCTAAAGAACATTACACAATTTTTTTACCGTATCTATTTATTTATTTCAAGCGCTTTTAGTAACATAGTTGGGCTCTCTGCTTCAATGCAAGCTTTGTTGTCGCGGCGGCCGCTTTTCTGATGGAGGCGAAAAGCAAAAACGCCCGTGTGTACGAGATTTCGGCGCACGTTAAAGATCCCCAGGTGGTCAAAATTAATCCGGAGCCCTCCACTACGGCGCGCCTCATCGCCTGCGTTGCGTCGGCGCGTTAAACCCTACAATCATCAATCATCAAGCTTTGTTGCGTTATCACCTTTCCACGCCACCACGCTATCGTCTGCTGCTATGTTACAAGTTTATGGCGTGATCACAGAAAAAGACGGCGGCGACCATCGCTTGTGTGACACATAAGAGTAGCAAAGCGCTACCCCTGATAACCGCGGAGCGCGCCGATGTCACCGATTCATTCATTCATCAAGCTCGACTTCAATCAGCGCTGTAATAAACAAAAGAGTCACTTTTCTTTGTTATTTTTCTCTTGAGTTCGATCATGTGACCCAGCAGCTTACTTGGAGTTGTATGAACAAATGTCATGCGTTGGGTTCTCTTTGTCGTGGAGAGGCTCATACTGCCCTCTTATGTTGCGGGTGCGCCAAACAAATAATTTTTATTTTATTGCCAAACATAAAAGCAAACTACGGCACGTGATTTGTGTCCTCCGTGATTGCTGACTTGGAAACAGTCGAAACTATTATTTCTTTATAGACAACATGCTTCAAACCGCGTGTCATGCGAAACTGCGCCTGCTGCAAATCGCCGGACATTTCGTGGCGCCGAAAGCCGGGGCAAGTTTTTGCCCTATTTTGCTTGTATTTTGCGACAAAAACAGCCGCCATTTTCAAGTTGTTACGTAATATTACGTCACTTTCACGCAGGCTGAAGTTGCCAATGTGTGACGTAACGTTCGCGCCAACTGTTTAAATTACGTCACGCCTCCTCAGCCAATCACAGAGAGGGTGTGTATTACAAGCAGTATTGTTGTTGAATAGCAAAGACAGGCTTACGTTGTCATGTCCGGTGCATTTGGTCTAGTTTTTCATTTCCGGACAAGAATTATGCGATTGCAGTAAAGAGAAATAAGGCAAACTTTAGAACTGGTGCCCGTAAACGTCATGAAACGTCAAAATGACGACAGCACACACAACCGCTTTGTAAACTGGAAGCACGTGACCAAAACTGAAAGCCAATCAGAAAAGACTTCCGGCAAATTGCCAGAATTGCCGGCAATTTGTGCAGTCGAGAATAGGGCCCCAGATGGTGCAGGATGGGTCAGAGGCGGTGCGCTCCGTTGTTAGCATTTCTTTTGATCCCCCCTGTACTGTCATGGAAGTACAGTCATGAACAAATGAAACGCGATCGCAAAAATTTGAACCACAATACACAAGTGCCGAGTATTTTTTTTTTTCATGCAGGTCAAATTGTAGGGTGGCTTAAATACAGTAACAATGTTGGGAAATGTGGCTTTTTTCCAAATATACCGATGGCGCGCCATTGTTGGAAATCCACGAACATTATCTTTTAATTTTGCGTTTTCAGGATCATTTTTTTGTGTTCGCGTTTGATTTGTACATGACTGTACAAAGCACGGACCGCACACTCAACAAGCATCTTACGTTGCCCTTTGTTGCACTTCTCGCGAGTGGGGCGATTGGGGTATGTCAATTCAGTCACCTTCTCAAGCTTGTTGAGAGCCGAAAAAACCACCTTAACATTCGCCTTGTGTCCTATCTTCTTCTGGTTATGGCCTATTCCGTGCATGCAAAGAACGGCGCCAGCTTCTGGGCGATTGCCCGATGTAACGTCGTCAGCTGGTTGTGGTGCGCTGCGTACGTCTCACCTCTGTTTCGCTACCGACAGCCGCACAGGCTTAGGACAGCTTGCCGAAGAGAGACGTTCACTTTCCTGCTGAAAGCTTGCGTCTATTAGGTGCCACCAATACTTTCTTAGGGCCTTCTTGAAGCACAAGATGACGATGACCCGCTTTACAAGTTTAGAATGGGACGACATAAATGGCAAGATTGGCTTGTTGGCTCGCGGCTCATAGGACCAACAGGTGTGGCTGTCACTAAAGCTGACGCGAAGATCAAGAAATTGAATCGACCCCTCCACCGGCAACTCATGGCATCTTGGAGGAGAATTAGGCACTGTTCAAATGTGTAAAAGGCTTTGGCCACTTCCAAAGCGAACAGGTCTGAAGGGCAGTCAACAAGAATAAAACAAAGTATGAGATGCATCTACGTTGATTGATTGATTGTGGGGTTTAACGCGCCGACGCAACGCAGGCGATGAGGCGCGCCGTAGTGGAGGGCTCCGGATTAATTTTGACCACCTGGGGATCTTTATCGTGTGCCGAAATCTCGTACACACGGGCGTTTTTGCTTTTCGCCTCCATCAGAAAAGCGGCCGCCGCGGCCGGGAATCGAACCCGCGACCTTGTGCTCAGCAGCGCAACGCCTTAGCCACCGAGCCACCGCGGCGGGTATGCATCTACGTTTAGGTCTTAAGATCTATGATGCGATTGCGTTACTTCGGTGTCGAAGAACTAGTGTTATGGAACTGAGGTGTCGCCTATAGTATTTATGCTTTCCTAGCACTGATGTGCAGTGACGACCGCCAGGCTTGGCGCAACTATTTTTAAACTATCACCGCGGCACAGGAGAGGCATATGAAATTTGCGGTTGTGTGGCTTAAGACGTTGGCGTGAAAAGTTCCGGCTGCGGGGTGTTGGCTAATCTGAGTGAGAAGGCCGAGGGTACCAGTGTTTAAAATGTTTGTTTGAAGCGTCGTGTACTGAATATGTTTTGGTTTCTTATAAGGCAGAGAGAGAAAGACTTTTGTTGAGTACAATTTACTGAACGTTTGCAGAATGGTGGATAAAGTGATGGTAGCCTCAAAGTTTTGAACACGAAGTCCAGGGCCGCAGAGTGGGCTCACACTGACCCTGAGTTGAAAAGCTGGACAGCGAAGCCTGCCATGGATTTATATAACTAAAATATGTAATGTTATGATTGTTCACCCATGAGCACATCCTTGGATAGGACGAGGTTGAATAGAATAGAGTGGGTGTTCTTCTGAACACAGTTGTAAGTAATGTCAGACGTTTTATACCAAATATCTTTGCTCAGCTACATTTCTGCATATATGTGTTAGTTTTTATCCTGCGCAGAGTTCGCAGTTCTTCAGCGTTGAGATCCCCGTGTGTCATGGGGAAGGATGGTGTCCCTATATGCATACAAAGTGGAGCCGATTCTATTTTGTTTTCCGGGACGAGGCTGGGGTTGTCGCGGTCAACACAGAGCATGGTATGCGAGTTCCTTTCAGAGCACGGTATGCGCCTATTTCATGTCATTTCATTTCATTTTATTCAGGCAAACGACGTCTTGGGTGGAGAGGCAAAAGGCAGACTAACGCCGCCTGATGGCGGCCGTCTCCATCGTACATGCAAAATTGCACAGTAATGTTGTGAAAAAAAGGTATAAACATGAGAGCGTCCTACACAAAGTCACTACACGAAAGACCAAAAATATACAATTTTCAAAAGTAATATAGCAGCAAACACAACATGGCGGACTACACCAAAAATAACAAACTACACGTAACAAACTACACGTATCTTGGTCGGCTGCGTTGTTATTTTTCAGACCGTTGTGTCCCAGTGCAATGTGATGTTAACTTTCATCATTGTGGTTAGGAGAATCTTTCTCGTGCGTTTAGGTACTCTGCCTGCGGCCAAAATATGGCTTTTTCGGAATTTTCAAGAGTGGTTAAGCAGCTATTCGAAAGTTCGGCTACAGGCGGATCGCCACAAGCATGGGTCGGATTTTCACTTTTTTCCGTTCCTCTGTGTAGTATGCCAATGACTTTATAACGATTGTCACGGTAGTCCACTACGACACTTGTTATATTCGTACTTTCTACAGTGTCCGCTACGGCGTATATTGTGTTTCTATGATTTTGTAACTTTACTCACGGAATTCGATACCGGCTTGTCGCCTCTTCTTGCGTGAATTTTCTGTTTTTCGGTAGGTGGAAGGAAATTACGAAAAATGGCGCTAGATCGGCGACATATTCATCATGGCGTATTGAAGGAGGAGGTCAAGCCAGCTACAAAGTCGATCGGGACTCACGATGACATCCCGAGCGTCGACAGCAAACTGGCGCACTTCATCGACGCAAGGACATCGATCAAGGAGCGGTGCAAGAAGCAGAAGTGGAACAAGAAGCTGCGGAAGAAGGTGACTGAACTGAACCACGCGATTGCGAGACAGCGCGTCGCTCTGCAGACAGCAGTGTGACGAGCTGTGCAACCGCATAGATGGTAGCTTGCATCAAGGCAAGGCCTAGTCGTTGATCCGCCATTTATTGGACGAGACCTAGACCAAGTCGTTCCAGCAGAATAGCATGGCTCGGGTCATGCACCGGGCCGAAAAGAGCCTCGGCAGGGACGACCTCATTAAAAGCTAAGTGCCAAGTATCTACCTGAAACGCAGGCCGAGAAACACCCGGCGTACGCAGGAGTCTCGAAAGAGAAATTAGATCGCGACATCACGACGGCCGAGGTCAAGACCCCTCTGCGGGAACTGAACACCAGGTCTACGGTGGGACCAGATGGGGTGTCGAACAAGGCCCTGCTAAATTTAGATTACCTGTCAATCGAGGCGCTTACGGGATACTACAACGTGTGCTGGCGGAGTGGCAAGCTACTGATGCAATGGAAGCAGGCGAAGACGGTATTGATCCCAAAACCGGGCAGGCCACCAGACATCACGAACTTGCGCCCCATCTCGCTGACTTCGTGCGTGGAGAAGGTCCTCGAGCACGTGTTGACGAACCGCTGGCAAAATTAGCTAGAGCAAGAGGGGCTGTATCCTGACTCGATGATCGGGTTTCGTAGGGGTCTGAGCACCCAAGACTTGATGATACAACTGACAAAAGATCATCGAGAACGACACGAGAGACAGCCGCGTGATCCTGGGATTGGATAGCAGTCTCGGCTATCGAAGAGCGGCTTGACAGGATGGGCCTGCAGTGCTCGCTATCCAACTCAGAGCTCCTGGTGTACTCGCCTCGCAAGGCCGTGCGACCTCGGTTGCCCCCTTGAGAGCGCGATCGCCTGGTTCTGATCACCAAGACCGGTCAGAGAATTCCCGAGGTTCCTGAGATCCGGGTGCTGGGCATGCTGATCAGCGGCAACGCAGCAAGGATACTCTGATGAAGAAGTTGGCGATCAACAGAAAAAGTACCCTGCTGCTGATCCAGCGCGTGTCGTACAAGCATGCGGACATGCGTGAGGAAGGGCTCGCGAGGCTGGTGCAATCCTTCGCTGTCAGTAACATAGCGTACACGGCGGCTTACCACAAGTGCTCGCAGAGGACAAGAACAGGACTTACACCGTGATCAGGAGGTTGCACAAGCGACCGTGGAGTTGAAGGATTCAATGAACACCGAGCGGATGATGCAGTCGGGCGTTCACAACACCCTGAACGAGTTCATCGAGGCGCAGCTGGCGGCACAGCAAGAGAGACTGGCGGGTACCAAGACGGGCCGGGCCATACTCGAGACCTTGGGGTGCGGCTATCAGGTCACGGAGAGGCAGCACCACGAGCTCTGTGATAAAGTTCGAGAAAATGTGCGGGTGAGTACCACCCCGAAGAACGTTCACCCAGAGCACAACCGGCATCGGAGGCGAGCCAGGGCCACGAACGTCATTGAGCAGTACAGCGGTGACCCGAGAACGAGATGCGTGGATGCAGGAGACTACGGAAAGGGCAGATACGCAGCGGTTACCATCGATGTGAGAACGGGGGCAGTGATCACGTCAGCGACAATGCAGTGTGTTAATGCAACCGAAGCAGAGGAGATCGCCATCGCCCTAGCAATGGCCGAGCCGTGGTGTGACACCGGCCTAAGCGATTCACTAGAAGCCGTCCGAAACCTAGCGAACGACCGGATCAGTGACAAGGCAGCCAAGATAATCGAACGAGGGGTTGCGAAGGAAGAAAGAAGTGTGGAAGTCAGGTGGATCCCTGCGCACGGGGGTTAATTCTCTCCGAATACACCCAATGAAAACAAGACGGCCAACAGGGAGGCGCGCGCAATTACTCACCGCGCTCCCAATGTAGAGCGTCGTCCCGAGTGGGAATGGTGGTCGGAGACCAAGTACCGAGCGAGAGGCTATGGCGAAACACTCAAGAACATACCGCTTTCGAGACGGGCGTAGTCGCCGCCACATCGGTCGCTGGGTCGTGAGGAAGTGGTGTGTCTAAGAAGACTCCAGACAGCGTCGGTCACATCACCGGCAGCGTTACATCGGATATTCCCGGACGAAAACCCCGAGGCCCTGTGCAGTGTGTGCACGAAGGGACCGGCTAACCGGTTGCACGTTTATTGCTTATTGTTCAAACGCAATACAGGAGGAGGTCCCGAAGTTCCTAAGAACGGTCCGGGTGACCTCCCATGAAAAGATATCAAACATTGTTATATTTGAAGCAGCGACAATTATACATTACTAAATAAGGCAACCTGATTAGGGCGAAAAAACGTTTAACAGACAAATAAGTTTGGACATCGTACAAGAATAATATACGTCATGAAACTTTGAGCAACACAGTCATCAGCATACCCAGAGCATAATTCAGAAGTTAACTGTCAACTCAAAGCTAAGCAGAAAAAACTTCGTACAAGCAAGCATAATGGTGCAATGACGAATCACCCAGAAACTTGGAAAACATGGTATTCGAGGAATCCTGTGAATTATCCATCCGTCTGTAATAAGAGTGTAATGAAACATTGTTTCACTCTTCTCCTGAACTTTGTTGACGTGCGAGAGGATTTTATATGGTTAGGGAGGCGCTTCCATAGTGAAATGCCCATGAAGTAAGCCGTACATTGACCATAATTTGTTTTGACTTTGGGTAGTAAAACATTGTTATTTTCGAAAAACCTCGTGTTATTGTGATTAAGCAGAGCCGCGGCTGTTAGGCTGTTATGTGGGATTGTGCCACTGAACCGGACAGTGCCAGTTTCGAGATGTATCCAGCGAAACTTCAAGAAGCCATCGAGTCAGCCAGCAAGATGGACCCAGAATGGGCCACCCAGCAGGTTTTCACCGCGCTTGAAAGGCACGGGCTCCAAAAAGGAGCTAGTGCCCAGTAGGACTGCGAAAGGAGATGCAATGTTAGGCCGCGTTGAGGCTGAGCCGTAAATCGGCCCCCGCCTACTGCAGGATCTTTGTCATTAAAGTCTTTTCCAATTCAATCCAATCTAATCCTGATGTTTTTTCTCTGAAGTTTACCGGTCCTAATATTGCTTTGTCCTATGCGTTCCTTTTCGGCTTGGAGAGGACCTAATTTCTTCAAAGGGAATATACAATAATCACTCGTTAACTCGAAGTAATAAAAACCGGGAAATATTTTGTGATAACCGGATTTTCGAGGTAAGCAAGTTGCGCGAATTGCCATGAATTACATAGGTCTTTGCAAGAAAGGCGCTACTACTTACCAACTCTTCAAAAGCAGCTTCCAATCTTGCTTTTCACAAAGGTTCGAAAGAGGAAATAACACTCAAGAGCAGTTGACCGGCTGGGTTTTCTGGCACTGCAATTTTACTTAGCATAAAAGAACTGCGTATTGTTGGTCTGCTTTGCGGTCTCACCCGGGAATATTAAGGAGCCCTCTAGCTGCTTGACGCATTGCATGAGCCAATCTTCCCCGCCGCTGCACTCAAACTTATTTCGCAGCAAGCGCAGCAAATTCCTCGTTTCGGAAGATGGCGGCACTTCTCGAGGATGTTCGTCGTCGGCGCCCCCGTCTTCGCCGCCCTCTCCTTTTGCGGTCATTTTAACGATTTCGGCGTCCGCAGGTTCTCCTGTAATGGACGCAATCTGCTCTACCTTTCCGCATGCCTCTACCGTCACATGACGTGTCACAGCGGTTGTTTGACGAAGTTGATATGCCCCTTGGCTCAAACTTCGCCTTCGGGGAAAGCATCACAATTGCGACAAGCGCGGCTAAACGAGAAAAAAAAAATCGAGGGATCTTGGCGCGGCGACATTTTTATTGATTGATTTTAAGGTTTAACGCGCCGAGGGAACGCAGGCGATGAGACGCGCCGTAGTGGAGGGCTCGGGATTAATTTTGAGCCCCTGGGGATCTTTAACGCGCTCCGAAATCCCGTACACACAGGCGTTTTTGCTTTTCGCCTCCATCAAAAAAGCGGTCGGCGTGGCCTTGAATCGAACCCGCGAACTCGTACCTGCATATGTTTTGCCGTTTCTTTCATTCCCGGTCTTCCGCTATACAGTTGTTTTACGAGGTGGTCCTAATGGTAAAAGATGTTGGTATTTTAGCTACCGGGATATCGGCTCTGCTGCTCTCTGTTGACGTGACAAGCATTTACGTAACTGTTTTTGGCATCACATGGGGACCTATTTTTAGGGGTGTTTTCTTTTTTTTTAATTGCGATAGTACGCCCGTTGGCATAAATACTATCCTACAAGTATAGGTTAACTCGCCTTTCGCGAAGAAATGCAAGGAGGGAGTGGCGGCGGGGTCCCCATATCCACTGATGAAGGTCAGGTGGTCTGCCAGGGTGGAGGCCTGTGCCTCGAAGGTGTGTTCTGGGCGCTTGCAATGAAGGTAACGTCTACAGCAAATGTTCTGTGTCCGCATCGTCGGCAGGAGCCGTGCAAAAGGGGCAGTTCTGGTCGAACTGGGCATGGTAGCGTGGTGGCCACTCTCGGGTAACAGCGGAAGAGAAGGCTACACCAACACGAAGTCTTCGCAGCAAGACCACCTCCCAGCGAGCGAGTCTGTTGGGAGGTCCGTTCCACGCGGTGGAATTAGAGCTTGTGTGGCGCGACGAAGATCTTTCCTTTGGAAAAACTGTCCTGGGGTATCTAGTGTCAGTAAAGGCAATGGTCGTGGAACAAATGCCGTGTGGCAGGCACCATCCACCTCAGTGCGAGCGGGAAGCGTGTTTCGCCGGACCCACGAGAGCCGCAGAGGGCAGGGGTACGTATCCAGCATGTCTTGAATGTCCCTCGAAATAGCCGAGTTGTTATTCACTCGACGTAAATCACGTATGGCCGCCGTGGAGTCGGTTTAAATTTGTGAAGTAGTACCTCCAGGGGCTTGATGAAGAGCAGGAGTTAGTGCTTGCAAGCCGCCTCGGATGGCCGTAAGCTCAGCCAGCATAGACGGCAGGGTGCGGTGTGGTTTGTAGAAGCACGTGTGACAGGCCTCTGGGTGGGAGGGACATTGCAGTGTTGTCGTCACCACGTCGTCCTTGGCCCCAGCGTCCACAAATTCCTGCACCACCTGTGGTTGAGACTCAGCCGCCAGTTCTTGTGGTGCCATTTATAGCTTGCCAGACATAGCTTGCACTGGGGACAGGGCCGCGAAAAATTCGAAAAGCTATTTCAAAATTTGTGTAATTAGATGCCATATTCACGCTTCTAAATCTTCTTCGGCACCTTTTCGTTCGTTTCTGGATATAATCCAGGCTCTCCTTGGGTTTTGAGAGCCTGGCGTTATTCTTCTGACACCCTTTTTAGCTAAGTGACACAATATAGGCCCCGGTGTCATTTTCAGTCATTGAAGAGGCGTGTTGGTGGGTTCGGTAAGTGCGTGCACGGCTGGCGTCCATGTCTCCGGAATATGAGACTACACAAGGCGCGTAGAAAGAACATAACTACGCTGGCTCAGCGCCTGCTGAAATCGGTTATCGTTTCTTTTGTCTCGGCCGTAGTAGTACTGTCCTGCTTTCCACAATCTACCGCTGCTCTGTACTCACGGCGAGCCTTCGTATCTGGCTGCCTCAGCTGTAGTTTCTGGTTAGCACCGATGACGTGCTTCTACGGACGCTTGACGAGCACGGCTGATAGCGGACGGCTTCAGGCCTAGGAAAAGTTGAAAAATGAACCTAATAACGCTATCACGTTAAAATCCTCAACGTACAGTGCGCGCCAGGCTTGTCTAGACCAAGTGAGCGCACGGCTCCGGAGCCTGCTGGCGACATATGCTGAAAGCCTGCCATCCGCCGTGCGCGGATATCGGACAGGCTCCGGTGAGTTGTCAATTATCATGGGTGATTTTGATTTGCAGACACCATCCAACGCGAGGGCGCATCTGTTCTGCAGTGCCTAGAGGTCTTATACAATGAGTAGCTCCATAGTTGCGTGTCTGATTGCCACATACCGCAGTTTCCACCTTACGATAGCAAAACCCGCTTTTAGTGCTGCGCAAATGCACCGTTTTCAGTCTGTTCTCCTCAAGCGAGCGGCGATGGTTGCGGTGGAGACGGCCGCAGCGGCCGCCCAGCTTATAATAAGCAGCCGACTATCCCCACAGCCGCCGTCACACAGCTGCTAGCACACGCATGGGGCCCAGCGGCGGCTCCTACAAGCGTGACGGGTGGCTTTCCCGCCCACCTTTAGAGCTCAAGATGGCGGATGGACGCGCAACTCTGCTCCCCTAGGGGAGCTATATAAAACACCGTAGCAGTACCAGCTGCATGCGGTTACACGTGATATAAGTGGGTTGTTTGACACTGCCCAATATCTGTGCAGGCAGTTACACAATCACACAGAAGGTTCCACCGAACGCGCTTCGGGGCATACTTGCTGCGTGCTTCTCGTTTGCTACGCGTGAGATTCAGAAGATTTGCGCAGGTCATTTTGTGCGATTAGGTAACTGCCTGAGGCGATATTGCACCGCGTCACATGAACCGTCTATATGGCATGCCACCGCTTACGACTGGCAATGTCGAAGGCAAGCGCCCCTTGCGGGTAATGGTGTCTGCAAATTAGAGTGGCACATGCGAAACGACAATAGGATCGAGGCTGTCTGATATCCGCGCATGCGCAATGGCAAGTTATCTCCAACCCAGCAGCCACCAGCAGATCCCGCCATCGCGCTCCGGAGCCGTGCGCTCTCTTGCCCTAGACAAGCCTGACGTGCACTGTACCAAAAAACTTTTATGATGATGAAAGGGAAACGAGCGCCAGAGAAGAAGTTATTTAGTGAAGAGAAGTGATTACCACAAAAATGTAGCTATAAAAACGTGCAAACCGGACATAGTAAAATCAATTAAATAAAATGGTGATGACTGGTGTAGAGGGCCAGATTTGAGTATGCGTGATAGGAAATGAGCTTTAAAACTTAACGTCTGACAAATAGTTAAACACGCGTTTCACGGAAACCACGGCAGCGTCACCCAGAAACAACGATATATGTAGGGGAATATGTTGTCTGTAGAGTTCTCTGAAGTGTTTGTGTCGTGTTGTGTCGAGTGCCTTGCATTGAATGAGTATGTGAACTACGGATAGGGTCTCTCCGCACCTGCTGCACTGGGATCTAGAAGATCCAATGAGTAGATGCGAGTGCGTGGTATGGGTGTGCCCTATCCGTAGCCTAGCCAATGCAACTTCCGAGGTGGTGTTGCCGTCTAGGTGAGGTGAAGCGAAGCGGAGCGTCATGACGATAATGAGCGCCGATAGTTGCCGCCTGGATAGGGAAGCGTGTAGCAGCGGCAGCTGCTGTTTTTACCCGTCCGCCGCCTATGTGGAATGCAACTCAGCTTGTGGAACGCCGCCGCCGCGTTCCACAAACTGAGCTCTTCGCAACACAAGCATCTGGTGTACACGCCACGGAGCAGGATCAATGTGGTCTCTCCTTTGCCTAAACGACCCGCCAGCAGGACGTCGCTCGCCAAGCACACCCACAAGACTGCTGCTGACCGGCAAATCATGCTCCTTGTATCATATCTTGCGCAGCATG
Organism: Haemaphysalis longicornis; assembly: GCF_048455015.1. Taxonomy (NCBI): domain Eukaryota; kingdom Metazoa; phylum Arthropoda; class Arachnida; order Ixodida; family Ixodidae; genus Haemaphysalis; species Haemaphysalis longicornis. The sequence continues at coordinate 40,971,527 of NW_027526385.1, read as the reverse complement.
CGCCTCGTGTCAAACCCGCCCCCTTTGATACGATAGTGCGGCGAGGGTACGCACCCTTTCCTGTCTCGCTCGGTATATAAACACTGCTACAATGAAGATGCGGCCTTCTTCCCATCGCACCCCTGCGTCATGCGTCGTTCGATCGCGCTAGCGATACATGGTGCCAGAAGTGGCTAGTCAAACCCACGACTTCACCGGAGGACCGCGACTACGGGAACAGCCATGGATTTCCTCAAGCTACCGGACCCGCTCCGCATGTCAGGAGACGCAGGCAAGAACTGGAAGCTGTTCATTCAGAGGTTTGAACTTTTCTTGACCGCATCCGACCCACCTGAAAAACCTAGATCGGCGAAGACGAAGGCAACTTTACTCCTGAGCGTCGCCGGTGAAGAAGCGCTCGAAGTTTTCAACACCTTCACGTTCGCCGACAGCGAGAGCAGAGAGGACTACGCAACGGTTGTGGCGAAGTTCGAGGAATACTGCGCCACCCAGTACAGCGAAGTACACGAGCGCTACGTCTTTCGGAATATGCGTCAAGGCCCAGGTGAGCCCCTGGAACACTTCCTGCGAGACTTGAAAAAGCAAGCTCGTGAGTGCAACTTTGGCGCACTAACAGATTCCATGATCCGGGATCAGCTCGTTTTTGGAATAGGCGATGATAAAACCCGGGAAAAGCTGCTCAGTGACAACAATTTGACCCTAGATAAGGCAGAGCAAGTTTGCAAGGCAGCGGAGGCAACAGCGGCTCACCGAGGCGTATGGGACAGCCAGCAAAATCAAGTAAACGCTGTGCGGAATTCGAAGCAGAGCCAAGGGGAAAATCGACAAGACAAACGCAGATGCCAGAAGTGCGCACGCACGCACGCTATAGGAAACTGCCATGCATACGGACGGACATGCCGAAGATGCCAACGAAAAAACCACTTCGCCATTTGTTGCAGAAACGCATCGCAAGTTGACGAGGTGGGAAGGCATGAAGACGACTTTGAAGTGCTCGATGTGTCTGTAAGAAGAGTGACAAGTCAACGTGATTGGGTAGTTCAGGCGCAAGTACAAAGCATCGAAGTAACGCTGAAGATTGACACAGGATCACAGGCAAATTTACTGCCCTTCGGAGTGTTCAGCAGGATGCATCCGAGGCCAGCACTGAAGCCCAGCTGCGCTGTGCTTCGCTCGTACGGCGGCGGTGTAATCAAACATGCAGGGATGACGCGAATGGAGGTGACGCTGGATGACCACACCGCTGCACTCGACTTCTTCGTGGTACACAAGGGTCAGGCCATCTTAGGCTTGAAGGCGAGCGAGGAACTTGGATTGATCCCGCACGTACACGCTGTCTCTCGTACAAGCTCTGAAGAAATCGTCGATGACTTTCGCCACTTGTTCACCGGTACGGGTTGTGTCAAACGCGTCTACAAGATGGTACTCAACAAGGGAACGGTGCCGGTGGTCCAACCAACTCGGCGCGTACCCCTGACTCTCCAGAAGCCCCTCAAACAAGAACTCGAGCGCATGGAACGGGGCCACATCATCACAAAAGTCGACGAACCAACGGACTGGGTGAGTCCACTTGTAATTGCCCGGAAAAAAGACGGGAAGCTCCGCATTTGCATAGACCCTAGAAAAATAAATCAATGCCTGAAACGAGAACACTACGAGATGCCTAGGCTTGAGGACATAGAAGCTGAGTTGTCTGGCGCGACGCTGTTCTCTCGACTAGATACAAATTCAGGGTTCCATCAAATACCACTCGATGAAGAAACTTCTAAAATCTGCACGTTCTCCACGCCCTTCGCCCGGTACCGTTTTTGCGATTACCGTTTGGTATATCATCGGCATCTGAGGGTTTTGAGAAAACCTTAACAGAAATTTTTGATGGCCTTCCGGGTGTACGTTGATGATGTTCTTATCTGGGGCACAACTCGGCAAGAGCATGACGCCCGCCTGAGGTCGGCACTACGAGCAGCCCAACAAGCTGGCTTAACGTTTAACCCGGCCAAATGCACAATTGGCGTACAGGACATAGAGTATCTCGGTGACGTCATCAGCAAGGACGGCATCAGGCTGAGCCCCTCCTTGATAAAATGTATGCTCCAGACGCCTGCGCCGGAGGAAAAATCGGCGGTCCAAAGAATGCTAGGAGTCGCCAATTATTTCGGCAAATACCTCCCATCACTAGCCGAAAGGACAACTCTCTTGCGAAGCCTGCTGAAGCGAGATACAATGTTTGAATGGAGTGCAAACCACGCGCTCGAGTGGGAGCAACTTTGCGCTGACCTCAGCAGGCACCCCGTACTTTCAGTGTTCGACGCCACGAAAGCCACGAAAGTATCGTGCGATGCATCGCAGAACGGTATCGGAGCGGCACTGCTTCAGTGGAACAATGACACATGGAACCCGGTCGCCTATGCCTCCCGTGTGCTAACTCAAGCAGAGCAGCGTTATTCGCAAATTGAGAAGGAAGCGATGGCTTGCGTTTACGGCTGCGAACGCTTTCACCACTTCGTGTATGGCCGAAAGGTTATCAGAGACCGACCATCACCCTTTGCTCGCTATCGCCCAGAAACCCATTGGTGATATGCCGCCCCGCGTGCAACGATTTTTCCTACGATTGATGTGCTATGACACAGAAATGCGATTCGTTCCAGGAAAGCAGCTTCTACTGGCTGACATGCTGTCACGGGCGCCCACCTCATATTATGGCAGTGAAGTGGGGAACGATAATGTAGAAGTGCACGCCGTAAGTGTCGTTTCATCTCTTGTCAGTGATGACACATGGAAACTACTAGCAGCAGAAACGAGTCGGGACTCGTATCTTAAAGCGGTGCTGCACAGTTTGGAACACGGGTTACGCATAGAGGGACAGTTGAGGCCATTCTCTACATAGCTGACGCAGGTGAAAGGTGTCCTCTTGAAAGGACGTAAAGTGGTAATTCCCAAGAGTTTGAGGAAAGACACTTTAGAAAGAATTCACCAAGGACACATGGGCATCAACAAATGCAAAGAAAGGGCAAGGCGACTTGTATTTTGGCCTGGTATTAACGCCGACATTGATGCATTCGTGCCGAAATGTGCAGTGTGCAAGAAGTACGCGTATACTCAGCCGCAAGAACCTTTAATGATGCGCCCGGTGCCCGAGATGCCGTGGCAAAAAGTTGGCATTGATATCTTCGAGTACGGTGGACGGTCGTACCTCAGCGTATACGACGCGCTGTCAAATTTTCCGGAAGTGGAGCAGTTGCGTGACACATCGGCGAGCTCTGTCATTCAGGCAACCAGCGCCATATTTTCTAGGTACGGCATTCCCATGGAAGTCCTGTCAGATAATGGCCCGCAATTTTCGTGTCACGAGTTCAGGTCCTTTTCAAGGGCATACGACTTCAGGCACATCACATCCAGTCGAGGATATCCGCAATCGAATGGTTTGGCTGAGAAAGGCGTCTAGGTTATTAAGAGAATCCTGAAAAAAACGCATGAAGCAAAGCAAGATTTCTGGCTCGGTCTTCTTGCTTACAAGACAACGCCACTGGAGTGCGGCATGGCCCCAGCGGAGATATTGCAAGGCAGAAGACTGCGCAACACCCTGCCGGACATGGAGACCGGACCGGAACACTCCATCGTGAAGCGCTCCCAGACCAACCGCCCTGGAAGACTGCTGGCGCCGCTCGAAACCGGGGCCACGGTTCGTCTGCGTTCCAAAGGAGCATGGGCGAAGAAAGCTAAAGTCGTGAGGCCTTCCGGGCATCCAAGGTCCTACGACGTCACGACAGAAGGGCGGCAGCTGCGACGGAATCGTCGACATTTGCTGCTAACCAGCGAGGACTTCAACCCAGACCTTCCCGAAAGCGGCGAGGACGAAGCACCGTCTGCTACAGCGCATGAGGTTCCAGTTGCGTTGCCGGGGTACATGCCCGCGGCCCCGATCCCGGGCATAACAGCTACACAAGTTCCAAGAAGATCGCAGCGACAACGCAACGCGCCGAGACGTCTGGCTTACAACGAAAACTTTGTTCAAATTCCGTGAATGAGTGCCTAACATTTTGTGAGCCTTTCAATTGTGTTCACGTGTCAGTTGTTTTATACACCAAGGAGGATGTATCACATCTTGCGCAGCATGCGCCTCGCGTCAAACCCGCCCCCTTTGATACGATAGTGCGGCGAGGGTACGCACTCTTTCCTGTCTCGCTCGGTATATATATACACTGCTACAATAAAGATGCGGCCTTCTTCCCATCGCACCCCTGCGTCATGCGTCGTTCGATCGCGCTAGCGATACACTCATTTCGCTGTAGCGTGCTGCGACTTCAAACAATCAGCTGACAACCCGTTCTGTTTCGTTCGCATGGTTTGCGAGCGCCTGGGGTTTCAATCGGAATTACGCAATGCTCCGGCGCCTGTGATCTAGTGTCTAATGTTGATGAGTCTAACGGTGCCATACAAGATGTGCAAGTTCATATCGATGCGCAATAAATATTCAAAAGCCCCTGTGATCGCGCATTTACCTTTCGTGTTTTACCGATGTCGATGAAAGCAGGATCAACGATATTTTTGCTTGGCTGCGGCATTTGTATTGTCCACACAATGCTTTGCATAGTATGCCCCTAAGATTTCCAGTTATCTCTGTCGGGTACCTGTTTTAACAACGGATCCATTTAAGGACTCGAAAATGCCGGCTATGCCACCCTTCACGCCAAGCGAAGGTGATGCATGTAACCCCAGTCTAAGGGAAGCTTGCCACGCGTGGAGAAGGTACCTCGCTGGGCCAACGGGTGGCGCCGACCTCGAAGGCCGTGCACGTGAAGGTACCCTGCTAGGCTACCAGATGGCTCCAATGCCTCGACGGTATTCCATGTGCGATCTCGGCCCGAGGCGCAGGTCCACCTCCCTATATCCTCGGTATTCCATTGCGTGGAATGCATGCAGGCAACCAAGTGTGCGCCGCCATATCTGTGGCCAAGCGTCTGTTGCTAGGCGACGTTGTTCGCACGGCCCGCAGATCAGGCACCCCTCTTCTCCTCCGTGCAACCGTGTGAGTGCGCCCGTGGCCTCCGCGATTTGCTGCCGGCGGCGCTCGTTACGTCGGGCTCGGCGGGATGGCGGCACTTGTCCAGCTAAGCACGACTGTGAAACACAGGACTGTGTTTCACGTTACGAACTCTTCGCCGAACACAAAGTATTGCACTGAGTTCACTGTGAGTGCGATTAATAACATGTTGGCGCCACAGCTTAGAATCGGATTGGAACGGAGCAGATGACGCACGCCGGTGTCTTTTTTTTTTCTTCGGCGTGCGGCCGCAGTGCCCCCGGGCTGCGCCGTATCCGTGGCGCATCGGCCATGTCGGCGGCCGTTTCCAGTGTTGCCAAGCGAAGAAATTGACCGCTAAACTTTTCAACGAATACCGTCTATACGCCAATAAACTGCCGGACCTCTTTGGTGAGCTTCGATGTACGTACAGGGTCGCCCACTCTTGGTGAGAACACGGCGCAGCGTGGCCGTGCTCGGTGGAGCGCCAGCGCACAATCTGCGGCCGCGCGTCGAAGCTTAGCTGTGCAGGCGCACAGGGCCTCGGAAGCGGGCTTCGTGTCGCTCACCGTGCTTGCTTTGCTGTGAAGCATGCCTAACTCTCGTCATGCTTCTAACGTGTTAGCGCGCCGCAATGCGTTGCGGAAAAGCGCACTTTACTCACTGCGCCGTGTTGGGTAGGGTCTGCGTGCGACTACTGAGCGCTTCTTTTTTTCAGTGCCACGATCCCAGTTAAATGTGTGTAATAATGCATACATTTCAGGACTGGTTTGGTTAGGGTTATCGGGTTTATTGACGCAAAACGACTCCGTGTATGAAGGCGCTGTGGTGGAGGGCTACGGATAACAGCCAGAGTCTCTTTAACGTCACTGATACCGCGCAGCTTGTCACTTGTGGCACTGAAAACGCGCGTTCTTGCATTTAGCCTTTATTAAAGGCTAAATGCAAGAACGGTTCAGTACAGTTCAGTCTCCAGTTCAGTTCAGTCAACGGTTCAGTCTCCCGGTTCAGTACAGACACCACCATGGCGGGGAAGAAGAATACGTAGCGCGTGGTAACAAAGGGTAGCGCCGCTATCTCCCAATAACTAGCCAGGTAGGTAGCGCAACAAATACTATATTCTGTATAATACAGCAGACTAGAGTGGGCCCAGTCCAGGACTCTACAGGAGAGTAAGAAGATCATGCTGGGTGAGTGAGACCCGCTTCGTGGGCGACTACTTGAACAGTATTGACGATGCGCGGTATTCATACATATGAAAAAAGCCAATACCCATCGGGACCAACGTCGTGAAATCGAAACCCAGGCGCTGTGGCCGAAATTCCGTGGAGGCGAAATGCACATACACCCATGCGCTGCGTAATGGCCGTATATATGAAATAAATCCTCGTGGTCGAAATTATACGTAACCCTCCTCTACAGCGTCTCTCATTAAACCAAGCCAAGCCAGCCCTGGAATGTTTGCAACAATACCTGCGTTTACCTGGGATCGTGGCACTGAAAAGAAGTGCCCAGGTATCGACTTTTGCGTTGCGGAAAACTGCCCGTTTTTCCGCAACGCAGTGCGGCGCGCTAACACGCTACAAGCATGCTGTTACGATCAGCGCACAGTGTTGCGAAGACCATCCGCAATATTATCGGGCTCAATCACCCAAGCCTTCTGTCATCCCGTTCCCGCCCCACCCCCGCTCCCTCAACCCTCATTGACGGGTAACGACCCGGCTCTGTACGCAATGACGCGGTGGCGACTGACGCTGCTGCTGGACACAATCCGCTTTCGCGGCTTCACGGTGACCCACGCGCCCGCCGGCGGGGCAAGCCACAATGACCGAGAACGTTCCACGGAGATGGTGAAAAAGGCGTCGCGCTGCATCGCCCTTAAGGCGGCAGGCTAAGTGGTCCTGTCTAAGTGGTCCTGGCGGAACCCTTTGTGGCATGTCCAAAACTCCGCTGTTCAACGAGTGCCCGACACCGGATCACCGACGTGGCCCTGGCGTCCTCGTGTCGCTCCAACCTCGGGGTTTTCTAAGGGCTTCGACCTTAGGAAGATTGCGCAACCGAAGTCAAGCTGACGCTGACCTGCTCGAAAGAAAAACGGCCTTCTCTCTGTGAGTGTGTGGGCATCAAGTTCAGTGCCAGGGATTTTCGTGATTGGTGCGTTCCTGAAAACAGCGGGAGAAAGGGTGAAAAGGGGTGGACCCAACCTGGTTATTTATTCTCGCATGCGCAGAAGCGCAGAACTCTGTTCACTCAGTAAACCCCATGTAAATTTCTGTCAATAAAGTTTCTTTCTTCGCCCTACTCGGCCCCAGTGTTTGCCCAACTCCGGACCAACGGACGCCATCTCCGGTCACGCTACCTGATCCGCAACAATGCCGAGAGTTTGGCGTGCTTAACAGCAAAGCAAGCACGGCGAACTCTCGAGCTATAGTAGACCACCCGAAGCCCCGTCTCCAAGCCCCTGAGCGCCTGCGCCGCTTAACTTCGGATGCGCCTTGTGCGCTGGCACTCCCCTGAGCGCGGCCACGCTGCGCCGTGTTAGCAGGAAGAGTGGATGACCCTGTGCATACCACGGCGAGTGGTGTTGTGAGCGACGGCCTGTTTTGCAGGAGGGGGCCTCGAGGGTGCCGAAGTCGCCGAATACCACTTCCATAGTTAAACGAAAGGTTGCCGAGCAGGAAACGTACTCCTTCGTCCGTCCGTACTCCTTCGTCCGCCACCTTCAGACCCTTATCGCTGGCCCAGAAATGCTCCCAACACAATGTTACCGCCGTCCAGTGCGCGAACGCCGCTTCTTCTGGGGGCACGTGGCGCACAAGCTCCCCACATACACGCACCGATAAACTAATAGACTCTGTGGGTCAGCTTCGAGTACGTACATACCGCCGCGAATGGCATTGTGAGCGACCCCAGCCTCTCCGAGAGGTGGCCGCCAGCGTAGCGGCCGGCAGCTCCGCTATTTGGATACATTTCACGGGTATAAAACTCCCCTTATTTTTCTTTATTTATTTTTCTTGTTTTAGCAGTAGATGGGGCATGTCAGCTAAAATTTTTGTCGTCAATCCGCGGACACTGAGCGACAGAATAACAGAGAGCGGTGGAGCTGGGGCCGAAAGGTGTGATGTCAAGCCCAAATGGTGGCCATAGCATGGGGAAAAGAAACGCTTAGGAGAGGCCCTGTGCCCACCGGCGCTTTGGCAGAAGTGTGCAGAAAGTGACATTGTTTTTATCACGCTCATAGGAGGCAACTGGCAACTGCGTCCTAGCAACGGCGCCGAAGGCCGCCCACTGAGGCGCTACGTCACTGCGCCGCCCAGCCAGCTGCCAATGGTCGGCAGACGGAGACGAAGCAGACGACAGGGGAGTGAGCGAAGGAGGCGCGTGCGCGCCAAATACAAGGAAAAAAATGAAGGAAGTTTACATTAACGCGTAGGCGTTGAAGGTAGCGAAGCTGTACGCAACCTTCACACCATCACAAACATTTAACCCCACCATTGCAGCCGATTTGCTTCTTCTTCGCTGTCCCAACTACGTTTACTCCATCATTGTTGCTATACGTGTGAGCTTCCTTCATTTTCTTGGAAGTGATAATCATTGGACATCACTTTAGATGGGCGTACGCCATGACTTCTTTCTTGTTCTGAACAAGTCTTGCCACGATTACGTCGAACGCTGGAATCTTTCTCGTTCGGAGCAAATGTGGCCATAATTACGGCGAATGCTGGATATGTTTTTGCCAAGCTTGGCCAGTCTCCCTCAGTGTGTATGCTTGGCCTGAAAAACGTACGCCAGGGAAGTTAGGCCGTCACCAAGAGGCACAAACACACGAGCGCTCGGCCTTTCTTTGTTTTTTGTTTTTTAACTGCCGGTCGGTCGCCCCATACGTCGCCAATCTCTAAGTGGATATGCTTGGCTTGACAAACATTCGCTAGGGTCACTGGGTGATCGTCGCGAGGCACACGCACAGGGGCTCTAGGTATTTTCATCGTTTTGTGAATTAACTGCCGGGGCGGTCGCCACGAGGTCCGCACTGACGTTCGCGCACTCGACAATTTCTTCGCATTTTTAATTGGAGCACAAGAAATTACGAAATTCGAAACAGCGCAAAAAGACGGGACAAGGAAATGACGACACGAGGCGCTGTTTTCGAAACAGCGCAAAAAGACGGGACAAAGAAACGGCGACACAAGGCGCTGTTTCGACACAAGTCCCGTCTTTTTGCGCTGTTTCGAAAAAACAGCGCCTTGTGTCGACGTTTCTTTGTCCCGTCTTTTTGCGCTGTTACGAATTTCAGTATGCACCACCAACTAGCCCAAACCACCGTTCTAACGCAAAAAATTAGGATTTCGTAAACAACTTCGCTGTTACAAGGGCGACCTCCAAATATGGCGTTTCCGGCTGCGGTAGAGGTGACGTCAGGACCTCAACTGAACCTGCATGAGTCATAGAGTTTCTTACTATATAAACTAGAGAGGAATCAGCCGCAAGTGTCAATGCGGCTCACATCTAGGCTGCCCGTATCGTTATGGGCCTCCATCATGCTGAATGTTCGCCTTAGCTTCGTCATTGGCTCTAATTGAATTTACTTGAATTTCTGTCATTAGGTTGCCGTAAATTAATACACAGTGCCACAAAAACGCACAAAAAGAGTGTACAATTGCGGAAGTATAAAGTAAGAGCATAAGTATAAAATAAAACACGCTGTTTTAAAGCTAACAAAATTGAAAGTAAAGCGCATTTCTTTCACTGAAAGTCTGCCGAAACATTTGTTCCTACCATTCTGCGTATACCAAGCTGCTAGATAAAAATAATGTAAAATTTTGGGAGAAACTCATTACAGGTTTTATTTTGCAAATATTTCAAATAATAAATTGTTTGAAAGCTTCTAAAGCGTTAATGCGCGTACGTATGAAAACATCACCTTCGTGGTGAACCGGCGCTCAGACCATGTACTACAACTTTAGCGGTGGCAAATTACCCACTCATTCAATATGTCCGGGCTCTGTTCACACATGTACTGCTACTGCAAAAAAAGAACTGGGAAGTGCTCTCCTTGCCATAAGCTCGCGTATCTCCATTGAGGGTTTTTACCTATGTGAAAATGTACCGACGGTCGCTCCCCGGCAATAATCATCCCACTTGCTTATAATGAACCACAGCTGTCTTAGAATGAACTAATGGAGCAAGTTTCGAGGCTCCAGTGAAGCGAGAGAAGCGAAGATAGTTTCGTGCCTTTCGGCTACCTCGTAGACACAACAATGCATCATGAACACGGTATATAGGCGAGAAGACGCTTAAGAATACGATACACATGCCAAGCAATCAGCTGTGCCATTCCCATAACCCCCCACATCGACTTGGACTCCAAGGCGCAGTTTCCTCTTTAGTTTACTTACTAAGAAACTCTACATATACATTAACGTTGTTGGCGGTGACGCTCGCTGCAGTGGCGCTGCACCTGCACCTCTATAGGTCTAGTTGCTCGGGGTAACGTCATGTCGAGGTAGCTGCAGCAGTGCTCAAGCGTGTGTTCGCGTGCACTGTTCGCGGTTTCGGCTCGCAGACGGCGTGCGACGAACGCCTAGTTACGGCTTTTGAAGCGAGAGAAAGGAGTGCGTGTAAGGCCGTTCCTCTTGTTCACGAGGCAGCAGCGGCTGTGAGCGCTCGTGTTAAAGAAATGCTTGATGAGCAAAATAAATCAAATAAACTTTTCGAGACTCTCAGAGAGCGACAAGAAGTCGCAATACAAGTCTCAGATCACGTCCCAACGTTGAAGAAAAAGACATTTACACAAAATCATAGAAAAAATCTGAAGGAACGCTTTACTAAGGATGCACCGAGGAATCTTTGATTAATGTATCAGGATGGTGAGCAATGTTTAAATATAGGCTTCATTTTACACCTGATGCTGGAACAATTTTGTCATAAGGACATACTTTAATTGTAGTAAGGACATACTTTCATTTAGCTAATATAAGGTATGCTCACTATATAGTCTCACACATGGAGGCCCCTTCCTTGTTATGAAGCATTGAATCCTTCGAGACTGACAGAGGGGCACCAATCTTTAACCTAAATGTCTCGGTAGCATGCGTATGTTCGGAACTAATTCGGTCAACCGTTCTATATTTGAACTATATTACAAAACAATTCCTGCTACTGCATATGTCCAGCCTCAGTAAATTTCGTCTATTTTCTTCGAAACTATCTTGTCACTCTATTAAATGCGATGCGTTAAATGACCTTTTGCTTAAAAAAATAGAGGGGTATAAAAAGAAAGACCGTGTCTATTGGGCCGTCCGACGGTATTATAAGCACTCCACTATACCAACATCCACCGGCGTTTTGTGGTAAAATTGCCGCGTCTGGCAGTACATCACTGTAGATAACGTAAAGCTAGGTAACCTAACATAACATAACATAAGATAACCTAGCGCACACAAAGAAATCACTTAAAACACCAAAACTAACCTAGGGCATAAAAATTACACTTCAATTGAATAATGAAAGAAAAAAAACAACTGAGGCAAAAGCCTGCCTCGAACCACCGACTTTGGGATCAAGAAGCTAAGACGGATCCTCCGCACTACAAGGACTTTTTTTTCTTTAATGTCCTCTACACTACAAGGACCGACTCTTTCGCCAATGCTGGCCTAATGTTAAATATTCGAATGTCGTCGGACGGCATTCTAGCCATGCCTGCAGGGATCAGCTAGAGTGCCGTCGGACGGCACTCTAGACACTGCGAAAAAGAAATGTCTCCTATAAAAAGAAAGAAAAAAGAAATAAATTTTCGGTTTGCCTAAATACGACTGTGCGTCATCGCAGAGTCACCATGTAAAGCTCATTAAATGACAGAGTCTACTTACGTTGAGGCTTTTGAGCAGCAATTCCGGTCCTATGCCAGACAGCATCAGTAGCTTAGGAGACCCAATGGCTCCAGCGCAAACGACGACTTCATAGCCGATGGACACGTTTTTTCTCGTCCCGTTTACAGTGAACTCCACGGCTCTCGCTCTTTTTCGGCCATTTTCATCAACAAAATGGATCTAAGGGCATAGCGTGCAAAAGATACCGGTGACAAAATTATAAACAACCGTATTTTGCGCCCGGTATTTTTAAGCAAAAATGTTTTAACGGCATCTTCATAATACTCGACAATACTTCCCTGCTATTTGTTAACATAAAACTTCCAAATAAACACTTGTAAAGTTCATTAAAAAATATTTGTTGCTTATTGCATTCACATTGCCAGTGGTAAGGGTAAGCGGAACGAAGGGGCTCCGTGAGGGAATTTCTGGGGTCCGCGAATTCTTCCCCTTAGCCCTCTCTATGCCATCCCCTTCAATAATTTCCCCTTTTTGCCACACTTCGCTGCTAATGCAAAAATGTGCGTTCGCTGTATGACCCCTACGTTTCTTTTAACTCTTCCTAGTGCATCTCCTAACGTCGGCTTCTTTCACAACACCCCAGACATGCAGAAAAGCCTGAGGCACAAATGGCAGCATATAAGTGTTTGGACGACTGTTAGCTGCAAGATAAGATCTTCTGGCAATTAGACATACATCAGAATAAAAGCCAGCCTCAAGAGCCGGACATTGAATGTGCGGGCGACTTTCGCTGCACGTGTAAATTGGTCGACATTATGACTCGGATCGACATACTAGATAATCCACCACGGTGGCTCAGTCGCCAAGGCGTTGTGAAGCCTAGCACAAAGACGCGGGTTCGACACCCGGCCGCGACGGCCGCTTTTCCGATGGAGGCGGAAAGTGAAAACGCCCATGTGTTTAATATTTCTGCGCACGTTAAGGGTGCCAGGTGGTCGAAAGTAATCCGGAACCCTGCACTACGGCACGCCTCATCACCTACGAAGCGTCAGCGCGTCAAACCTCATCATCAAACAATCGGCACACTACTCAAAGCGATCCAGGCATGCATCACTTTTTCAACTCCAAAATAAGTCCCCGGTACACTTATGGTTGAGAACCAACTGCCTGCCGCATAGCACCGGGAGTACAGTTCAATTTCTCAGTAATATAATCCGATTAAAAAACCGCCATTCAGAAATTTTGCTGGCAGCACTATCTGGATCTGTTACAAAAGTTTTGATCAGTCAGGTGAGTGTTTCTGGGGCGTATATAGCCCTCAGGTGGCCTTCGCTCAGAGTGCAAGGAGAGATGAGCTTGCGGGTTGTGTAGAAGCCCCAAGGTAAAGGAGCCGCGAGCCGCGGCTACGGTGTCGAGAGGGCGATGCTTGTAGAGCTGGTTCTCTGCGAGCGGCCACTGGCTGCGCGGGCACACTGGCACTTGGATACTGGCCCCATCCGGCCCACACCTTTGACAATGACGTTCTGACCATGGAATCGGGTGCTGCTTCGTTGCGCAGGCTCGAAGTGTAATTACGGTGCGCCGCCTAGGATCACGGCAGCTGCGGCGAGATGATGGTCTTAGAACGCCTGTGAACGCCAAGAGCTAGCACTAGTCGTGGCCAGCCTGCGGGAGGTTGTTGTGCGGTGTGGTGAGGTAGGGAACACCGGTGGTGTGTGCGTCGGACAAAGCGTCGACGACGAGGAAGTTAATTAAGAAGATCAGGTCACGGACTGTGAACAATCGCCCTTTGTGGACAAGTGCCCGCTAGGTGTAGCCTCAAGGGAACCAGCAAAATAGCCAAAGCATAACAGTGACCGAAAAAAGAGGTAGAAGATGAGGAGATCGTGGTTCGTTGAAGCAGGGATGGATTCCGAGGAGCAAGGTTTTTAAGGGCTGCCCGCAAGAGGCAGTAGCCGTGGTCTGCCGAGGCCGTCGTCAAGGATGCCCGGAGACACAGCAAGGCTGCAGTGTTCAGCCGTGTCTTTCGTCGACGACCGCGTATTCAATCACCGGCATCGACTCTGTGACGTGGTGCACCCTGGGACAAATAGCAAAATGGCGCCGACGACCACGGTTTTTCAACGCCTTAGCATCGACTTCGCGACGTGAGACATTTGAGCTATTACCTACACGTGTCTGATCTTAACTGGGAACTGTTATTTCTTTTACGCCCTTAAGAGCTTGGTGTTTTTAGGATTGACTTTATTGTCGCAGTCTGCTTGTAACCGCAACGTCCGTTTCATTAATCATCTCGCCCAGATAAATGTTCCTTTCCATTTTATGCACCCGTCTCAACTGCCTGTCTGGGTTCTGTGACGCGAGTCCCGAGGACTAGCGATCACCAATAACATCACAACGGCAAGACACCACCCACGGCTCGTAGGTGTGCGCTGTAGATATGACAGCGATGAAACTCGCTTCCTTGACGTGGGCTTAAGACGTCGATGGTGGCGTTGGCGTCGAGTAGCATAACCGGGCTCTACCGGTGGCGACATCAGGAAGTTATGATTGACGCCTTCTGCCGGTTGGTCGGGCTTAATTTTGTCATCCTCCAGGGCATAAGTGATGGGGTGCTCTCGGGGCTTTTGATAAAGATCAGTAGTCGTGGCTGTGTTGTCGGCATTTGCTTGTGCGGGGACTTGTGGATTTTGCGCTGATAGCCGAAAGGGCGGCATGCAGTCATCACCGCTAGTATTTTCATGCCCTCCACAATCCAGGTACTTTGTTCATTGTTGCAGAACGAGAGATGTGAGTTGGCAGGTGTACGGGGAGGGTACCCCGATGTGCATTTCACCCTGGTAATGCTGCGAGTGCAGTGGAGCAGGGCACTGTGGCAACGTCGTGGTGTAAATTGTAAATGACTTGTGACGCCGGTGTATCGGATGACCAGGTTGGAGAGGCATTTGCGCTGACAGAGCAAACTTGCTCACCCGGACCCTCGTATGGAGTGGTAGAAGAGGGAAAGGCAGACTATCGCTGGTAGGCGTTCGCAATGACCTCGGTTGCAAGCCTTGTTGGAGTTGGAGCAGATGCGGCTGCCGCGCTGGAGATGACGCCTAGTGGATCGGCACTAATGGCAGGGGGCGACACCGATGGTACAGAGGGTACTATGGGCGGCGGCGAAGGGCAGGCCATGCGGGTACCACTTCTGCTGAAAGCCGAAACGGGTCGTCACTGAAGCCTTAGTGGTCGTATAGAGTTTTGCTGGGCGGTGGTGTAGCGAGGAGGCAGCGGGGCTCGAGCGGAGGCATCTACCACAGGATGGAGGGCTTGAGTGGCTCCATGGTGACGTAGTTCTGCAGGAAGGTAGCCTCAAGCTTGAAGAACCAATCACTGATGTTGCGTGGCTGGAACTCCGGTACGGGCGAGCCCCCTACGTAGCCATGTCGGTGTGCCGCTGGCCAGGTGAAAGGCGCGGATCACGCCCGGGTCAACAATTTGTAGGAAGCAGACTCAATTGTAATGGATGCAGCTTCCTGCATTTTATTGAAGAGTTTGCCTGGTCGGAACTTCGAGGAACGGTGAAGGCGAGCGACCACCCATCTGCTCAGTCGAGTTCCATCTCATGCATGGCAGAGCTCACGCACCCGTCCAGTCCAATGATGATGATGATGGCGCTGATGAAGACGATGATGTCACTCGTCACACGTACTCCTGACGAGACCACTTCCCGTCAAGGAGGTCACTCCGCCAGGGACTCCCTCACCACTTATAGAGAGGTCACTCACTACTACCGCCTCTGCCGCAACTCGCTACCACCAGCTGAGCCATCCCTAACCCACTCGGAGGAACGGCTGTGGCACCTCCTCCAAACTGAATTGCTTCCCAACTCAGCCTTACGCCAACCCATCCACACATCCGCTACGTCTCTCCCCTCTGCCCACACCGTGGTGTTACATCCGCACTGCTGCACCCCATGTGGGCCGGCCCATCTGACCCCAGCCCCACCATAAACTTTCCTGACCACTGGACGGAGGCCCTGGACCACTTGGAGGAAGGCTCCCAGCATCTAATGGTCACGAGGGTAGAGGCAGCGAAAATTCTTACTCGCTCTTTCTCCCTCTCTCAACAACTAAAAAAGTACCTGTAAGCCCAGCATTTCACAGAATAAAAAAATTGTGTTAGGTTTCTCTAGCAAATATAATTTCCCGTTAGGCAACTACTTTTACTTGCAAAAAATAACAAAGGCTCTAACAAAATTATGTTAAACTTTGTTCGGATATCCGGCGTCCATGCCCTACAAAATAGAACCGACGAACAGTACACAAAACGGCAAGAACACAGCACGTAATACTTGGAAGAATGCTTAAAGGCATAATAAACGAGTCAATAAATGCTCCAAATGGTGCCTCACTCTTATGTAAAAGTCCTATAAACAAGGTAACTAGTTTATTACACAAGAAAATTGAGGAACATTTGCGCTAGTTGGTATTTAAACCACGGTCCTAAGTAATGTGAGGTGGACACAGAACCCCACTAGCACCACAAATATTTTTACTACTGCGCGACCCCCAAACACTCCCACAAAGCAAGTAGTGGTAGAATAAATAAATTAAATGCGATGGCGCGAGGCCTAGTTGGGAAAGAGAAGGTATATCCTTCTATATACCCATCCGTCCGTCCGTCCATCCATCCGTCCGTCCGTCCGTCCGTCCGTCCGTCCATCCATCCATCCATCCATCCATCCATCCATCCATCCATCCATCTATCTATCTATCTATCTATCTATCTATCTATCTATCTATCTATCTATCTATCTATCTATCTATCTATCTATCTATCTATCTATCTATCTATCTATCTATCTATCTATCTATCTATCTATCTATCTATCTATCTATCTATCTATCTATCTATCTATCTATCTATCTGTCAGTACAAGATGTACCACGTTTTTAGCCCCAATTTCATTCCCAACTGAAGATTAACGCCTATAATTGTTTGTTTCTTCTCGAATAATTTGCTGTGAGCGAACAAAGGCACTGATTCTATACGTGTTCGCAAGACCTTATTCTACCTTTCTATTCACAACAGCTTTACACAAACTAACAAAAATGGTGTAAAAACCGCATGAAACTTTGTCGCGTGTGCACCACCTCCCCTGTGACGGTCATCTAAAAACAGCGTGAGCAGAATCCCTCGAGCCATCCTTGGGTGCTGGAGTGCATGGACCAAACCAGGTGAGCAAGTGGTTGTAGATTCAGTTACACGAGGCTTAAGTTTGCCTTATGTTTTTAAAGCGTAGCTCTCAAGGGCAGGGGAATCACCACCTGTGCCGCACGGAAGACCACAATTGACCTGAGTATCAGTACGCAGGTAAAGAGAACCCAGACATGGCTGCTCCCCTTACACTACAAGACGTTCGGGCAGCTTTAGCTAAGATGCGCAGAGGTACAGCCCCGGGAAGAGACCGTATAACAATCCAACCATTGGCGAACCTATAGGACTCGGCCTACTTCCAACTGTTCGATTACATAAATCAAATCTGGGGCGGCCGTCCACTCCCCCCAGAATGGAAAACCTCCTTTGTCACTTTGATATGCCCAAAATAGGAAAAATTGTTAATATTGATAATCCGAGTCCAACTTCGCTCACCTCATCCGCGGGTAAGCTCATGGAGGCGATGGTCCGGGATCGTCTCTCTCCACACATTGAGTCCACGGGCCCCTTTGCTGACACTATGTTCGGGTTCCGCCCACATATGTCAGCACAGGACGTCCTTCTCCAGCTACACCGCGACGTAATTCGACTGACTACAATGCGACAAAACCTTAAAGCCACCCTTGCCCAAGATCTCAAGGGGGCATTTGACAACGTCCGGCACAGCAGCATACTAGCAAACATAAGCACAACGGATTGTGGTCAGAAAGCGTTCGCGTACGTCAGAGATTTCCTCCCCAAACGTCAAGCATTTCTGAGGACCGAAGTTGAGGACTACGGTCCATATTACATGGGTACTAGGGGTTCTCCACAAGGAGCGGTTTTGTCGCCGCTACTCTTTAAGATCGCTATGATGCAGCTGCCACACAAATTAGCTCGGGTAGAGGGCATACAACATGCCCTTTACGCCGATTACATGACAATATAGAGCACAGAAGGCAGCCTCCGGGAAATGGAGGACCGCCTTCAAAGGGCTGCCAGCATTGTCGAAAGCTATGCTAATGAGTGCGGCCTCCAATGTGCCCCAACAAAATCAGAACTTTTGCGCATTAAACCCAATCCTAAAGAGAACACAAGGATTTACATCTCTTTAACAGGTGGTTCTATCAAAGAAGTGGAAGAAATCAGGATCCTGGGTCTGCTTATTCACAACAAACTTAGCCCAGAGACCATCATTGCCAAACTTAAGCGAACAGGTGAACAGGTCGGACGGATGATACAACGCGTATCCAACAAGCGCGGTGGGTTACGGGGCAAGGACGCGCTCCGGCTCGCTTATGCCTTTGTGACCAGTAGGATCCTCTTCTCCGCACCCTACCTACGTACGACCAAGCAACACGAGAATAGCATTGACGTCACCATTAGGAAGGCCACAAAACGAGCCATAAGCTTCCCGGTGGCTACCTCCAACACCAGGTTATTGGGGGTGGGAGTGCTCAATGCGTATCAAGAGCTGAAACAGGCTCATCTCACAAATCAGTACACGAGACTCGCACAGACGGCGTCGGGGCGCCACTTGCTTAATCGCCTACAAATCAAACACGAGTGCCCCCCAGAGGAGACGCGCAAACTGCCAGAGTTATGGCGGCACAGGCTCTGGGTGCATCCACTTCCGCGTAACATGGAAAAACACACTCACGAAGGCAGGAGAGAAGCACGCGCTAAGACCCTGCAAAGGAAATACGGAAATAGGCGCGGTGTGTTCTACGTTGATGTGGCAGGACCGTCGCCTCTAGGGTTCTTCACTGCCGCTGTAAGTCACAGGGACCAGCAAGTCGATGGGCTCTCCTACCGGGCTCCTAACTCCAGGCAAGCCGAGGCGATTGCCATAGCGCTCGCCGCCTCGGACCCGAAGTGAAGGACAATAATCACGCACTCTCGCCGAGCCTATGAAAGCTATTTAGTGGGTGCGGTACCACCCTTGGCCTACAGTATTTTAAAACGAGTGGTGTGGTTCGTAGACCCCGCACCTAAAGAAATTGTGTGGTCTGCGGGGCGTCAGGCTCTGAGAGGGAACGAGACCGCGCACGCGGCTGCCCGAGCGCTTACCCACCGGGCGCCTCACCCATGCTCTCCCGGCTCGGAGATTAGGAAACCACTTCTGCCGTTTACAGAAATTGTTAAACACTACTGCGATAACCGCCGGCTTTACCCAGCCCCTGCAAAGGGTCTGAGCAGGGTCGATGAGCGAATACTGCGGCGCCTGCAGACGAACACATTTATGTGCCCTGCAGTAGCAAAGCATTTCGACGCTAAAACAGACGGGCGCTGTCTCCACTGTGAGGAGGTGTCCGACACCTTCCACATGGTGTGGGCATGCCAGAGCAACCCTGCGTTATCCCCCAACCCTTCCCCTACCAGAGATGCATTGGAGGCAGCCCTGCTCAATTGCTCGGGGCTGGAGTCTCAAAGGGCTCTAGTTCGACGGGAGGGAGCGGAGGCCTTGACCAATGGGGTCCCGGAGTAGGAAGTGCACCTGTGCGGAGGGCCGCAGGCCCTAACTCTCTTTTCTTCTTAACAAAAATTAACTTGCACTCCTGCGCCTCCTTCACCAGGGGGCGAGGAGTGCGCACGCATGTTTACCTCGCTCCGTCTTTCGACCGCGACCACGGCGATTATTTCATCCTAATTTACCGGATTCTTTCACCAAAAGCTCAGACTTCCCAAACATGTGGATATCAATGTGACAAGTAGGAGATCTCGGATTTACATTCTACAGGACTTTCAGTGAAATCGGCTGCCGCCGCTGCGCTAACCCCAACCTCGAATTCGGCCAGGCCGGGGTCGAGGAGGGTTCCGGGCGGACACCGATAGCGACAGCGGGAATTATTTGGCTGTTGGAAAAGATGGCTTCGGACATGTACATAAAAGTCGACGGGGGGAAGTTGACCCGGCTTTATGCACGGCAGCCAACGGCTGGAAGACGGTAAGGGAGAAGTTGAAGAAATCGGCGGCGCCGCCCGGCACCGGAGGAGAGGCGGCCAAGGCCACGCCTGACGTCATCTAAGACGCCAGCTTCAGCCCAAGGACGGGCGTGGACGGACCGGAGAGTACAAAGCGCCCGCCTGTTCACAAGGGAAGGCTACTGAAGAAGTCACGGATGCCGGAGCTCCCGCGAGGCGACATGAAGATCGTCGGCCGACCACTAGGTGGGCTCTGCGTTAGTGAAGCGACTAGAGCATAATTAAATCGAGCTCTGGCGGCGGCAGCGCAAGTCGCAGCAGAAAAAGCAAGAGAGGACATCGTCTGCCCCAACGGGCACCAGAACATTCTCGTAATAAGCAGCCCTCGGGGGGAGAATGGTGACCGTTATGCGGCGGTTGAGCGCATCAACACCAGGGGAACTGCATATGAGGTCAGTACATACGAGGCCGCACCGAATCGAACCGTTAAAAGAGTTATTCGGGGCATTTCTCTCGAGGACACGGCCATGGACATCCAAGATCCAGTCGTGCAGGACTATAACCCCACGGCATTACAAGCAAATCGCATCGGGCGATCTCGGTCGGTGGTCATCGCGTTTGCCGGAAAGTCTCAAGATATGTCAGGTACGGCAATCTTCTTACGGAGTTCACATTATATAGAAAGCAGATTGAGGCATGTCAAAGCTACGGCCGGTTGGGGCATAAAGTCTATCGAGGGTACGGAACCGCCAAGCCCATCGAAGATCACGTGTGTGAGCCCAAGTGTGGTCTTTTCAGCGGCAGCCACATCACAGCGGACAGAACGTGTAAAGCGCGTTTCAAGACTCCTTTCCTCATCCGGCAGCGCCCACGGGAAAGGAAGCGGCAGAGACAACATGAACGAGGATGAAGTCGCAATCGTAGAGGTCCTGCAGCCGGACCCCAACAAAGCGACAGTTCGAGATCAAGGACGCCGACAAGGAGTGCCGACGGGCGCTGGCGCAGCCACTCCCGAGCGCACTCACGGGCGCGCGGCGGCGGCAGGGGCCGGCAGGGGGGATCCAGCTCAAAGATGGCGCAGGTCGGCAACTGCCGCTGGGAGACGGCGAGGAGAGGAGCGTCTGCCGGGCGGAGTAGTTCGAGGCGGCGGAGCGAGCTCAAGGACGGCGAGGCGTCAGCACGGGGACAGCGTTCGAGGTCACGGGGACGTCCTGGAGAACAACAAGGATCAGCAACCAAAAAGGTGGGCATGGCCAGGGTCTCCCAAATCGCTCGATTGGGAGTCCTCCCCCCTCAACCCTTCCTCCCCCTCCTGTAAGACTACAACTAAGGAAAGTGCAGAAACTGCGGAGCTTAAGCAGATCATTGCAAAGCAGAACGCACAGATATCACAACAGAGCGCCCAAATAACGGGGCTCATGAGGAAAATAGATCAATTAGTTGCAAAGGCAGACCAGGGGACGGTAAACGACCGCGCAGAAACAAACGCAGCGGCGGAGGCCCCGGGGAAAATGCCCCGTAGCATGTCACCCCCTCCACCTCCTAGCAAAACACAGGCACCGCAGAAGCAGGACGCTATGGAGGCTGAAGAGCCTCAGACTAGCGAAACGGCTACGCAGCCACCCGTTGAGGAACAGAAGCAACTAACGTATGGCGAAACAATCATTCTAGCGGCGCTGAAACGCATGGAAGATTGACTTAACACGCTCAAGACTAAACATGAGAAGTATGCGGCACGAGTGGCGGCCATCGAGATCAGAATGAAATTCAAATCGTTAAAGAAGGAACAAATGAGTAAGATCAAGGAGGCCATCTAAAGGAGAAGGGGACGGCTAGAGACATCCACCAACGAGGACAATGACCTTAACTAACAATAGAAGGACTATGAAAATGGGCCGCAAAAAGCTCACGATCATTTTCCAATAGAACTGCAGAGGAATGAGCTACAAAGACATGGAATTGGCACTTTACATGAATCAGGTTGAAACTGGGCCGGCCATTTTTGCTTTACAGAGACAAGGGCGGTCCCAAAAATTCCGGGATACGTTACACCCATCGACCCGACCAAACTGGGTACGGCGATTCTAGTGGAGAATCACATAGCAGCTACTCAACACCTTACTGCACAAGCAGGATATGAGCACACGCCGGTGGAAATACACGCAAAGGAAATTGGCAGTAAAATCAATATTTTCGTAATGAGCGTCTACTGCAGACCATCGCAAAGACACTATGAATTCGATCGAGTTGTGATGGGTTCGAAGAAATTGCCCGGAAACAGGCCACTCCTGATTTTGGGCGATTTCAACGCGCCGCACACACTATGGGAATACAAATTTCAATCAAAGAGGGGAAAGGCTTTGGTCAAGACTATGGAAGACCTGGACGTTTCTCCAATCAACGAACCCGGAGTACCCACAAGAAGACGTAACAGCGTCTCCAGAGATACAACACCAGGGCCCGTTTGCCCGTACGCATAAGTTCCCGATTAAGTTTTCGCTAACGAATAAGACGCCAATAAGTTGAATTCGGCCACGACAAATAGGCCGGTTGACAGAAAACCCAACAGAAACGCTACCTTAACCGAGCGTTTCTATCAGTTTTGGGCAAACGACTTATTACCTATACAGCGGTAAAGTCGTAGTTGAGAACTTATTCCCCCACTTATCGCGTTCGAGCAAACGGGCCCAGATCTGTCCTGGCTCAGCGGAGTGCTGGATATCTCGTGGAAATGTGAGGGCGAGGACTTGGGCTCTGACCACACCATCATCACACTACCATACGTGTCCCAGATTTCCGGGTCAAGCTGGGAGCAGCTAGCATAACGGACTGGGATAAGATGCGTGCATACACACAACAAAATGGTGAAGGCGCGGAAGAAGAGGAGCCGCAAGATACCTCGTACAAGACATGGGCCGGTAAGCAGAAGAAGATCCTCGACAAGTTCACCCAAAAAAATTCCAACTACAACGAAGCTACCTTTCGTCGACAGCAGGCTCGCTCACATGTGGGTGGCCCGGCATTCGCTCACGAAGCTCTGGAAGAGGCAAGGGCGCAACAGGAAGCTCGCGCGTCGCATAGCCGCGCTTAACAACGAAATTTCGAAATACGTGGTGAAGCTCAGAAAAGAAAGCTGGCTCAGGTATGCGACGGCCTTCAGGGGCAGTTGTCCGTGTGCAAGACATGGAAACTGCTGAGGCACCTCATATACCCAGCAGGCAGCAAGACAGCAAACAACCGGTTGCTGACAAAGGTTCTAAACACGTACGACGAAGGCGGGAACCGGCTTGTGGAGGCCCTAGAAAACCACTATCTTCAAACGGAGCGAGGGCAACACCCGACCCCACGCGAATACACAGGACCCAGCAATGAAGACCTGGACAGGCCGTTCATGATCTCTGAGTTGCCGACAGAAATTGACGAGAGCAACAAGAAAAGCGCTCCGGGGAGAGACGCCATAACCTACAGGTTGCTCGCCAACTTGAACGGCAGGATGGCGCAATCGCTGCTCGAACATATAAATAAGGCTTGGGAAGCCTCACAACTCCCGCCGGAGTGGAAAGAGGCTGAGGTGCGATTGACATGAGGCCAATATCATGAGGCCAATATCGCTGACCGCCTGTGTTGGCAAGGTGATGGAACGTATGGTTCTGCGTCCCCTTCAGGAACACCTTGAGGTCACAGACCAAATTCGATGTTTGGGTTCCACAAACCTTTATCAAAGCAGGACGTCATGCTTCAGCTTCAAGAGCTGGTAATCAAAAGAGCTACGTGAAACAGCCCCAGGGTAATCCTCGCCCTAGACCTCAAAGGGGCATTCGACAATGCTATTCATGCTAGTATACTCACTAACCTCAATGAGACGAGGTGCTGGACGCGCACTTTCGGATATGTCAAAGACTTTCTGTCCTCCCACAAGGCACGAATCTCAGTGGGTGAACAGCGATCGGAGCCAATTGATTTGTGGGAGCGGGGCACCCCAAAGGGAGCAGTGTTATCACCACTCCTGTTCAAGCTGGCCTTATTGCCACTGCCACGTTTGCTAGAGCAAATCGAAGGAATCGGACACGCGTTCTACGCGGACGATATTACTATATGCACGGAGCGAGCGGGTTGGGACGGCTGGATGGAGGAGACACTTCAGGCGGCAGCACTCACAGTGCACGAGTACGCGAAGAGCTGTGGACTCAGTTTCGCGACGCAGAAGTCGGAACTCCTCGTAATCCAACCAGGATAGCCCCGCAAGCAGCCCCCACCAGACATCCGCATCCAAATTGACGGCACCCAAGTCAAGCCGACGGACACATGCAGAATCCCCGGTCTCCTAATTCAAGACAATGGCAAAGCACAGGCCGCCGTCGACAAGATCAAGACCAGCGCGGAGGAGACCCCAGCCTTGCTGAGAAGGGTTTCAACTAGAAACAGAGGACTGAAGGAAGAAGACGCCCTCAGACTGGTGCAGGCATTCATTACATCCAGGATAACATATTCGGCCCCGTATCTTAATCTAAACAACACGCAAAAGAATGCACTCGCTACCATAATCAGAAAGGCCCCCAAGCAAGCCCTAGGCCTACCCATCTATTCGTCGACCCAGCGCCTTCAAGCCATGGAGGCACACAGATCAGTTGATGAACTCATAGAAGCTCACCTGTCTAACCAGCGACTCCCCCTGAGTCAGAGAAATCATGGCCTCCCGTTGCTGGATAAGATAGGGTGCCGCAAAGAGAGAGCAACAATCAAGAGGTCCATCCAAACTGAATGGATGACGACAGCCACCAACAAGCCCTTACCCAGGAACATGACGCCGGGGAAACATGATGGCAGGAGATAAGCCGGAGCTCAGGCGATTCATTCCAAAATGCAAAGGATGGTGGGTGTCCTATACGTGGATGCGTCCCTCGTCAAGGGCAGCAACAAAGCAGCAGCGGTGGTACCCGACGGGGAACGGTTCAAAAACAGCGCTGCAGTCAATACCAGAGAGTCAGTGAGAGCAGAGGAAATGGCCATAGCCCTGGCGCTCGTCCATCCGTGCGCTAGGATGGTGGTCACAGACTCCAAACAGCTTACGGCGGCTACAGGAAAGGGGTGATCTCCTCAGAGGCAGCCGCGATATTAACGACAAACAGGGCACCGGAGCGAATTGTAGCGCTCGTATGAGTGCCTCCCCATACAGAGGCAGCCGGCAACGTCATAGCCGATTATCATGCCCGAGCGATGGCCCTCCGGGCAGGGGAGGACTCCGACACTACCAACCCGGTGCCCACGTCCAGAGAGATTACCTCCTAGTATAGGGAGGATCGGCGCACGTTTCCCGAGCCGCAACGCACCCTGAGCGGGGAAAACAAACAATCATCAGGCGCATTCAGGCGGGTTTACTTACACACCCTGTCTTGATGAATAAATTCTATCTAGAGACCGAAGAGGATACTTGTCCATTTTACACAAATAACATTAGCACTCTCGCACAGATCCTGACGGAATGCACTCCACTCAAGTCCCCTATACCCCCCCTCCCCCTCCATCCTCCACTACCCCACCTCCTGAGCGATGGGAGACCTTACGGTCCAGCCCGCCCTGCCGATCCAGCTCACGCTGGCAGTCAGGGGCCAGACGCTGCTGGCCGTATATGGGTACGAAACCAGAGAACCACGCCGTCCGACGTCTGAGAAGACGTTGGCATTTTATTTGAGCTCAATACCTGTTTTCTAGTACTACTACTCTCAAGGTTACGCTTCTTTGGTTTCGCGTCGTCCCTACTCGGCCTCGTTGTAACCGAGAGAACGAGATTCATTAAGATAGACTGAGCAGGAAAGCGGGGTAGGAAAGTATGCTTAAATGGCGGGGGGTGGGCGATATACCAAGGGCGCCTTGTGAGACTCTCCCCTGCGGTAACGGGCCTAATGACAAAGTAGCGCGCGACATCTTCCGTCCGCTGATGACGCGATCACTTCCTGAGGCGCAGCAACTATGCGCCCTATCGGGAAGACTGCAGTGCGTTCTGTGCACAAATTTCGCATTAGGTAGTATCGTACTCGTCAGCCAATTTCCCTGAATTCCAGCACTTGTACAGCCCAAACCAAATGAACTGTTCCTAAACCATATGCTCATGATTTAAGAATACTACTGTTTTACCTTTTTTGCTTCACTGTAAGTTGAAATTCTTAGATTCGTGCGGTTCTCTTTGATACTCTGCAGGAAGCACTTATTAGCGCTCATTCGGGCCCCGCCGGCAGTGTTCGATTGCACCCTTGAGAAGCCTGAAAAAACCGAAACAAAACTATTTTATACCAGGAAAAAACTATTTTATATCTTTCACTATTTCATGCAAAAATGCAATACATTTTGATACACAGCCTAATGTTCACAGTGCAGAGTTTCAACAATTGAGCTGCATACAAATACGTGATGTCATTGTTTGTCAGTACACATCAAACTATGAAATATTATGAAAAATTACGTTTTAAACATATCTTTGTAAGCTTTTACGAGCTAGTTTACACAATTCATAGCCAAAGCGCTTTTTTGCATGTGACACTGATGGTCTCTTCTTTGATACTAACTATTGCATAAGCGGGTGAAAAAGACGACAGCAGCTTCTTTTATCACCCCAATCGACGACCAAGACATCTTCAGCAAGCGCTTGTGTAGGCATATCAATCATGTTTTAAAGCAAGGCGTTGTCGTCTTGTTTTTCACTAGGGAAGCGAAGTGGTTCTACTAGTGGAAATTCGGGTTCCAAGTTCTAATTTCATCAAACAGTAATATAAAACTCCTTGGCACGAAGACGGCCATCAATGATCTTGTTTAGACCATCTGGAATTCTCCTAAAAGACGTCTTGAGGGTAGTGAAGGAGCCAGTTGTTCCTAATAATTTTACACGGAGTCAAATTCTGTAGATTCTAGAGATTCAGCTGACATATCAAAGCCGTCGGATGCCGTTAATAATACAGTTGTGTAGCTTCCTCATCCACTTTACTACCCTGTGCATTTAGGGCGGTTAAGTCGACGCCACCATGCATGCCTTCGTCCGCAACTAAGACCCTGAGCTCAAGATGAGGCTGCCAGAGGTACTTCTGCGCCGATAAGAGACGCTATACCACCGACTTCGACTTAACACAGCGCTTACGAAGTCATACATTTTTCGGCTTGGTGTCACCAAAAACCCATACTGCGACAACTGCGGATCGCTGGAAATCATGCAGCATCTGCTGTTGGAATGTTGCGCATATATCTACGCAAGGTGCAGTCTTGTGCGGGAACTAGAGCGCCTCAGCCCAGAACCAATCACCTTGAAAGCACTCCTTTGTGAGAAATTATCATCGCCATGCTTCTCCGATGCATGAAGAAGACGAAGAATACAGCTGGATGTGTCAGAGACGCTGAGCGCATAGCTCGCGCTCCGAGCTCGCCTCTCGCGCCATGAAGCTCGCCCCTCGAGGAATCGAACGTCGAACGCCCGTCCTTGGGGCCACGGAAATAAATCCTCTTCTTCTGTTTGTACCACAGAGAGCTTCATTGCTCGGTTCCCGCAATGCGTTCACTCAACGTTTTTTGTGCCGAAACCCGGTACCCACAGCCGGGATCTGCCAAGAGCATCGAGGCGGCGGAGCCAGCATGGAGAAGCTCAAGTTCAAGAGGACATCGAGGCGGCCGCAGAAAACAGGGATCATCAACGAGGCAAGTGCCGCCATGACCGATCCTTGTGCTACGACCGACCAGCTAGCGTCGCTTTACGATAGACTCAAGGCGAATAACGACGAGCTAAATAAGATCAGCGAAGAGCTCGAAGCTTACATTCAGACTCAGGGGACATTTGAGGCCGAATAGGCGAGCGTGATCGAGTATCAAGATAACGCGACACGCGTCATCGCTGAGCTAAAAAGCAAGAGCAACCGCCTTTCCAAGGCAGCTGCACCTATGAAAGGACCCGTAACGAATGTCACGTCCCCAGTCGCTGCTACGACTTTGGAGAGAACCGGGCCAACGTTACCGAAACTCACCATCACTCCTCTCTATGGTGACCTGTGCCGATGGAATGAATTTTGAGAGCAATTCGACCAAAGGATAAAAATAGCCGCCTTTCAGTTTGCGAGAAATTCCACTTCCTATGACTTTCTGAAAGGAGATGCTGCTTCGGCAATCGGAGGGTTACCTACGACGGAGGCTTGCTACTACGATGTTCTTGCAACGCTGAAGAAGCGTTTCGGTGATCGCACACGAATGGAGCAAGAGTATTTCGCCAGGCTCCGAATGATCAACCCGATCAGGTCCTTAAGTGACACAAGTGGCCATCGCAAGCTCAACGACCAGGTTTTAGTCAACATCCGTGGCCTCAAAACCCTCGGCGTGAAACGGTCCTCCTTTTCGTCGATGCTCTCAGATATCCTGTTGCGAGCGCTTACGCACGACATCGCTCTCCAGTACCACCGCACGCCCGCTGCTGAAACGCCTACACCGCAAGCAGACACACCTGAGGATGTGCCCACTGACCTATACCGTCTTCTGAAGTTTCTCAGCACCGAGCTGGAGAACCTTGAAAAGAGCGATTTCAGGGGTCAGGGAGGACAAGACACCAGGCCTAAATATGAGATAGACAAATGGTAGTGCATGAGCTTCATTGCATGCTGACGACCTGCTCTGCTATTTAGATACAAAGCAGCTTATTGTCGCGCCTGTTCCCTCCGCCGTTGTGTGGACGCCCACACCCCCACTGCGCATACGCATCCTCATCGCCCTCCTCTCCTCTTCTTGTCTGATGTCTTCTCCTCTCCTCTCCGGGATCGCGCAACCAATGGCAACACCCGTGGCTTCGCGCGCGATACTGCGAAGCAGCTTAGGGTTAGGGGCGCGACGGTAGCCGCTGCATACTCCACTGGGGGCACCACTGTAGCTCCGCGGTATAAATGACACACGCGCGCACTCCGCTCCCCTCATTCTCCTCCCGCAACGCCGCGATGAATGCCACGGGCAACGCCGCCGGTAACGACACCTGCAACGTAAGCGTCAACGCGAGTGTCAGCGCCGCGGAGAGCACCGCGGAGAAGAGGGCTCGAGCTGCTCGAGCCGCTGCCACGAAACGGCAGCCGCGACAGCCCGATCCCGAACTTCGGGCTCGCGAAGCCGAAAGGAAACGTCAACTAATGGGAACTTGAGTCGACCCCATGGCTGCTTCGCATACTACTCAGGGTTCCCTTACGGAAAGATGGTGAAATAATCTTAAATACAAAGCGTCATTCATGAAGACTCAGCACATCTTTCTGGGCTATGAAGTACAGGCACAATTCTTCACCGGTTATTTTCTTTTAACGCGAAGGAATCGCTAGCTTGGGAGAGTTAGGCTTGCATGTGTGTTGGCCTCCTTCTAATATTCATGTTTTAGCTGTTGTGAACAATTCGAGCCAATTTTTGAAACGAGCACAGAAAGCGAGACAAGTAGCCCTTAAAACCGGATTTATTATCGAAAGAATCTGTAGTAATAAACTCATACCACATTAACCATGGTGACAAAGTAAAACAAATAGGGAATGTGTCGATCATTCGTCAACACTCCGGAGAATGCAAGCTGAGTTGCTTATAAAGCAGAAGTAGCGCCGTGAGACACGTTAGTGGAACGGAAGCTGCACCTAGCGGGGTTGACGTGAGACCCGCTTCATTTATTACGCAGGCGCAGCAGCGCCGCACTTCCACACGGCGGGTTACAGCACCCTTTTCAAAGCGGACGCCCTAAGTGCCGCATTCTCCGAAAAAATGATATTATAGTTGTTTGCGCAAGAAAACGGCCGAAGCTGCACAGAAATAATAAAAAACACATTTGAGTTCGCATAGGATTTGCGGGGTATGATAAAATTACTGTGAGAGTGCAAAACCAAATGCAGAGGTGCTTAGTATATATTCAGAGAAAATATTTAACGCAGCCTATTATTCTGGGACATACCCTGACCTGTTAAAAAACGGTAGAGTAACACCTGTGTATAAAAATGGTGACTACAATGTTTTAGGAAACTATAGGCCCATTTCTGTGCTCAGATCTATTAACACGTTGTGTAAAAGACTTATAGAAAACGAGTTTTAGTATTCCTAATAAAATACGACATCTCAGCACCCCACCAGCAGGCCTTTCATCCCCCGGAAATTCGCACTACCATGGCTGTCACAACCGTTACAAATATAATAAACACCAATTTCAATGACGGAAAACATGTCTTAGGGTTGATTTTGGACGTAAAAAAAGCCTTCGTTACGGTTGACCATGGTAGACTTCTTCAATAGTTAAATTGTTATGGTTTGTGACGTTCTTCTTTAAATTTCTTTCATAGCTATTTCCAATGACGTACACAGGGCGTGCAAATATAAAATGCAATTACGGAGTTCCTTCCGGTAACGCATAGAATACCGCAGGGCTCTGCTTTTTGGGGCGACATTTATTCGCACTATACATGAACGATTTTCCCGATTGCATAGGTGAGGGCCAAAGCGTAATTTACGTAGACGATACAGTGGTCCTAGTGCCAGGATCGAGCAGTGACAGATTAGAACAAATTGCGAACTGACAACTAGAAAAACCGAGCAATGCTTCTCCCAAAAAAGACTAGCGCTTAAGGTAAATAAAACCATGTCGTGTTCTCCTTGTCTGCCAAACTAGTGAATAAATTGATAACGCTACGGATAGGCAGAGCAGAATTTGAAAAAGGCGAGATTAGTAAATATCTCGGCGTCACCCTAGATGCCTCCTTCCACTACAAAAAGCACATGAAATTCGTCTGCAGCAAACTGAGCCATTCCTGTTTCATACTATACAGGGCACACTGCCATTATTATTTATCAACCCTAAAAGCAATTTATTGCGTGCCTTCCTCTCCCACCTAACATACTACGTCGAATCATGGTGCAATACTTATCATTCGCACGTTGAACGAGTTATTACACTGCAAAAAAGAGCGCTGCGAGTTATGACGCTCTCTGTATGCATAGCTCATTTGGGACAGCTCTTTAAGCAGCTAGGTCTAATGCCCTTTTTACTTGCACGTGATTACAAAATAGCTTGTGTCACGCAGAACAAATTCTCAAACAACAGCCTCTCACCATCCACAATATTTATAACACCGCTCAGAAATACAAGAACTAGTTCAGGCGACCACCTCAAACTTCTTATGGTGCACAACTGTTATGGTAAACGGACTGTGCAATATATGGGAGCTAAACTATGAAATATTATACCCATCCGCATTGAACAAAGTCAAAATTTTTCAAGCGCGCTCAAGAAGTACATACAATGCAAAGATCTCGAATCGCTCATTTAATTCTTGAAATTTTGCTTTTGTCACCAGTTGTGCACAATCATATATCTTTTTTTCCTCGTGGCGTGGTTTTCGCGTCTTCTCTATAAATCCTCTAGTCTCATCAACTTGAACTTTTTATGCGCGCAATGTGTTTCAGTTTATTGACGAAATGTTTGTGTCGTCGCCTCTTGCAAAACGTGTAATTTTCATATTCTATATTGTGCTTGTTATCATCGTATTATTTTTCTGTGTACTTATATGTGCTTGCAAGGTTAAACGTGTATTAACTGGATGGGCCCGGCACTTCCACCGTTGCTAAGAGTCCAGATGAAATTTTAACTTTTGTACCAACCAATGTTTATAAGTAAAGGAAAATTAGAGAGAGAGAACCCCGGCTTTCCCCGTAGGAGTCCAGCGAGTTACCCTTGAGCTGTCGCCGAACACTGCCAGCGGTGAAAGACAACCAGCTCATTACTCGTGACAGGTGAACGTGGCGGCACGTGAAAAGAAGAGGTGGCGCTAGCCATGAAGAACACTGATTCTAGGACAGCGGCGCTGTGGGTTGAAGTATTTTGCCTATGGAAGTATATCGCGTCATACCTCAAAGCGAGGAGGCTTAAACTTGGTGTGGCAGCAAGAAGCCTTTAGATATAATATGCGTCAACATGGGATGAAACGGACGCGAAGAAACAAAAAAGCAGTGGAGGAGTAACTAGGTCTTTGACGAGTATACCCATGTTTTTCCCTTGAAACCACGTAACCTCTCTTAGGTGCCCCGAGGAATTTATTGCTAGACCAAAAGTTGGACCACCTCGGCAGAAATTAGCGCTCTTTATTCGAGGACAGAGGTCGACAAAAGGACGGCCAACGACACAGCGTGTGCATTGAAGGGTGACGCCAGCCTACGGGACGAGGCATTGACTGTGGTGATCTGCGTTCGCACTGCTGCCGATCTAGCTGTTGCGTAAGAGAGGCCCGCCCGTCAGACGCTATCATCGTAGCTGTTCACCTCTAACACCTGTATGTATACCCCGCGCTCCCAGGAACGGTAGCCGACCCGAGAAATGTCCGTGTAGAGAAATCATGGTGGAGCCAAAGGGCCCGGTGAGAAGGATCCCAAGCATGAAGCCTTCGACAGCACCATGTCAAACGCAGCATTAGTGCGAGGCTGTTGTACCTGTCAGGACACGGCTAACAGGATAATTTCACCAATGCAAAACGGAAAGAAAACGGGAAGAAAGCTGCCTTTACCCTTGCGAGGGGCCCCTGACCCTTGTCCATCTGGCGGAGCCCCCGGCCATCATTCCGCGTAGCGCCATTGCCGGGGGTGGAAGAGTCTGGCGGCATGTCCTGCCACAGGCGGTGGCGAGTTGAGCGTCCACCTTGGCTGTGGAAGGCACCATGTGCACCTTGGTAGCGCCGGGCACCTACCGGTAAAATAGGCAGAAGCGACTCTCTGGCCTGGCGCTCGGCCCTTGTGTGGGACTACAACGCTTGGGAAGTTCACCCGGCTTGCACGGGGAATCGCCCCTGTGGAAAGGGGCGGCTGCAAAAACGCAGGAACTTTTAACTGATGGCGATGGTCGAGTGGTAAAACACTCGTCTCGTAAGAGGGGGGCACCAGGTTCGAATCCTGGGCCGTCGGATACCCACCGGTTTCTTTAAAGGGCACAAGTGTCCCCGTACCGTAGCTTGTCTCGACGGTGGAACAAACGCTTGGAGCTTGACCACAAGCAGCCATGGAGGGCCATGTCGTAGGTCTCTCGAAGCCCTTCAGGCGGAGTCTGGGACCGCTGGGCACCCACCAGTTCAAAGGGCCCAAGCGCCCCCTGTTTCGGCAGGATATAAAAGGTCTTGAACACGCGCTACCACTGCGGCACACGTGGTAGGTTACTCGGGAGCCGCTGGTAACCCACCACAATCAAAATGGGGACAGGCGCCCCCCGTACAGGGGATCCAGTGTACTGGAAACCGTTACAGCACGTCGGTTTGTACCATGGGGTACGAGAATGTGGGAGGTACTTCGGTACCGCTGGTAACCAACCAGTAAAACTGGTACAAGCACCCCTGAATCGGGGAACTCGTGCTTGGGAAGTTACCCGACTTTGTCGGGAAATGCCCCAGAGGAAGGGGTCGTAACTTTCTACCGCAGCGATGGCTCAGAGGTACAGCACTCGCTACGTATGCGGAAGGTACTGGGTTCGAATCCTGGTACCGCCGGGCACCCACCCGTTTCTTTAAAGGGTACAGGCGTCCCTGGTCGAGTGCGGACCTTTGAAAGGGGAATCCACACCTGGAAAGCTGCCTTTACCCTTGAGAGGAGCCCCTGACCCTTGTCCATCTGGCGGGGCCCCGGCCATCATGCCGCGTTGCGCCATTGCCGAGGGTGAAAGAGTCTGGCGGCATGTCCTGCCACAGGCGGTGGTGAGTTGAGCGTCCACCATGGCTGTGGGAGGCACCATGTGCATTCGTGTGCCTTGGTGGCGCCGGGCACCTACCGGTAAAATAGGCAGAAGCGACTCCCCGGCCTGGTGCTCGGCCCTTGCATGGTACTACAACGTTTGGGAAGTTCACCCGGCTTGCGCGGGAAATTGACCCTACGGAAAGGGGCGGCTGCAAAAACACAGGAACTTTGTTTAGGAACAAGCCTGATACGCAAAGAGGCATCGACAGCGCAATCGCAATTATGCCGCCAACGTCGGGCTCAAAGTAGCGATGAAGATCGTGAACTGGAGACCGCTCGTCAGCGTCAAGAGCATGCGGTTGTTTGAGGCTGTGTTGAAGCGCCAGAAGCGTGAATGGCTGCCTCCTTATTGTTTCATTTGGACGAATTCTAAACTCAAGTGAATAATATTGGACGCATAGTATGGCCACAGTTCAAATTTCTTTACAAGCGTTACTAAGTCTGTTTCACTTCAGCAAAAGCTTTACTAAAGTAACAACGCGACGCTTCAGTTTTCAGCGAGAAGTATCACAGGGACAGAGACAATCAGTAACTTCCCCTGGTGATCAAAGTGGATGCTATGAAAGCTACAGCTACACTGTCCAACCACCTTGAGAGCATAAATTGGAGCCATTTTTGTGTCGTATTCCCTGGACATATGGGAGAGACACGGAATGACAGTAGCAAGTAGTGTTGGCACTTCCATATTATAGGAACGATGTTATCGACTAGTAAAGTTTGTACAAATCACGAGCAATCTTCGTTGAGAGATTAAATGTACATACTCTGAAAGCTTTCGATACCACGAAATTTGCCATAGTAAGAACCGTTGAGGATTGTCTCATCGCTGCACAAATTCTATTCATTTGTGCCAGGCGCCTCGATTCAGCTGGGTGACGTTGGCACTCCCTTTGTCGCTTATCGTATTCACATTGATCTTCGGTGATTTAGTCATGCATGACTTGCTTTGGGGAGAACTGAATTGGCCTTTGCCACGAACCTAGCACAAATCAGCATCTTCAACTTCAATTACAAAGGATTTACGCTGCGATTACTGAGAATTAATGAAACACTTCATTCCCTCATTAGCAGCTGCAGTGTTGTTGCGACAACTAGCTTTGCTTCGTTTTTTTAACGGTTACTGTCTTATCTAAACGGTTCTAATGACTAAAGAGTGTATTTTAGGCAAACGTCTGTTTTGATCTTGCGTACATATCCCCCCACTTTGATACGTCGGCATGGATTAAAGTTTAAGAAGGGCTTTTATGCAGTGTGTATAATACCTACAAATGTATATTGGGGAGTGTTGTGCCTAAATGATTTTCAAATGCCTATAAACACCTATAATCAAAATCTGTGTTTGTATGACCACTATTTAGACTCATGTTCCGGTTTCGACTGTAGTTTGAGATCGTTATTTATTTTACCAGGGAGCACTGACTGTGCAGAATTCTATGGGCTTTAACATAGTCCCCTAATACAACCACCTCACGGAAAACCACAGCTACCAGCAGTGGAATGGGACGATCATTATCAGTGCAGGAGGCACATTATTTTTCCAATAAAAAATTTGGAGATGGTGGTAGTTTGCTATTGTTTTCTTAGAACCAGTGTAAAAACACTGGTTCTTAGGCCACGTTTCACGTGCTCTCTAAACAGATTTATTCAAACATGTGCAGTCGCGCTTTATTCTTTAGAAATATATTAATATCCAACTTTATTCACAATGCAATGGTTCAGCATCGAACACGCCTTTGATAGCAGCAGATTACCTACGCCCTCAAATTCAAACTGCTAATAGATTCTAAAATTTATCATAAACCTGTTTGGATGCTAAATTCCATTTAAAAATGCTCTTCAATTGCGTGAGAGTGCATTTTCAGTCTTGGGACGTCTTGCCCGACTACTTCGCATAACATCATTGTATATAAGGAAATTTCCAGAGTTGTGCCTAACTTTCCTCGTGTAAGAGCATGTTACATTCTTCATAAATCGTATATATTGATAAATCGTGATAAATCTTGTATATATTATTTGCGTTCCCCTTTTCAGTGCAGTAATTAAATTGCGACTGGAAGATATAAAAAAGCGCTTTTTTAGAGCGGTATTTCAAGCTCTCAAGTATTCTTTTTATGTTTTTTTACTATTACGGCGCTAGAAAAAGCGACAGTGGCCATCGAAAATTAATGCAGATAGTACGCTTGTCGAATTAGGCGGATGGAATGACATTATTCCCACAGATTTGAGGGAGGGACACCAAAGATCGAGCGGCAAACAAAAGGAAATAAAAATAACGGGCGTCAGCCTGCGCCACAGGGACACTGAAGTGATTTGTAAACATTGCGGTATTGCTCGCGCAAATTGTAGTCTGGAGTCCACAGGCCATGTTTCGACCACTATGAGGTCGTTTAGGCGAATTTATTTGGTAAAAATATCAATTCGAAGATACTGTCCTCCTCTCTGCATTTTCGCTCATTTTCTGTGGCGTTGTTGTGTGACGTCAGGAGGAGATGACTTGGCCTGACTGCGCTACTACACGGCTTGCCGACATTCCCACACAGTCAGTCGGCCCAGCGTTTATAGTACAGCGTTTTATTCCGCGGGCCGCCGACGGGTCGTCGCAATACGTTCGCTGAGTTGAAACTAAGACACGACACGTTTGTGAATTGAATAATGTCAGTTTCTTTAATTTGTTAGTTTCTACACTGTATCAATCTCCAAGTCCAGTTCGCTCCACAGAAGCGCTGCACAAGCGCACATGCGACGCGTCGCTTTCTGATACGCTAGTAGGAAAATCCAAGGCAACTTCAAGGTGGGAGAAGTCTGCGAAGCCAACATAGTTGTGATGAGTGGCTCGTAGGGGGCACGGTGAAAATGGTGAAAGAAGATTTCACATAGCGCGAGACACCAAGCGGCCGCTGGTTACGTGCCAATAAACGTTTTATACATGGAAGCTCGAATTCTCACAGTAGTCTCCCGCCTGCACGCCCTCACTGTTGATGCATTCCTAAGAATAATGGCGTCGCCCATATCCAGACCGCAGACTGCCTTTGTAACATGACCGTCGTTGTTTTTCAGAGGCACATGGCCCAGGTTCAAACGCCCACAAGTGATATTGGCCCAATCCCTACTAGACCCGTTACGCGTGGCCCTATTATCTGTTACCGTACCTAATCGTCATGTCTCATCCTTAGATGTAGCTTTCGATGAAATTTTCCCCAGGAATGCTAAATTGCTCCCGTCAAATGTCTTATCCGGCATTTGGCAGGATCACCTTACAGGTTTTCCAGGTCACGTCATTATCGGCACTGACGCCTCCGTCCGTAATGAGAAGGCAGGCGTAGGTATTGTTTCTCCCTGTTTAGAGAGAAACACTAGCTCTTTTCATGCAGAATACTTGGCAATTATCTTAGCCCTTCGAAAGTTAGATTCTACTAAACAACATGTAATAGTAATCACCGACTCTCTCTCAGTTTGCACTGCTTTTTCGTCCCCTAATAGCTCTCCTCTACGTAGAGCCCTCAATTATTTATTGCCTACATCACTATGAGAGCTGCGTTTGGTGTGGGTGCCTGGACACGCTGGCATCTGGATTAACGAATCGGCAGATATGTTGGCGGGACTTGCACTGGATGGCCCAGTGGTGGAGGAGGAGGAGGAGGAAAATCTTTATTAAAACAACAGGTGCAGTTGTTAGGGCACCCGCCAAACTAACACGTATCCACACCGTACCCTTCTTCGTGCCATTTATCCGACAGACTATCCAGCCACCTGCCACTACTGCCCAGCGCCCGGTACCCTATTCCATCAGGTGTGGGAGTGCCAAAAGACACCGGACCTGCACCCAATCCCCAACCCCTCTATACAACAGTGGACGGCGCGGTTGACCAGCAAGGACCCTACGTTCCAGCTTGACCTGGTGCAAAGGGCCCACGCAGCCAGCCGTAGCCAGGGGATCCCGGACTAGGGATCCCCTCCACCGCCCAGTGGTGGAAATCTTGCCGCACGTACAGTTCCTCACCTCGGCACGTTTTCGCAGATTAGGCCTCCTAAAAAGCATGGCTGAAACTGCGTGCGTAGGTTCAGAGTTCGAGCACCTCCGGTTCTCCTGGAAGTCCGGATTAGCCAATCACGCGAATGCGAAGTTAGCCTAACTAACTTTCGCTGTGACGTACCAAATTTAAATTATTATTTGTACCGCTGTGATCTGGCCCCTTCACCCGTTTGTGTATTTTGCAATGAATTAGAGACTATAGAACATTTCCTCCTCTTCTGCCGACGGTTTGCCTCCATACGAAAAAGATATTTGGAAAACCATTTTAATCAATTGGCCCACCCAATCACTCTGAGCTCTATCTTCTACCGCACCTTATTTTCTGGCAGTTTACTTATTTTCTTTTTACTCCCGTTTACACTCACCTTTTTTTTGTATTTATTCACTTTTCTTCATTTAATCCAAATTAGTTTTTCCTCTTCTCTCAGTTAGCGCCCATTTCCTGGCCAATCCCCCTGAGTGGGTACGAGCCATTTTTTTTTGGTCCAACAACAACAACATCTGCTGGGAAAAGACACCACCGAGAAGGGGAAGACAAAGGCGTGGTGCGAGCGAGAGCTGCGAACTCGGAAAGCGCAGGGCGACCGAGACAGGGCACGGTTGGATTGGGCATTCGCACATTAGACGTCCGGTCGACGTGCCTTCCGTCAGGAGACCATCGCCATCGGTCACCAAGGCGAGCGGCCGTCTGGGTGTGGCTACCCGCTCGGGCACGAGTGATCACAAGGCACTGCCGTGTCGTCCCGTTCCGGCTCCAGCCAGGGTTCCTGCTGCTGTGAGACCGACGTTCTTGGTGCGTCAGCGGCCCCATGCTCCTGCTCGGACCGCCGGTTTTCTGAGTCCTGGCCACGACTTCCGGGCCTGGTCTGCTTGGTCTCGGAGGTGTTCCGGAGCGTCTCGCACCAGCTCGCTGGTGACCTCTCCGTGAAGCGGCCGGCCAAGTTCTGCGACCCTCACCCTCGACGACCACTGCGCTCCAGCAAGGCATACCTGTGAGCCGTGCTTGACGCAACCGTTTTGCGGGCCTAGCGCCAGCCAGTGCCGCGGAAAGCTAACTTTCTTTTTGAGTTGCCATTATTACAGCAAAGCTGTAAATGGCTAGGATCCAGCAGATCGTCTCCGGTCCCAGAGCGATGTAGACAGGAATTGCTAGGAAGCGTCGCGCCACGTTGCGGAGCCCACTCAAATCGCCAGAATCGTGAAGCTGCGCGCCACACCCCTGGGCCAGGAAAAAAATCAAACAAAATCAAAAAGGTCCTAGTGCCTTCATACAGCATGCGCCGTGATTGCCATACCCGCGCTATAATAAATTTCAACCCACGATTCCTGTGTGTTTTGTAGCGTAAGCTACACTGGCCGAGGTTGAGCAGTTTCGCGTTTGCCGTGAAGGGCCGTTCTGCGCAAGCGCGAGCAGCCTTGGATTGGATTGGATTCGATTCAATCGGCTTGGCTTGGCTTGGCTTGGCTTGGTTTAAATTGGGTTGGATTGGGTTGCATTAAAGTGGATTGGGTTGGATTGTGTTGCGTCATTGCGCAACTCAAGGTGTGCGCCTCAATTGCGCAGTAGCCAAGTATGACGCTGCGTCGGAGACGCTTGATAGCCGTTTCACGTGGCTCGTGACGAGCCGTGCTGAGCATGCGCGAGGAGCAGTGGCTGCACAGGACTGGACTTTCAGTTAACAACCAGGAACAATGCTCAATCGCAAATTGCAAACAAACGTATTTTGCTTCATGCACCCCTTGGACCCAGCCAAACCTCACGTTGAGGCTCGGCATTGCAGCTTTGCTGGCCATCCCTCTTCACGGAGTGGAAGGGCTCTGAATTTTTTTCTTTGCGTGGTCGTCTAACGTCTCGAATATGTTGTAAATACACTTCGTCCTGTGTGTGCGTCCGGCATTCCTCTCTCCGAGTTCTGCACGATCCTAGCGTAACAATAGGTACTAAGGAAATAAAATCAACTGAAACTTTTACCGTACAGCGTAAAACTAGGGAGCAGGAAGCACTTTTTTTGCGCTGGGTGAACAAGCGCAGCGGCAAGCAGTGCGACTACGCATCTGCGAACGCTTTTCCGTCTAAGAAATGCAATTGCTTGACGCGAAATATTTTGAAAATCTGGGGTACGCTTACTGCACGAGCGCCGCACAACAAAGTCACCTGAGCTGCTTAAAACGCGAAAACTAAATGAAAGTGTAAACTGGTTATACATTATATACCTTATATTTCCGCCGTCGACAGTGCTGGCCCGTGGCCGAGTGGTCTCAAGCGCTAGGTATAATATTTTGCAAGTCGCAATTTCGAATCCCCGAGGGTACTTTCTTTTTTTTTTTTTGTGAGCTGATTTTTTTTTTGTTTTCGACCGATGTTTTCTATACTGATCACCATTTTTGGGCCGTAATGTTCACTGCTCCATGAGCGAGTTCGCAGAGCGCGCGCAGGCTGACACTTACGCGCTTGCCAGTTCTCGTTGGAGTGGTGTTGCCATAAGCACCGACTGCTTGCGGACCAGAATCAGCAGACCCTTGGGCTGGTGCGAACACGCTTTTTACGATACAAGCATGAGTGAGGCAAGCTGCAAATATGGGGGGAAAGCGCATGGCATTTGAGCATCTGCGGTGACGCGGAGGGCATTCATCCGCTGCGTAGTCCTCGGCTAGTGATTGCTACGATTCCAAGCCGTCCTGTGAGGCCTATTGTAGGCATTTACAGCCGACAACATGGCAGAAGCGCGGTATGACGATTACTAACATATCGAGAATGCCCATTTTACGCAGTGCAAGCAAAAACTGGAGCTTGACAAATTCACTTCAGTGTCCCTTTAGATATAAACGATAACTGAACGGCTATAAAAAAAATTAAAACGAGCGCAAAGGACGAGGACACAGAAACACAGTAGACGGGACGAGCGCTCTGTGTTTCTCTGTCCTCGTCTTTTGCGCTCGTTTTAATTTTTTTGAAGCCATGAACCAACACGCCCAACAAAGTATTCTGAACGACTATGTTCAATTGTTGGCTGCCTGTACCATTGTAAACAATAATACTTTTTTGTTTTTCCTGTCGTAGAGACATGTCGTGCACGTCTTCATTTGAAATTATTTGCATCTGTGTAACACTTTATCGTGCTTGTGTTTGGGAGAATGGAGGCCTAAAACCCTGTTTTTCGTGCCTGTTTTTGCGCCCAAAACGCGCCTTTTTAGTGCCTAAAATCCCTGCCTCTAGTGTTGACACTCTGTACCGTCTTTTATTCCCCCATTCAGCCAATTTACCTGTTCTGTTTTAAGTTTTGTTTTCGTCAATGACTTCGTCTTTGTAGTTATCTTAACTCGTTCTTTTCTCGCTCGTCATGTTCACCTCCAGAGATTTTGTACTCCCGTTACTTCTCTTTGAATCACTCCTTCCCTAATTCCCATGTGTAACCAACCGCACTTTTCTCTGGTGACGCTCCCTGTCTTTCCTGTACTGTTTTATTCCTCCTTCCTTCCTTCGCTTAACATCCATTTTCACATTGCAGGAGGCAAGTCATCTCTTTCCCGCAGCAATTCCTACAACGAGGCTTCTTCAGAGCGCTACTAAAGAAACGCAACTGTAGGACGCGTGATGAGCTCCCTCAACGGGATTTGAGAACGTTTGTCTGCTCCCCGATCCACCCAGCAGGGACGCTAATTAGATATTTTTACCAGCGGAGACATCTAGGGCTGGCGCGGACGACAGCCTGTCCTGGTATTCTGTTACGCTCTCTCTGGAGTACGTTTCTCCGCCCCGCAGAAACCCGTTCTTAGACCCACCCATAGATGCACAACTGCCTCGCAGGTGCGGGCTACCAAGCTTCCTTTGCCGCCATGGATGGCGCTCCATCAGAACGTCAAAGAGCACTCGCCTGAAAACGTTAATTGACGTCTTTGGTGAGACAACTTCTACAGTGAATGCTAACGAATCGGCAGCAAAATGACCGCAATGGGGAGCTGACTCCCAGTTACAAAAGAGAGGCGCCAAAGTGAATGCAAGCAAATCCCGAGCTACGGAAGAAATCCCCGGAGGCGTAGCGAGCCCGAATGGAAGCTAGTCCCGAGCCACGGCCGCTGCATGAAAAGCACAATGCCGGGCGGCCTGCCGTGTGCCCCCAAAGCGATGTGAGTGCGCCTAGAGCCCATCACTGCCACCGTGGCGCCCCCGTTCCGGTATTGGTCGCGGCGATCGCGGCTCGCGGGACGCCGGCGTTGGGGCCGCTTGTTTCGAAGTTTGTGCTTATTACCGGAGTTACACGCGCTACATAAGGCATTTATCAGAACTAGTGTTACGCCTGCTAAAAGGCAAAGACGATTAGCGGCGGCCGAGCGTCTTTTGGTCAAGATGGAAGTTCAATTTCGTTCGCACGAGCAGCATTACGCGCCGAAGGTGTGCCCTGGAGCTGTCTCGCTGTGCCGCTGTTTTACATTGCTCGGCATGGTCTTGGTGAGCGTGACCTTACCCCCGCTAGAGATTCATGTTTTGTCTGCAAGCTGCGACTGCAGAGTAATATAATAAAATTCTGGACAAACACGGCTGTTTCTTTGACGGCGCTTGGAAATCATGCGTGCCAACCATT
This sequence comes from Haemaphysalis longicornis, assembly GCF_048455015.1. Lineage (NCBI taxonomy): Eukaryota > Metazoa > Arthropoda > Arachnida > Ixodida > Ixodidae > Haemaphysalis > Haemaphysalis longicornis. The sequence goes on along the minus strand of NW_027526385.1, from coordinate 40,929,207 downwards.
CTCAATGTTTAGGACATAACCAACTTTTGTGTGAATTTTTTTGTCGTTCACTAAAAAAACACCTCAATTCTCATTCATTTCACAGCGCATCATTACACGGTGTTTAGTTATGTAGTCACACTACCATGATATAGCTGAATGAAAAGCAATTCCAATTTCGACTTGATATCAAAGCCTTAAGTATTCTCATGACAGTGGTTCTTGCACCAGCTTTACAAGCCGATCCATGGTCGCGTGGACATTCCCAGCTCAGTTACGCAGAAAATGTCTCAGTTGCTTTTATAGAACTTCGGAAAGTTCCTTGCTGTGGTCGGCGTCATCCACGTCGCAGTTCAAAGCGGAGCACTACATGAAGTGCGGCAGAAGTGACGAGAGAAGATTCCACAATATTCTGCGATCCCTCTAATCTATGGTGACTTCATCAGTTTCCTAACGCATGTGCACGTCAACAAGTTAAATGAAAGGCATCGGCGTCAATTGAATTGGGGAAGCGGAGCGCGTACCACATATCGAGTGCGTGTCACCCCCGCTGGGGAAGTACGTATGTACCTCCCTTCCTCAAGCTACCCATAGAAAGTTCCCCTTCCACAAAACGACAATAAGGGTATTGCCCACGAAAAATAATCTTCTCTCTTACAACGTTCTCTATCGTGTCTTGTGGAAAAAAACATTATGCGGATCGATAATGCTGGAAAATGCGCGGCCGTAAAACTGCTTGCCATCCTTATCTACAATGGCACGATCGATTAAGTTTCTGTTCAGCATAGCATAGGTTTCAAAATGCTCAGGAAGGAGAGTGTTAAAGCTGTAATAGCGAGAAAACTGTAATAGTGCTCCTGTGGATTTTTTTAAGGAGCAGAAATTTGGGAAGACGGAAAAGAATCTTTGCGCGTATGCATTCACAGCTCATATGGCCTCCTTTTCCCAGAGTACAAACACAAAAGTAGATATGCAATGACCAAGAGAATCGTACCGAAGCTCTGAGGCCGAAAGCATGCAGATTGGTCAAAAGCTCCCCACACAGAAGTTTGCTAGTTTCTTGTCCGGCTCGGAAGTTTCAGCCGTTCTTCCAAAACCAATTACGAAACAGCCAGTACTAAGTTGTGAAAAAAACTTTTGCGCTTTTCTCCAGCTCAGTGAACTTACATCACACAGTGTTAAAGTAAAAAAAATTTCAGCTTTTTAATCTTGGGCCAGCAGATGTGACGGCTGGGTCGATACCAAATTAAAAAATATATTTTGCAAGTTTCGGCACGCTATTTCGGGAAAATATTTATAAATGTTTTCCCGAACACAAAAGGAAAAAAGCCAACTTGTGGAGACGTTCTAAAAACTGCCTGATAACGCGTAAGCATTCGAACACCGCTTTTCCACTTCACAGTTTTTTCTTTTCTTTGTTATTTTAAATCAACTATCTACATCTAGACTATCATAATTATTAAATGTTTTAACTGCGCGGATTACGCATTTTTTGTGCATGTACAATGCTTCGCACGTATGGAGTGCTGCCTGGTCCGGAAGTAAAACACCATCCCGGATACCTGGGATGCTAGATTAGAAAGGTTCAACCATACTAGGAAGGCTTTAGGGCACACAAACAGCACTCCCTCACCACAGAAGGATCTCGCCACCCTCGTGTAGTAGTTGGCCCAACCACATTATGAGTGACCAACCCAAATTTCGGCCCTCAGTCCCCAGCGGCTGTAAAACACCTGACCATGGCGGCGGTCAAGCAAGTGATACAGCGGAGGGCGCTAAGAATCCCTGGATCCACACAGGCCGCTTATGGAACTTGAACTTGGCAACGTTGAAAGAAAATTCGGAGGCAAAGAATGGACTCGGGCAGCACTGGACAAAAACAGGTCGCGGTCAATGGGAGAGACCTGCGTCCTGTAGTGGACCTAATAAACTGATGATGATTATTATTATGATGATGATGATGACACGTGGATTACGGAAGGACATTGTTTGGGTACTCAACAAAGAAAGCTGACTTAGAAAAACGTACGTGGGCATTTCCCTACGCTGCGAAAATTAATTGAAATTGAAGCGCAGTTTTTTCGCAGAGCAAAATTACCGCAATGCCATTAGAGCGTGCTAATTGCGGCAAACACAAGTACTGCTCAGGGAGCCCGGGCGTTAGTTTCAGATATGAATGCATATGGGTTCAATTCGGAGATGGTATAAGGGGTCGTATGTACCTATAGCGCTATATATTATCGCAAAGTTTAAAAGATGCTAGCTGCTATAGAAGACTCGACAGCACGCATTGTCTCTCGAACACCGCACGGTGTAGTTACTTTTCTTTATATACAACCTTAAGTTTTCAGTAGCGTGCTTTCAAGCAGTGTCGCTCCTGCGAAAACGACACAGCCCAAATCTCTGTGCGTGGCACGGCACGAGCCAATAGGAGCAGTTGCAAAAGACACGCATACCAAAATGTCTCTCTTTTCAAATCCTTTTTTAGCGATCCTGTCCCATGTCTTCGTTGTACGAGGTCCGCATTCAGCCCACCAAATATGTTTTGCAATAGAAGTGTCCCCATACTCAAGGCTTTAACCCGTCGCCGGCAAATATTCTTCGCTGTAGTGTTTGTCGACAACACGTTTCCCGAGAAAAGGTGACATTTTCGAAATTTCAGAAGAATAAAGTCCAAACAAATGCCTCTCAGCTGTAAGTAATCCACTGTCGGCTACAAAAGTGCAGAGCAGTTTACTTGCAGTATGTGGGAGACGTTTTCAGACAACTAAAGCTAAGGGGTAGTGTTATCTTTTTATTGAATATTATAGTTTATTAACAATGTTGACAAATATGGGACATTTTTTGGATTTAGTACATCGAAAATCTGTTGCCTATGTCTCACTCTAGAACAATTTTAACTTCTGCCCAGGCGGCTGAATCGAGGGACATACATACATGCATACATACATACATACATACATACATGCATACATGCATACATACATGCATACATACATACATACATACATACATACATACATACATACATACATACATACATACATACATGCATACATACATGCATACATACATACATACATGCATGCATGCATGCATACATACATACATACATACATACATACATACAAACATACATACATACATACATACATACATACATACATACATACATACATACATACATACATACATACATACACACATACACACATACACACACACATACATACATACATACATACATACATACATACATACATACATACATACATACATACATACATACATACATACATACATACATACATACGCACGCACAGAGAGTTTTCGCGGCTGGGTAGCCCAGGAAAGACTACAGCGTCTTTAAAACACGTGCGCTGGCTGTCCCATTTAGTTGGCTGAAAGGCTCACCCAAGGGGATCGCCCCGCTCCGTACCGAAACCCATCCCCGAACGCTAGCGCCGCGAGGGAGTCTTGCACGGCCGCACCTTGCGTGCGCTCTCATGCAGCGGCCGTGCTCGAGGTATGGAAGCAAGCTGTAGAAGCTAAGCAACAGCGCAGGCAAGCAAGCGCCAAAGCTCTGAAGAAGCCAAAGCTAAACGAAATCTTCGTAAAGACAACTCTCATCTCCACTGTTTGAATTGATTTCACACTCGGTGGAAGGTATTTAGTTGTTTTTTCGCTTACATAACTACTCCAGGAAAACCTCAACGGATGACCTTGCTTATCGAAAAGAGATAAAGTTAAAAGCTCTCTCGACGTGGCGGCATTTCATTTGTTATAACCGTAGAGGAAACTCAGTACTCACCCAACTGGCTCTCTCCATTGTAGTCGATGTATTTATATCCGGCTTGTTCACAAGCATTCAGAAAGACGTCGCTCAAGGGTGTGAAATAATTCGGATAATTAACCGGCGTTTCCCCCGTTTTTCCATGGTATTTGTCGACTGCATGAGATCCAACGCTAGCATTATATCACAACCAAGGACATGCATGACTGCACTTTCGCTAATTGATTTCTAGTCACTTGTACTTTCCTTATTTAGAAGACACTTTTTTTAAAATGATGTCCAAGCTCGGTATTGACGTTTAGCGTTTAAGATAGCCATGAGAAATGCTGTAAAAATTGCGTTCGCCCTCATCATGATGCAAAGTATGAAATTTTTTGGAGATTTAATTTTTATTCTAACACGTGACGGATATTCAGAAGGCTCCCAAAATCTTTCTTCTGCTACGTGGGATGCCAAAGTGCGGGTGGCAATCAGAAGTTTCACCGTCGTTTTCTCATAGTGATAATCCTTCTAGTTGGTAACGTTTAGACACGGGAAAAAACTTTCTTGTTTGCTATGATTCTTAATTAAATTGCAGATGTTCCAGAATGGGGGTTATCAGGCAGATGCTTTTAACATTAAATAGCATCGTAAGAAACTGCAATCAAATAGCAGAATGGCACCACAACAATGTTGCAAAAAATAATCAATTTCACATCGCGCAAATTTACCATTACACGTAAAAGCATACTTAAGAACTAATCCTTGCATTGCTGGCGCAAGTATCACATAGGCTTATAAAAGCGGTGACTCAGCATGCTCAGCAGGTCAATACCAGTGAGGTCGGAAACTTTCGGAAACATAGAAGCTAAAACAGTTGGCGGCTGAGCTAACAGGGAAAACAAAATTTATTGGAGAAAACGTCTGCTCACACCATCGTGCAAAAATTCAGACACTTAAGACTTTTACCTGTCAGGATTCGAAAGCATTTTACGGGCGCTGCTAAAGTAAGCGGTGTAAGATTTCGCACACTCTCACATGCGCTGCAAGCTTATTAAGAAGGCGAGAAACAGACTGGCCTATTTATGCGAGCGCTACCTCCCCTGAATAAGTGTTCGCCGTGGATGGGGCGCACCGGTTCTTTTCGCGTGCCCTGGCGTGCACTCGACTTCACATGTACTTGCTCCAGGATGACGTTAGCGTCATGTGCACTGGACGTTTTTCTTCCACCGCCGGCAACATGCCGATTCAGCGACTGATAGTGCACTGGGTATTTCTTCAAGTTAGATTGCCATACGACCTTCAATGTACCCTTTGTGATAGATCAAGCAGGGAAAGGAGGACCCAGAATTTCGGCTCTCGTAGAGGCCATGGAACTCTCCAACTCGAGAACGCGAGCGCGGCGGATGTTCCTTTTTTCATTTATCGTGCCAACGTCCGCTGCGTTATCTCGTGTCATCCACACGTTCCCCATTTATTTTCTGCACACTTCTCTGCCCGCCAAAGGGTTGGCTTCAAGAAAGTAGAGCCGTTGAATGGGGCGCCGAATTTTGTGCCGCGTTGACAGGCGTAGTATACAGGTCCGGGCGATTCCGTCGCGTCCAGGTAGCAGGAAAAAAGACCCTGCGGGTGCATTTGTGTGGACCGAGATTTCCATCTGGGATACTGGGTTGTTCGAATTTTCAGTGCGGGCACTCGGTGGCTTTCCTGAGAATCGCTGCCCAGTGAGCAGCGCATGCTTGGATGCAGCACTCCGTTGAGCCGAGTGAGGCAGTCTTCATGCTGGTTGCAGCTCCGCATACTCGTCAGCACATTGTCCCTCTCTGTGCATGTTGTGCTCCGTAGAAGTAAGGCTTGCTCTCATTTCGGGCAAGATCGTTTTCGAATTCGATAGTGATGCCCTCGTTTCTTCCGGTTCTGACAGCGTGAGGCTAGATGTCACCAAAGATGAGGTAGCACTTTCAGGACTCGCAGATGTTCTTTTCGCAGACTTCTTTTCTTTGCCTTTCGTTTTCTTGGCGTTGTTTTTCACAACTCACCAGCGCAAAATGCAGCGGTGTTGATGTCAGCCTCATGGGTGTGCAAGGAGCACGTCACTCCGCCAACCACCCTAACCGACGCAGGCGTAAGTTTTTGCACATCCGCGCTGGCATTGCAATCCCAGCTTGTTTTTCTGGAGAACCTTGCGTCGCATGTCTTTCTTCCTGACATCGCACCGTAGGAATGACGGCTTTTCTTCTGCGACATCATCACGCGGAGGTTCTCCGAGAGGCTGGAACAAAGCACTGGATAGTTCCTAAAGACAGCCAGTTTCGTCGGAGTGTGCACCCTGGAGAGTCCAGCCGAAGAGTGTTTCGACGGCGGTCAGGTGCGGAGCCAGCCATGAGATGTCACCCGATGTAACTTGCCAGTAGAAATCTGATCCAATTAGGATGCTCATGTGGTCGTCCATGTAAGCCGATGCGAGCGAAGTGTCAGCGGCGAAAAGACCACAGTCGTGCTTGAGCCTGAGCGTGTCCTCTGTGATTGTGGGACTCGTTACGGCGCAGATACTTGGGACCTCCAGTGCGTCGATGGCTACTTGGTTGCCGTTGTTCTCTCTGGCCACCTTAACAGACACGTGAGGATAGTGCTCAGCTGCTGTATGGTGGCTCTTGCCGAAGGTTACCAGCTTGAGGTCCTCAACGCCTTCAACGGAGCAGCCCAGAGCACGCGACACGTCCCACCGAATGAATTTCCGCTGGCTGCCTGTGTCTAGCAGAACCCACACCAGAAGCTTATCATTGGAACCCGTCACCCACGTGCGGCAACTCTGCAGGTAAACTGAAGTGGACCATGTGACGCTGGTTGTGGCTGCAACCACCGACGATGCCGCGTGAGTACGTTGGGAAGGTGTAGGCACGGCAGGCGGGCCCGTTTGACCAGCCGAGGGGGCAGACCTGGCAGCGTACACGGAATCTGGCTGAGACACGTCGCACAGTGAATTTAGATACCTGCGCGAACAGCAGCTGCAGGACAACGTTCTAGCAGTCCAGCAGGAACGTGAAACATGATTCTGCTTGCCGCAGTGGAAGCAATCTCTGCCTGCTTGCAGTCGCCGTCGCTTCTCGTCTAGTAGCACATTCGCGGTGCATTGCGCGATCCTAAGGCGTCACCCATCACAAAGGAGGCAACAGTCCCGATAAGGAGGCGGCGACGACTCCGCATGTAGCGCTGCAGCCGACGGCGGAAAAAACTCATGCGGTGTCTGCCGACGTGCTGAATGGCGTCGAACCTGAGGGCCAGTGCTGCCCATGTGCCCATCTTCCAGAATTTCCACATGAATACGGAGAAACTTAAAGATGTCATGCACTTGCTTGGCAGCGCCGGTCACTTCACTCGCTTCCGATTCTATCATGCGTTGCCGGTAAAGAAGAGCAATGTCATGAGGCAACGACTTTAGCAGGACACGGTGGATTATTACAGCATACCGGTTGGGCGCGAAGCCTAGTCCTTTCAATGCGCTTAGGAGAAAGGCGATCTCGTCATGCAAGTGCCACAGCCCCTCAACGGCCGCAGAGGTCTTCAGTAGAGTTACAGTGAGGAGCGCATCGACATGATCTGCCATCAATAGGTCTCCGCGGCCAGAACGGTCTTTGAGGATCTTCACCGCAGCGTCGTAGCCATATTCCGCAAGCCGGATGGCTTCAATTGCCGTCTTACGGGGCCGGTGACGTATAAGGGGAGGTACTTGAAATTGTCGATTTTTGTCGAGTGTAGGTTTGTATGGATGGTAGCATCGAATTGTTTCCAGAATCCCTGCCAATCGCTATGGTCCCCAGAGAACGGTGCAATCTGCAGCCTGGGGAGGGCGACGCGCAGAACTGGCACGGCTGGATGAGCTGTGGATACGCTCACCGTACGAACATATGTAGGATCACCAGCAGCGGAGCTCGAGGGACCGGTGACAGCAGAAGGAGATGATCGGGCGGTGTCCACGCGGGCCCGAATTTGGCAAATGCTGTGCTCGTAGTCCCCTGCTGTGGCGAGTTCAGCCTGGATCTTGGCGTCGAGGGGGCGGAGCTCTGTCTGCTTTTCAGAGAGGAGGGTGGCGTAGCCCTGAATTTTGTGCTCGGCGGCAACGGGATCCTCGAGGAGAGCTTCGAGCGTAGCGATCGCCTTGGTGATGGCGGCGCGCAGAAATCCCCGAAGTCGGCGTTAGGGCTCCAAGAAGGAAGGAACCGGGAGCCTGGGCGGGCTTTCGGCCCCAGCGTGTGGCGGATCAAGCAGGTAAAGCAGTTACCAGACGTCCGGTTCTCGTGGTGGCCATGGAATAGGTTGGTTGGTTGGTTGGTTGCCTCAGACCATGGCACAATCCCACGCAGGAGATTGGCAAGGAAGCTTTGCACCTAATTAGGATGTGACCCATAATATTTTAGATCCCAAAATTTAGAAAACAAAATACAGAACAGAATTTTTTAAAGATGTATAATATAAAAGTAGATTTAGGAACAAAAATGAGATAAGTGTGAACGTTTAGATAGCTAGCAGGAAAACCGGCCTGTCGCCGCAACTTAAGAATAAAGGGTAGACACAATATCCCTGTGGCAGACTCCTAGGGCGGAATACTCTCCACTGCGAGCACGCGAGTGCAGCCGATCTTCTTCTTTCATTGATCCTGCCAACACCACTACCTTCACTGGTGTCACCCGCCGATTACACATTAATTTTCTACATCCTTTTCGTTTTGAAGCTAATAGATTTACTCTATCAAAATTATCTACCAAGACTTTTTAACACAAGTTTTGAGCTTTTTAACGTGTTTGTTTCTCTACAGCTCATGCAAACGTCTGTACCGTGCAATGACGACCATGCCGGCTTTTCGCACGATGGGTTTCCAGTTGCTTTCCTAATAATAAAAAGAGGTCCAGCAAGTTTACATGCCGTTCAAAGTAGGTGAATCGAATGTAGTAACGCTTGGCTGGGTGCCCTTTAAATGCGAAAGCGATGGATGCTAGATATTTCATGGATTATAGATTGCTGTTAATCATAATGTTACTCTAATGTGAGGGGGATGACGTAAAAAGCCTCTGCGCTGGCTTAAAAAACAGATATCAATCGGTCTGTCGCCCATACAGTAAAAATACTTTGTAGCATTACCCTTACTCGTGAAAAGACGTCGTGGACTCGATACCTCAAATGCGTACTCCGCGAACACATACGTTATTTTGGGTAGTTGGGCTTGAAGCCGAGACCCCGCAGCCATCTCCTTGGCCATGTTGAATGAAGGTGAGGTTCATGATGACCATCATCACCCCCATCATCATCAGCAGCAGCAGCCTGTCTATACGCCCACTGCAGTGCAGCTGCCTTTCCTTCGTCTCCTTCCAGTAATCCCGGTCCTGTGCTATCTGCTACCAATTTACCACTGCAAACTTCTTGATCTGATCTGCCCATATAACGTTTTCCCACCCCCTGCCACGCTTTCTCTAGGTATCCGCTCTGTTAACCTTAATGACCAACAGTTATCTTGCCTTCGCATTACATGCCCTACCCACCCCCATTTCATCTTCTTAATTTCTACTAATATGTCCTTAACAGGCGTTTGTTCCCTGACCCACTCCGATCTATTCTTGTGCCTTAATGTTAAACCTACCCTCTTTCTTTCCATTGCTCGCGGAGTCGCCCTCAATTTCCCTTTAACCCTCTTATTGAGCCTCCAAGTTTCTGCCTAGTATGTGAGTACCGGTAAGATGCAGCTGTCATACACTTTCTTCTTGAGCGACACTGGTAGCCTGCCATGCATTATCTGAGAATACCTGCCGAATGCCCTCCACCCCATTCTTATCCTTCTAATCATCTCTGCCTCGTGGTTGGTGCCCGGGGTCACTACTTGGCCTAAGCAGGTATATTCGCTTACCACTTCCACTGTCTCGTCACCAATGTCAAACCACTGGGCGCTCAGGAGCCTATTGAGCATTTATTTAGTTTTCTGCATATTAATTTTCAAGCCAACGGTTCTACTCTGTTCGTCCAGTGCGGTAATCAGTATTTGCGATTCGTCCCCAAGTTACTTAGAAAGGCAACGTCATCAGCAAATTATAGGTTACTAAGGTATTCTCCTTTAAAACGTACGCCCACTTGTTCCCAATCCAATGTTCTCAATAGCTCTTGCAAACATGCTGTGATTAACATTGGAAAAATTGTTTGTCCTTGACTGACGCCCTTCCTTGTAGGTATTTTACTGCTCTCCTTAGGGACTACTATGGTAGCTGTAAACCAATTGTAGATATCTATTCTTGCATGATGCTCGTCTACACCCTGATCCCGCAATGCCTGAATGACTGCTGAGGTCTCGACCAAAGGTAGTTTAAAGCGTCAAACTTGCTTGGGGAAGACCCTAAGAAAAGTCTACACCTGCTCCCTCTACCATGCTAGGTAAGCCGCAGCACAAATGCCAGTAAAACCTTTCAAGCTAGGCCACGCTTCATTCCATCGGGGTTCCTGGTTCGGTATGCTTCGTAGTGTTGAGTTTAGACGAGAGTTTCAAGCAGATGAACCCCTTCCTCGATCTTTAGAGGCTGGGAGTCACACATGCTTCAATTATTCCGCTCATCTTTCAAATACGGCATTTTAGTTCAAAAAATGGTCCCTCCCCTCCTGATAAATTTCACGAACCACGGAACTCTTTCCTGAGTGGTGGTGTTCTACGCTTAGAATACCGCATTCTGTCCCTGAGCAGAAGTCTGTGCAAGGCTATGTCCGGCTCACCAAAAAAATCAAGGGCCGTCTCCACTAACGTAAAACCTGGGAAAGAGCGAAGCACGCAGTGCATAAGTGTAGTCCTGGCGCCTTGGCATTTTTGCCCACGAAGATAAATCGTTGGGGTAGAGGTATACAGCTTTGCTTGAAGCACGAAGCGTTCTAACGCGAGGCGTTGGAAAACCAGTGTTTCTATGGGTTCTTTTAGAACGCGTTACGTTCTAGTGCTAGGCGTAAATGTCTGTCCCCGTGGTTTACTACCGTGACTACATCGATGATGACATGAGACGACGACATGATACACCGACAGCCCGAGCGCCTACGCGGCTTCGCCCCAACAGCTCACTCACTGGTGGATTGTGTGCGTCCTTTTTTTCTAGCTGACTGTTACATTAAACTGCTGATGCTTAATTTCAAATAACCCCTGGGCGGTTGTACAAGATTATTGATTTATTTCAGAACAAGTTCCCCAGTAATTGTATACGATCCGTTTGTCACGTGGGGTTTAGTTATAGGCTGTTTGTAAATAGGGCGGTTCATAACAAGGGAACATTCGTCATCGGCCGGTTTGACAAATGTCAAAGCTTGTTATAGGAGTGGCAAATCAACGTCCACGCCTTTTTTTCTTTCTTTGGTGGTGTATGAGCCTCAGTGAAGTAGATAGGATGGTTCCCTTCTCAAAAAACGGGAAGCCAGAGAGGCAGATAGCACAATAAGGATAAAATTTCGTACTTTGTGCCCTCATCCACAATCACGATCGGCACACTGAATATGTCGCCCCGACAGCCGATGCCCCTTTCATCGACCCCCATCTAGTGCACGTTTGGGACCCGCGCCACTCACTCACTCGCCGCTGGCGCCCTAACAAAGCCAACCACCGCCTGCGGCCTTTAATAAACCTGCTCACACAAGAACCTCAGACCTACGCGGATCAGTTAGCTCGCTCGAACTGGTGGACTTTCTGTGACTCTGAATCCAGCAACGAACACCAAACGGGCTTGGTCCCTCCTCCGCGCGCTCATTCAACCTTCCTCACCGGTCCACCCTGCACCCCGCAGCCTCCTCTCGATGAAGCAACATCCTAACACACTAGCAGATGACCTGCGCTTACTCATTTGTACCCCACTAGCACACACATTCCTGCTCCTGCGCTTCCATCCCGAGACTTTCCTCCGTCCCCCCTCGATCAGTCTCTGTTACTGCACTGAGCGCTCAACACCCTTCGTCGCAATACGACACCCAAGGAACATCGAATAACTTATAAACTACTCCGCAACCTTTCTGACGGCGCACTTTCAGATATCCTGGCTCTCTATAACGACATCTGGCTCAGTGTCGAACTGCCGGCGTCTTAGAAACATTCCAAAATTATTTTGATCCCAAAACCAAGCATACCACACACTCTTCCAAATCTTAGCTCTATCTCGCTTACGTTTTTTGTTGATAAATTGCTTGAGCGTGTGGCATTGACCCACCAAGAATGGCACCTTTCTCACACATCTGCCCTCCCTTTTACCCGTACTGGATTCCGCCATTACATATCCACTCATGATACCCTCCTCGGTATTTCGCACGACGTTTACGGCTTCCGCAGCTCCTCTAAGCTCTTTGGCATCCTTTCTCTCGACATTCATAAGGCCTTCGATAATGTTCAGCACACTGCCATTCTCGCTAAATTAGCCAAAACTAACTGCGTACCTCGCATGTATACCTACATCCGCTCCTTCCTCTTTATTCGTACCGCATCTTTCTCTATCCCGGGCTCTACCTCCCCCTGTTATATCTATCAGCTGGTACCCTCAAGGCTCCATCTTGTCACCCACCCTTTTTAACATCCCTTTAGCTTGGCTTCCTCCACTATTATATGCCATTGACCTTCTCTCCTACCCTATATCCGCGGATGACATCACGCTCTGGTCAACCAAGGGAAGCCTGCGCCAACTGGAGGACACTCTCCAGCAAGCGTGTGACGTCATTCAAGGCTGTGTCATATCTGTTGGCCTCGCTATTTCGCCTTCTAAATCCGCTCTCCTCGTAGTCAGTAACAAGCATGGGGTGGCACCGGACCGCTTTCTTCCTCAGGTACAAATTTATGGCAGCCGTATGCCGCACATAGGCACCCTCCGAATCCTCGTCTCACATTACATTATGCGGGCAGCTCTGTACCGACTCTGCAGACACTCCACGATCAGATCACTCAGCTTTCCCATCTCCACCGCTGGGTGGCCAACCGAAGAGCTAGACTACATGAACATAACCTACTCCGCGACATCGATGCTTTTGTTATGTCCAGTATACTGCATAGAACTCCGTACTTGCAACCCCCGCCATCTCAGCTCTCGTCCTTCGAGACTTCACTTCGTACACTACCGCATCGCTGTGGTAGCACCCTCCCACGCCCCCGGCGCCACCCTTTTGAAACCAGGGATTTAGAGTACCCTTGAGGAACGCATCGCGTGCAATCGTTAGGCCCAACTCGAATGTCTGCAGACTTAGGCCCAAGGTCGTGCTATTCTAAACTCACCTAATTACCCAACTTCGCACTTACCCCCATACCAACAGAACTCCCTCCTTGGGCCACTTTCGCTAATTTACGGGTTGAGACTTTGCCCCGCAACATGAATCCTGATCGACACCCTGCTCGTCGTGCACATGCGCGTTCAAGCCCTCTCCAAACGAATTCATTTTCTAATCCCCCACGGTTCCATCGTTTACTTTACTGACGCCAGCGACATCCCCTAAACTCAACGGGCACGGCTTCATTTCTCCAACTTCCTTCTTTGGACATGGCAGCCTGGCATCCCGCAGTACTACGTGGACCCGGTGAATTGAACAAGCAAATTAGGACCGAGACTTGGGTCCTCCATAGAATAAAATTTGTTCTCTCTGTATCTCTCTTGGAACAGGGGCCCCGAACCCTTCTCTGCATTGTTGCGGTCGCCTTGATTGTCCTTCAGCCTGACAGGAGAACGGAAACATTTAGCACCAGGCTTTTAAACACTACATGCTACTGAGAAAGGATTTTGAGAATCGTGGTCTGCTTCATCAAATTCTCAAAACTAAATTGAAACCTAAAAGTTGTACGATAGTGCGTGTCGCCCGTAACACCCGAATGTGATGGCACAGGAACAGGACAGGTGGTGGTGGTGGTGGCCCAAAAAATGGCGCATACGCATTTAGGGGGATAAGCCAAGAAGAGTCTTTTCTATCGTGATCAATCTTGCGATGCAAAATAATGAAGCAGAAGAAAGAATTTGGTCTAAGTTCAAGAGAGAAAGAGAAAAAACACGAAAAAACAACATAGAGAAGACTAGGAAAACTAGATAAAAGCCAGCCTAATCGGAATATTTTTAACACTGAAGACGAGCTGCCTTCGAAATTAAGGAGTGGATGGCGTTACACACGTCCCTATGGCAGCGGCCCGGTCTAGTGGCCCCAAACGATAAAAGCACCGCTACAGTCAAAGACAGTCCAAGACGTAGCAGGGGAATCTCCAGCAGCCTTCTCCGATGGTTAGAAAATCGGTGGCAAAAAAAAAAGAAAGAAATGTTCGGATTCAATTTCTCGGCAAAAGGGGCACAAGGGGGAGGTTATCAGATTTGCCCTATATAGATACCGATTAGGTGGAGGCACACCCCAGCGAAAAGAAGTCAGCGATACTTCGCACAAGCGAGTTTAGCAGATACCTCTCTTCCAGCGGTACCTAAAATGTTCAAGTACAGGAGACGTGTTCAAACCCTGATCAGAGGCGTCTTGATCCAACAGGTATTGGCGATAACGTGCCGACAACACGCAAAAAACGGGGGAAGAACCTCTACTATCGGCAAAGCTAAAACTGCTTTAGCTAATATGTCAGCGGTTTCATTGAGGATTAACCCACAGTGGCCGGGCAGCCAAACGAGCCGAATCTCCCGCATGTGACTGGGGACGTAAGAATAAATAAAAATACTTAAGACTAGAATGTAAAGCTTCTGAGGAGAGAGCCATGCACATGGACAGGGAGTCGGTGAGTAACATCATTGAAGAATTCGCCAAATCAAGTTTCAGGATTGCAAGAAGAACGGCAAGATATTCTGCATAAAATATGGGGATGAAATCTGGTAATCGCAATGAAAAAGACCAGATCAATGCCGGAGAGAAAATACCCACTCCAACCTTCTCGTCTTTTTTCAAAGCGTCAGTTGCAATGACCACGTTGGATTGGTATTGGGACTGGTGAGCCAGATGAATGTTATGATGTTATGCCGTAGAAACTTAGCATTTTTCGGGAAAACATTATTAAACGATATACTTACGACTGCGGATGGTAACTGGTAGGCGGGAACTGAGAGGAGGGTGGTGTTTATTGGAGTAAGCAATGAATTGGCAAAAATGACCTGTGGGTCCAGGAGCCGAGACCAATAGGAACCAAAAAACGACATTCCACGCCAGTCGCGCCGAAGTTGCGATCCACATAAGTACTAATAGGTTAGTAAGGTTGCCCCTTTTTTACACCAAACTTGGTCCTTGTGCTTGAATTATTACGCGTTATAAACACACATTTATTTCTGCGACTTAAGGCCGTTTTGAAGTAGTTATTGTAAGAATAAGGAGAAGAATTAGATGATGTTTATTTCAGTAATATATATGGAGTGTTGAGCTCACCATCTTCCTGCTCTTCGAAGTCGCTTATATTAAACATTTCTATTTTCTTAAAATACTCCAGGACATCACTGTATTTCCAACCAGTGGCATTGTAGTCTTTTTCCCAGCTATCAAAGTCTTTTTGGTTGCCTCGCACGAAACTCATGGAGTTGATTGAACTGGTGCCACCTAGAATTTTTCCTTGTGTCATCCGGGAAACCTGTTTGAATTAAATGGGCTGGAATAAATGGTTTCTTGAATAATGAGTCAAATTTCGACCGTAGTGCATTTATCCAGGACTCCCTAAGCAACTTGAAATTGGCATCTGAAGCAGCCAACAATACATTTCATTATTGCTGGAAGCTAAAATAAGTTCAAAACTCAAAGGGTTAGTGTAAAGAAAATTTTAGTTCAAGACTTTACTTCCCTAATTTTACAAAATTACCGCCCTATGCATTACGCAATAACAACAATACCTCTAACATTTACATACAATTTACGTATAACACTTAGACTCATTTGTACACTCTGCTTTGTCTGCAAATAAGATGTGTGGAAGAAAACGTTGCGAAGTTAAACACGTCAAGTAAACGCTCGCTGCTGTTTTCGATTTTTTAATACACTTTTCAGCCAAAGCAGCTACTGTAGCGACCACATAAAGAACATTTTTTCTGCGGGCATCTCATAGGAGTAAAACGTATCAAAATGTTTTATGCACTATACGCTACGAACTCCAAAATTAATTATACACTATTCGCAACACTACACTATACGCACAAAGTTATACACTACGAAAAGGTGTTTGATTCAGTAGACACCCCAGCAGTATTGGAAGCATGAAAGTAGCAGGCAATATTGTAGACGTTCAAAAGGATCTTGTACGGCATATGTAAAAAATGTACGGCCGGACAATCCTATTAACGAAAAGCGAAAATTTCCCTATCACAAAGGGAGTAAGATAAAGGAATACCATCTCACCAATGTTGTTCACTACGTGTCTGGAAGGGGTATTCACGAACCTTGACTGGGTCAACGCAGGATTACGGATAAACCGGGAAAATGTGAGCAACTTGGGGCTTAGGTGCTACATGTTCTTGTTCAGGGAGTCGGGATAAAACCTGCAAAAAGTGCCTTAGGACCTACAGTCAGTAAACTTGGACGTATAGGGTTGAAGATATATAGGAATAAATATACAGTAAAGCCCACTTATATCGAACATGGATATATCGAATTATTGCCTATATCGAACCCTTTTATATTTGTGGTAAAAATTGGATGCATTTAACACTTTTTATATCGAACGCGATTTTGTTCACAATGGATATATCGAACTCTCCCACGCGGGATTTTTCGGTCTCTTTACGCATGCGGCAGGCTTTCCCGCAATACATCGGCGCGTGGCGGTGGCGCGGGTGTCGCTTGCGACTCCCGCGCGAGCCCCAGCGCGTCCAAACCAGCCGTGGCAGAGTGGACCAGCTCCACGCATGCATGCCGCTGTATGCCGTTGGAGCCGAAAGCGCCTCATTGGGCGCTGCGGGCTACGGTGTCACCGAACTTCAAGTCCGCGCCACTCGCTGCCCGCACTTGCTCGGTTCGCTGGGTTCGCCGTTATTCGCTTGTATCCAGGCTTGTCCCCGCTCTGTCGAAGACGCCGAAGATTCCGCACCGCTTCCGAGCACGAGTGAAGCCGTCGCTGCCTTGGCCCTGCTACGGCGATACTGCAGCGCCATTGAGGACAGCGGTGTTGTGCTTGTCGACTGTTTAGATACCGTGGAGCAAGCAGTCACCAGCAACGCGTTGTGCTCCCAGAAGAAGGCTACACTCACGCAGTTCTTCCACCCCAATAAATTTAATGTTTTCTTTCCGAGAAAGTGTCGTATCAATAGCGAACTGCAGGGTGGTAAGAGCTCAGCGTTAGCTCGTGTCTCCGTCGGCAAGATTGCTCTCATACAAGTTTTTTTTTTCATTCACTTTCTGTATTGAAGTTTTTCTCTATCGAACTCTTTTACAATCCTCGAGCTGTTCGATATAAGCGAGCTTTACTGTAATGTAATACTTGAATAAAGGCTGGAATATAATGAAATAAGGGAATAAATAATGTTTCGTGGCGGCAGGAAAGACGACATGAACGATGAGACAATTGAACGATGTATTTACAGCTTATTTACATGTCGGCCAAGCTGCGCCCACCCAAGTAGCTTCTTCGTCGTCGGAGGCAGGGATGAAAAAGCCAAGCTGCATTGCCTTCTTCATCGTCTTCTCGTAAGAATATATTGTAACGGAATAGAATGGCATAAACACGCTCTTTAGCCGATGTAACCAAATGCTAAAACAAGTAAGCCACTATAACTATTTCGTACAGGCTGTTAGGGCCGACCCCAACCACAAGAGAAAAATCCGGCGCAGAATAGGAATGGGCTTGGGTACACTAGGAATAGGAATGGGCTTGGGTTCTGGGCCGTGGCGGTCGCACTTCCCATTGATGCAAAAAGCGAAAACGCCCGTCTGTGCGAGATTTCGGCGCACGTTAGAGATCCCCAAGTGGCAAAATTAATCCGGAGCCATCCTCTACGCCGCGCCACATAGCTGAGGTGTAAACCTCGGAGCGTTAAACCTCACAATCAATTCATAAGTTATGAATCTCCCTGCAATAATCAGCCTTTCTAACGTCCCTATTTTATGTTGCAGCCAAAATCAGGATGCGGGTTATACACAACTGTATCATTACAACAAAGCACATGAGAGCCGAAGAAATTCTCAGAATTCACAGGCAACTTGACACCTTAATGTTTCTTAGCAAGCTCCCACATCTGGAAAACCGGCTTTATTCCGATTTCTGATTTTTGGAACGCTTTCATTGAGCTGTGCCATTGCTGCTGTCGAGACTGTCTAAACATACATCAATTATCTTCCGCCACCTGAAAAGGTGCCGATAGCTGATGTTGGCAGAACCCCGTCGAAATAGGAACTTGAAGGCACAATAAATGCTTGATTAGAATGTTTTCCTTCCCTTATTTTTTGCTCGTATGTTAATATGCGGAGTACATGTCTAGGAATAAAGGGAATTATGCCTGAAGTTCGGATATTTAGGGATAAGGTTTCCGGTAAACAAATTTTTGTTCTTTGTTTCGTAAGAGGTGTCTACTACTCCTCTACTTAAACAGTTTGTTACATTTTACCCTAGAACACAAAAAATCATTGTTTTGCTTTAATGCGACGTGTCGCAACTTTCAGGATAATTTTTTGTAATTTATTTCTAATGCGCTACCTGAATTAATTGATAACTTTCCTGGCGCTTCAGTTGTTTCGACAAAAATATTAAAGGCAGGTGCTGTCACACGAAACTTTTATGTCTAGAATCCAAACCTTAAGCATCGTATGAACGCGTAAGTATAAATTCCGTGGAGTCAGTTTGGAGTTATTGGCATGATGTCCTCTAAAAATATTTTGGCATATTAACTGACTGCAATGCTTTTCTTTTTCTGCAAGAGATTACCCCACGGCATAACAGAAAGTTTTCAAAGGTACAACAATGCACCCGTTTCCCGCAAAAGTGGAAGAAGTGACCAGTTCTGGGGCCCCCAGATCTAACGCTTAATATGTGGGCGTCTTCCCAGATGAAGCACTATGCGTCAGAGATGTTGAATTTGAGCGTTTCTAAGAGGTGCCCAAGTCCACAACAGGCGTTCAGCATCCCCTTCTGACGCAGGAAGCACACAGAAGGAGCGGGTGGCCGCAAACGGCGCGTGACAGGGTGCAGGCCAAGCGTGGATAAATGCTGGGGCTAACGCCACCCCAAATCGAAGCCTCCGCAGCCGAACCTCCTCCCAGCGAGTCAGCAAGCCCACTGGAGAGGGGAGGTGCCCACGGTGGTAGTAGAGCACACATGGCGCGGCGAAGGTTCTCCATTCCAACCAGCAATTCTTCTACGGCGCATATTGCAAGAAGTGATAGTGGCCGTGGGAGGTCTTTTCGGTGGCAGGCGCGTCCGACGCTTTGTGACAGGAAGCGCATCCAGGCGAAACCACAAAAAACGGACAGGGCAAAGGAAAGTTTCCATAATCGCGTGAATGTATGCAGTAAGGCTTGTACACCGCGCAATACTACGTAGATATCAAAGCCCAGCCGCTGAGTCAGAGAAAATTTCCAGCTTCACCCCACTATACTGTGGATGCAAGCGCTTGCAAACCATCCCGAATGACAGTAAGTTCTGCCAACAGCCTAGGTAGAGCCCGGGTCTCGTAAGCGCTGCTTTGGTTTAAGGCAGACTAAGAGGGACATGTCAAGACCGGGGTGACGAAGCAGTCTTATGACCCGGCGTCCACAAAAGGCTAGAAACCCAGAGTTTGCTTCGCAGGTGAACAGTAGGGGACATGAAGGAATGCGTCCGGGCGCTGACGAAGGCTGTGGTTGGGACATTTACGCTGTCATAGGCTTGTTGATCCTCATCTGATGGTACAGCCAGGGCTACCTAATGGCAGAAACTCATTCTCGTAGCCGAGTGGGCATGACGACACAAAATCGGAAGAAAAAGGTTATCGCGTCGCATTGGCTCACTGCGCAAACACCAAATGAAGGTTGCAAAAATTCGGTGAAAAGCGCGTATCCTGAGTCGAGAGCAATGTAACACCTGCCGGACATAAAGAAGACCGGTCACAAGAACCGTGTTACACACCGGAGCACGAGAAAAGATCGACAGCTGACGTTTACGCCAGTCATTCCCTTGGCGCTTTATACCTTCACCGCCTGCTCCCACCAATGCAAGTATTGCGAAACTGCGACGGAGTACTCCTAAATACGTTAGGTCACTATTCTGATTGATTCTGGCTAAGGAATCGGGTGCCGTTCCCCATTTTCCCAACCAAAATCCACAGCTTTTCTCGAAAATCAGGGCCGCACCTGAAGCCTCACAATTCTTCTGTATTGGCAAGAGCATTCGCCACACTTGCATTGTCAGTACAAACGAAAGCGACATCATTGACATCAGCTAAGATTTCCATTTCGAAGAATGATAGCGTAAACCATGTAACAATAATGCCCTATATTATGCGCATACATAATGGTTCTGGGTATAAGCAAAACAGGAGTGGGGATAAAGGGGACCCTTGACAAACCGAAGAAAGATGGTGAATTGGTTAGGGTAGTCGATTGTTGACTAGCACGAGCCATTAGCATAACATATATGAATACCTTCGGTAAGCCGAGAAGGTCTTGGGCTCGTTCACCCTTTTGTTTAGCCGCGTGGTTATCGTTTATTTTACTTTCTAGATGTTCAACATCCGTTTTGAAAGCTCTCCTGCAAACACGTCTTGCACATTTTCTCCGTGATATTGTGATGTCTTCTGAGTCTGTGGAAGCAGTTCGAAGTCCGCGGGGTATCCCCAAAGAAATGGTTGACACGTAACGCTTCTTACAGGCTCGGTTCAACCATGAGTACATAATTAATGATTCCCGCGATTCAATTTTCGATGCCCTTGTTTCTGGGCTTTTTCCCATGCCTTTACTTCGTGCTCCGTACATCTAGTGTCCATACCAGGATGCCCTCAATAGAGTGTGTAAAATGTGTGTTCCGACAGGTGTAAAACATTTTTTTTAATTACAGCCTCGGTGTCTCTGCGCTGCAGAGCTTGCCTATCTTCTTATCCAGGGCAAGGCAGGCATCCCCACGGTGTCCTAGAAAGGCAGCTATTGCTCCAGACATGGCTGCCTCCATAACAATCAAGACGATCATCGGCGACTCCAAGCCAACGATTATAAATTTCTCACCAGGACACATATCATGGAAGGCGTCCGCAATCCTAATTTCTGGTCTCCACCTCGAAAACCGGACAGGCAAAGTCAACTTAATTTGGACCCCCGCCCACTCCGGCCTTACAGAAAACGAGTCTGCGCACGAAGCCACTTGAGGCTTTACCGACCGAGCAGACGGCACATCCGATGCGGACCTCGTTTCCATGTCATAAAGTGACATTACAGGTTATTATCGTTTAGGCCGGGCCGCTTCCCACCCACGCACCCATCTCAGTAAGTGGCATTCGGGGGTCTCGCGACTCCTACAGACCCATTCGTATACAAACACACTGGTGTATAGCTGTTGCTACCCAGGGCGCTTTTCCCCCGATTGTCATAGATGTCAGGAACATAGGTCGGCGTACTCACTCGTGAGTACACTCATTTGTACTCATTTGTACTCAAACTCACGAGTGAGTACGATGATGAGTGATCACACACCCAGAAAAAAACAGTGAGTACGATGACGAGTGAGTACAGGGGTAAGTCCACTACTCGTGAGTACAGTACTCATGAGTACAGTATGCATGAGTATGAGTACTCATGAGTTTGAGTACTCATGAGTATGACTACTCATGAGTACACAGTACTCATGAGTATGACTACTCATGAGTACACAGTACTCATGAGTACACAGTACTTATAAGTACACAGCACTCATGAGTACAATACTCATGAATACAGTTTTTGCGAGTGCTTGCACTCTTGAGTATATGCACTCCTGAGTACAGTAGTGCAAACAGTAGTGCAAACAAGAAAACGGACGACAAAAGCTGCCACCCGAAGACACGCAGAAAAACGCAGTTTTCGGCCATGGCTGCACCGTTAAGCCCCGAGCTCTCCTGAGCCCGACCCGGCCTGAGAACAAGAGGAGACGCCAGACGCAACGCGAGTGCTTACGTTCCGTTTCGCTTTCTCACATGTACTTGCCTTCGCGCACTAAGTCGCCCAACGACAGTGCACCGCGTCAGACTTTTTTTTTCCTCTGTCCTGATTTATGTGTAACCTGTGTTTTTCTATTCAATTAAACAATGTATTTTTTCTACTTAGTTGTTCATTACAGCTACGACCTAGCTAACAGTGCAGATGAGTTGATTATTCGTGAGTACTACAAATTGAGTACTCATGAGTACTCATGAGTGCAGAATGAGTAGTACTCATGAGTAGTACTCATGAGCAGTAGTACTCATTGAGTACTCATGAGTACAGATTGAGTACGAATACTCGTGAGGACAAATGAGTTTGAGTACAAGTGAGTACGATTACAAATGAGTATTTGATGATTGAGTACGAGTGATTTTGTGAACAGACGAACTTTTTGAGTCTGAGTTTGAGTACAGCATGAATGAAAAAAATTGTGATTGAGTATGAGTGAGTTCTTTCTGTTTTGCCGACCTATGGTCAGGAATGAGCGAACCTGGTGCAGTTATGGCAATGTCCGCAGGCGATCACAAATGGCCGCACAATCACTAACAGCTAGCAGTGGGAGACCGTGCTGCTCAGCTCCTGCCCAGAAGATTAACTTTGGACCGTCCAACTTGCTGAGGACGCTGCCAGAGCCCAAGGGCTCACGGCCGACGACTAAGCATCACAGTTGGCAAACTGAGTAAAGTTTACAATCTCTCTGAAGTTACACACCGGTAGGCTTAATGTTAAAACTTGGATGGAAGACCGGGGTATAGCTTGGTCGATAGGCTGCCTTCTCTGTTGTCAAGCAGAGACAATTTATCACTCCTTTGTAGATTGTAGAGATGCTGTCTTTTTTTTTCAGACATTCTGCAACGAACTCTCCTAAAAGACATGTATGTCACGCCTTTCTTGTTCCAATTTTTGCCGTTCGGCTATCCTGGTGAGCCACCCTACGACATATTTTGTGTGATCGGATTGCACAGTCTGTGGCACTGTCGCTTATTTGATAGGCATGCTGAGCCAATAGGACCAACAAAGTTGTATTTCCGAACAACTAAGGCATTAGTACAGAGTGTGTGCAATTCATTATACTAACCACGTGACTGGTTCCCTCTTTCGAACGCTTGTGCGTGTATGCCTGAATTTTGATGTATTTGTGCTTTCCCTAACTTCAGTGCATTCTGTTGTTTCCTTGACTACGTAGTCCTCGTACTGTCACGTTTGAGCGTATAAAGTAATATAAAAAAAGTTTAATAAAAAAAAGTGGCAATGACGACTGACTTTAACTCTGTTGATCTACCAGACACAGGTTCCAATCCTGCGGGTGCTCCTGATTTCTTTTCTTCATACTGTTATACTGAGTTTTGTGAAACGCCGGAACCAAGGGATTGCTGGACAGCCTCGCTGTTAACGATCCTCTAAATTTCAAAACATGCTTTAGATAACTCTGCTCACGTACCCCAGAGCAATCGTATTACGAACAGTAATGGGATCAAGAAACCCGCAGCAGTGGCTAAGCGGCTGAGACGTCACACTGCTGAGCACGAGGTTGCGGGCTCGATTCCCGGCCGCGGCGGCTGCTTTTCTGATGGAGACGAAAAGCAAAAACGCCCGCGTGTACGAGATTTCGGCGCACATTAAAGATCCCCAGGTGGTCAAAATTAATCCAGAGCCTTCACACTACGGGGCGCCTCATCGCCTGCGCTGCGTCGGCGCGTTAACCCTTACAATCAATCAATCAGTCAATCAATCAATCAATTGGATCAAGGATATGATTCCAAATGATTATTAAAAGTTACCTGCGCTGTAACACGTCACCCATTAGGTGCAGTGATCACGATACCAACGAGAAGCTATCGTAATCCGCCAGCGGCTGGCGACACCGAGCCAAACCATGGTAATTAAAACGTCTAGCACCATCATCTAGAAATATCCTCTCAAAACGTGTATCGGAGTCACGATGCAACTGGTAACGTGCGCAAAGCCCTACGGCCGCATTGTGCCGTGCAGAGGATTGATACACAGAAGTACTACCAAATAATATCTATTAGACACCATGAATAATCTTTTCACAAGCTCTATGTCATTCCCACATGTGCGACACCGTACAGAACTTAGCACCCCGATAAATGCTGGTAGCCTTCTAAAAGCGATATCAACCCCTACGTGCTAGGACAACCACATGCTTAAACGCTGCGCTTCGTTAAAACATTTACGCCTTCTAGTGACCACATCTGGGTAATAATTTTCTAGAAGAAATAAAAATTTAACCTTTCCGTTCTTCCACCTTTTAATCGGTCACACATCCTGCTAAGTGGTAAGCATGGTTCCTAAACGACCGATTACGTTCATGCGCGCGTCTCCAATGCTGAACCGCTCCTCGCGACCGTATTGAGCTCGTGGCCTTTTGTCTTCTGGGATTGCGAACAACCCCTCCATATAAAACAAAAACCTGAAGACACTTAAGCTCTTCTTTCGGTTTGTGAATGCGGAAGCGTGAATGTCCACTTGAGGGCCTGAGACACCTTGCTTCCGCTTCGCGTTGTCGAAGGGTTGTGTACTGTTGCCACTTGGGTCGCCTTGCTTTGAGATCCGCCTTAAACGCTTTGGAAAGGCTTAGATCTCTTTACTACGCCTTGCGCCGCTTCTGGTTCTTGCCGCCGTGTAACGGGAGTTGTTAAAGACGATGGTAGATTTCGCTGCTTCTCTGTTCTCTCGTGTGGCTGCGTTCTTCCGCTCCCTTTATCTGCGGTGTACTGGCGTGGACGGCCACCTCTCGCTACTCCCGAGTCTTTCAACCCTTGTGTCCTTTATTAAGGACATTACGCAAATATCCTCTAGCACATCGAGAACAAATCCAAAACAGCTAGGTTTCTAGAAAATAGTTTTTTTAAGGATGGCTCTTGCGATAGTTATCTCAATTATTCGTTTTTAGAGCTGAAGGCTAGAAAGAGGAACTCATTGCAGGGAAAAGCAGGATGACGATGGGGTGACCCGAATGAGCGAAGCTTCAGTTTGATGACATGACTGTAACTCTAAAAATGTTTTCCCTACCAGCTTTATTGTTCCTATGTCGGCTAAATATTTTTTTGAAGTGTAGGAAAGCAGGCAAACAAACCCGTCCGCATCTTCCCACGGGAGGAACTCGAGTAAATGCGTCGCAGAGTGGTGGGCGTATCGCGTGAATGTTGCGTAATTGGGTATGGTTTGGGAATGCTTAATTGTTCTTTCGTCTTTATTATTCTTATTTATTGAATGAAGGAGTAGCGAAGGCAAGGAGTGTAAAGTTAAAGTCTGTCTTTATTGCTTGGTGCCGTCGTTGTATTGGACGGAGAGGATGACGGCTTTGTGGTCGCTAAAGTGCACTGTCAAGGGGTCTTTGAGGAGCGGTCGTGCGATTACGGAACTGGTGAAGACGTCGCTTCCATCGCATCTAGTCCAGTCAAGCAAAGCGTCAAGTCAAGCGAAAGCCAAGCCAAGACGCCCTTGACTGAATTCCGAACGCGCGCTTCGCCGCTTATATACACACCGCCCGCGTTCGAGGGAGAGGAGTATGGGGGAGAGACGCGCATGCGCACACTTCCGTACACAAGCGCGCGAACTTTCCACGCACCCACCACGCCGTTATCATGTGTACAAGCCCTGCCACCGTTACTGTTGAGCGCGACGCAGCGCACGGGTAGCTACGACGCATGCGCGCACAGACGCGCTCCCCCCGCACCGCCGCAGCTGTTGTTGAGAGCGACGGAGCGCACGGGGTACACGCACTCCTCCCGCACCGCCGCACGTGTTGTTGAGAGCGAGGAGGGTACGGGGGAGAGACGCGCACCTGCGCCTCGATGCGACGCGCATGCGGAGTGAGCGTGTGGACGGCGCCGCCATCAACGACGGAGGACCAGGCGAGCCTAAGAAATGCTCCGCATTTAAAACAATTTTTTGCTGGAAATGGACCTCTCCCGGGGTACGTCACGCGGCGGCCGTGACGTCACGGAAATCGCACGTGCTGGGTGTGGCCGGGAGGGTGGTTGGCAAAACATTCGGACCGGCGCGCGGCGCGTATTCAGTGAGGCTGCATTAGACGCGCGCAAAAGTGGAATTTTTGTTTACGTGTTGGCTTTTCTGATGCCGGTGGGCTGCTGTGCTCTCGGCTACCCAAATTTTGCAAGCAAAATCAGCGGCATCAGACTTTTCGGAGTCCCCACAGAGGTAAATTCGGCATGTATTGTGGATGCGCGCAATGTGCCGAAAAGGCTGGTAGCCAAAGCAGCGACATAGTCTGCTCTTACTCGTAGCAACATTTCGCATTCTCGAACTTCAGCTGTTCTCCAAAGCACAGTCATACCGTCTACATTGGCAGTCCGCGCTGATTCGTGCAATGAAATGATACTGTTTATCTACCATCTGCTATCATGCAGCACCAGCAGAAATTTGCTCAAGTGAAATAGGGGGGGGGGGGGGGGGGTGCAGGCGGAGGAGGGGGCAGACGGAAATTTTCTTGCTGCGAAATATTGCCATGTTTTGAGGACGTATAGCACTGTATTAAAAACACAATGAATTCCTAACCTAGTTAGGCGACGCGAAATAAATGTTTCGACGAGGGATCCGCGATAGCCGCCTGCCGCCTGATCGACAACGACAAGTTTGGTTTTTTGTTATGGGAGGATCTGTTCAAGACGAACGAAATTCATTGCTTGTAAGTACAATAAATTTTTACCTTGATCAATTATATTCTGCCTTGAGGATGCCGGAAAACTGAGATGCTTGCCGTGCTCACATGTAGCATCGTGCCTTCGGGGCGAGATGGGCGGCTCACACGACTCGAAAAATGTGTTTGCCCTTAGCGAACAGACTCAGTGAATGTATTCATTTGTTGCGGCCTCCCGACGCTGGCGTATGCAGCGGGCGTACATGGACACTAACTTTAACTATCATGAAATAATGACTACCGAAAATATTTCAGTGCACTGTCGCAAGATATACGCACTAAACATACGTGGCCGCTATGTTACTCTCACAATGACGATGAACCATTGCGAGATTTCACTGGGGTAAAGGTAAGAAAACAATCGGTCAATCTCGTAGAGAACCGCATCATCGCGATATTTTTATTGGAATAATTTTTGCCTTTCGCTCTTCATATTTTTGTTTCGTTGCTGCTTATTTTACTATTTAATCCTTTCATGCTTTACGTTTCCTTTTTCCCCTCGACATGAAATCGTGTGTACGCCACTGTCTCCGGGCGACGCAAAGAGACCAAGAACAGGGAGCGTTTAGCTGCCTGAGGCACCGCGCTTAGCTTAAGCGGACCTCGAAAGCAACGATAAATTAGCTTTCCTTGGTATGTGTCTGAACACAAAGAATCTTAAAAAAAACATTTTGGGATGCGTCGCAACAGCACCAACCTTCACAATGACTCGTTTAGGCTGTTCTGCCGTGCTCTGATTATCCGAAAGAGTCGCCGTTCAGTTAACCGTACGGTAAACGAAAGTGTTGCGGAGGTTGTAGATGCGGAAAGCTACATGGAGGTGCGACGGCCACAGCTAGGATAGCTAGACCCCCACCTGCAATGTGGGAATTCCAGTGACGGCCCGAACCAACGGCACATCGTTCCTTTCGGGCGCCGCGCGACCAGGCTTTGCCGTCGGCGCAGGCGCTTTCTGCCAACCGCCACCTCACTTCGCGGCCGCCAGTAGGCGCCACCCGTCGCGCACGTGCGCTTAGTGTCGTCACGTTGTTTACATACAGGGAGAGGTCCATTAAAGCATTATTTGTCCAATCACCAAATTTGACGCCATGCGTGTACATGGCTAATTACTTGCAACCCAAAGTCAATATTTTGTTTGTAAGCTCACAGCGTGCAAACGGTATGGAAAACACACCGAAAAGTGTTTTGTTCGAAATAAGAAATCCAGCTCTGAAAAACGTAAGCTCCTTCTATGAAGTAGCTATACGAAGTCCTTCCCAAGAAGCTGCTTTTGGGAGGCGGTACTTTCGCAAGTACCATGGGGATACACAACAGGATGTAGGCACCCTCACCTTCTTTACCACCTTCCTCAAACCTAACTAGACTTTGAGTCACCCCTTCTGAATAAAGAGTTATAATAATAATTTATCGGGGCCAATCAACGTTGGGGAGGTGCTCGGGCCACCTTAGGGTCTTGTAGGCTTTGTAACACTGAAATAATTTCCATTGTCACGTTGGCAATATTGTATGAGTTTTGGCGACTCGCACAAATAGGAAAATCTTCGGGACAGCGTTGGGCAGTACAAATTGGCGGGTATGTGGTGTTCTATATGCATGAAACCCTGTGACAGTAATGGAACTCCCACGAAACAAAAAATGGAAGCAGTTTCACTCAACGTGAATGCAGTCAAGTGCGGCGCAGTGATTCGTTAGAGGGGCTGTGGCACCCTCTCTTGACTAGCTTCAGTATCAGCCAAGCATTGATGCCGAAAGTAGTCAAGACAGGGCGAGGTGTCCCCTGAAAAGATCTCTAAAGAGACACTGGATTGAATTTTTATTCATTTGGAGTAATCGATGCGTTAATTGATAATTGTTTCCTTGTTTTATATTACTGTGTACTAATTTGCGGCCTAGCAAAGGCAGCCTCCGGGGAAATGGCGCAGCAAAGTCACCCACAAAACTTTGCATTACAGGATACCAGGTGCAGTCTGCTCTTGTATATCTGCTCTTGCAACCTTCATCCTTTGCAAAACTTTCTTTCAAAAAAAAATTAACGTGTGCCTGTGTGGCAATGGGATTGACATCGACTTCGTAACGCGACGGACCCAGGTTCGATCCGCACCAGGAAATGCGGTAAACTTTTCGATGTCACTGCTGGGGTGCATGAGGCCGTATTACTACGGTGGCAAGATATCGTGACCCCGGATGAGCTACGACGACAAGCCGTGCCCCTGAAGTGCTCAGCACTTAAATATCCCGGGGTTAACGTTCATCAACACAGCTGTGTGGATACGTGCCGTCACCGTTATTGCACTTAACTTCAGGTAACACAGGGATACCGTCGGGACAACGTATTCCTGCGTGCCCTTTTCCTCTGCGGAGCAAGCACAAAAAGAAAGAAAGAATCCCAGAGAGGGGGGGTGGGGGGAAGGGCGGGGGGGTAAGCGATGGCCAATACGCCTTTCCGGGGATGTGTTATTCCGCTGCCTTGACATTCGGTTTATCCGTGCAGGTCTGCACGGCTATGTGATTTTTGTAATTAGAGAAGTGACGATTGGGAAACACAGAGAATTGCTAAATACGACCGTATTATCTTTAAACCTTTCACTTATTTGAAATCAAATTATTTACTTTTGAAATTAAATCAGTGTACTTTTAGACTAACTAATCTAAATGGTTTAGTTTCAGGTAACATACCCATTACAAGCTGAGGCAAGTAACGAATCCGTATCTGTGTAGCAAAAAACTTTGTGGATCTCTGCAAAGTGGTTATTCTACTGTTTTATGTATAGAACAACATACAGGGAAAATAATGATTTACTGGTAGGTAATAAACACAGCGCTCTACATCTGTTTTATCAACCCTTTTTATTTAGGGAAGGTCCACTGCTCTCGAGGTTATTCATTTGGTTCGTAAGCTAATGCGAATATGACCTCCGAACTCACTTAGTCAACGAATGTCATTCGCATAAATCCGGCAGTGCTGTATACCTCTCCCCCAACGTTTTCATCTCCGTGGGCAAGAACGCCAAGGAGCCAAAGCCGCCGAAGACGCGGAGAGCATGCGTCCGGCTAAGCAGGCATTAAACATAAAGCTCAGAGTTCGTTTAGGGAAACCACAATACAAGCATCGAAACCACATTATGGATTAAAAGGCTCCTGTAAATAATGCCACCCCCCCTGTGTTCCTGGTAAGAAATATCTGTTCAGATTATCTTTAAAGGCTAAGAAAGGCTAGTGCCACTAAATAGAGCAGTTATTTTCCCATAGGCAGAACCCAGTATTTGCCGCCAGAGAAGGTGAGTGTAGTGTCAGTAGATGAGGTATTAAAGTACCGCCCCTGAGGCACGCAAGATAGCAACGGCGGCCATTTTATCGTTCATCAGTGTTGCGAGATTGCGAGTGTTCCGCATCTACGCCTTGCCGCTAACTTACTTTGACCGCGTAGTTCGTTAACAACACTGCCGCAGATGCAGCAAAACGGCAATTTTGAGCGCCCTTCTGCTGCTTACATGCTGCTGTACGCGTTATCCCTTATTCGCGTTCGGAACGACGCCAGTGACGCGTAGCCGCAGAACCGGGAGGAATAGATAAGCCTACCAGAGCACCGACTAAAACGCATAAACAACAAAAAATTACACCATCTCCCCGAAGGGAACTATGTGGTGAATCAAAGCATGGGGGTTCCGTGTAGGTTCCACACAGGAGCAGAACCGGCGCAGGTGATGTCTCGTAGCAGACTGAACGCCGCGCAGCGCTCGCACCTGCTTTTCTACATCTGGAGGACAGGAGAATGGAGGAGAGACGCGCATGCGCAGTGGGGGTGTGGTCGGCGCAACAACAAGGGAGGGGCATAGCCCCGACCATGAGATGGCTCGACAGTGTCGCCGGTGTCTTCCTAGGCCGGCACGAGACGAGCACGGTTTTCCTTTAAGGGCTCCTGGAGCAACAGTGTTGCCGGTGTCTTCCTGAGCCGGCATGAGACGAGCCGAACGGCCAGGAGGAGAGCGGCGTTATCACAGCTGGTTAGGGCTCCTGGAGCGACAGTGTTGCCGGTGTCTTCCTGAGCCGGCACGAGTCGAACCGAGCGGAGAGGAGGAGAGCGGTGTTATCACAGCTGGCGTGGAGAGGGGGACGACGGGGGACAGGTGCGGACGCCGGACGATGGAGGGTCGACTAAGAGATGCTTTGCATCTAAAATGGCGGCGCCCATGAATCGTCCCAGTGGAAACAAATGTTACGTTACGCGAAGTGACCAATGATCATGGTGGTGGCATGGCACAATAGGAGAAAAGAGTGCCGATAGTCTGTACTGGTTACCCTTGTCGAGTGCAAGCGAGAAGCCCACCCAGACAACGAGAAACATTTCATACTCTCCTACATCACAAGTTGTGTTGGTTTACAACAGCTTTGATGGACATCCACTTTCGCAGGGCTTGATGGCGACCAGTTTTTTTTTACTATTATTGTCGTGTGGAGCCCAACGAAGGGCATTCACTACTAATGTCATCATCTTTAAATATCATTACATTTGCCGTGCGGCATGGGTATTACTGTCGGTCTTGATGATGATAATTTTGGACTCGCAAAACTAGAAAGCCCGAAGTCACCTAGCACCTAGGATTGTTGAATATGAAGGCAATGTCGTTCAATTAACTCCACAGAGTGCTTCTTCTAGTGCTTGTGTTCACGCCGCCGTGGAAGTAAGTTGGAATTGGCTGTGAGCAAGTGACGGCAGTTTTCACCGTTACTGTCAGCAGTTAACTAAAGCCAACAGGATCTGGTTATTCGAGCGATAGCTATTTAAACGTAACATCCGCCAATATATGTAAAATTAAATTATAGCTTTTATATTGCACTAAAAGTACAAAATCGACTACTCGAGTAACTTGGGAATAAGGTGAGTCTCTTCGTCAGAACAACGTTACCATCAAGCTGACCCCTGGGATGGAGTGGTGGTGGAAACTTTATTAAGATGTTTCGTGCGATTGATTGATTGATTGATTGATTGATTGATTGATTGATTGATTGATTGATTGATTGATTGATTGATTGATTGATTGATTGATTGATTGATTGATTGATTGATTAACGCGCCGACGCTTCACAGGCGATGAGGCGTGCAGTAGTGCACGGCTCCGGATTAATTTTGACTACCCGGGGATCTCTACCGTGCGCCCAAATCTCGAACACAGGGGCGTCCTTGCTTTTCGCCTCGATCACAAAAGCGGCAGTCGCGGCCGGGAATCAAACACGCGTCCGCGTGCTCAGCAGCACAACGCCTTAGCCACTGATCCACCGCGGACGGTTGCATTCTAAGAGCATTGAAAACATTTACAACGCTGTCTCAAGAACTTTGCACGAACAGCTTCAGATATGACAGGCAGGCCTGCTAGAGCAGTCCCTCAGTCCAGGTATCCTTGAAACAATCGGGCGGCCTTCCCTTTAGAGGCGCTGCTGGCCTCTGAAAACGGTCACTTCTGCATAGCCAATGGCTGCTGAACATGTTTTGTCTCAAAATACGTTCATATCTTAAATTTATGGCACTTCCAGGAGCTATGGGTTCGCTCCCGAAGCTACTTTGAACAGAAACTAGGAATCAGTTCTGCGAATGGTTTTGTTTGTACTTTTTGATTGAAAATACATTAGTTAGGACGGAAGAAAAATAATTCTAGGGTTATAGTGCTTGTACATCAGTTTTTGGACGTTAATAACAATGCACCGCTCCATGTAGGCGGTGTCTTAAATAATTAATATTTAAGTGTCACACAATGTTTTTTTAAGTAACAGTATAGCAAGTCTCGTTAACTTTTAAACTTGAAGAAACGTGGAAGGTTGGACAAAGCACGGGAATAAAGTGGAACGGTACTCACATTGTACGGGTACGAAAAGCAAGCGTTTTGTTGAGGTAGTGTGTAATACTCCCAGCTGTTACTTGCGTTGGCCAAAAACGGTGCCATAAAAGGAACTTGCAAGTCGAGCGTCTCTTCGCCACCAGCTTCAAGTAGAAGTACGCTATACGTTCCGTTTGCAGACAGGCGGTTAGCGACAACACTTCCCGCAGAGCCAGCACCAACTGCAGAGGAACTTCATTAAGAATTTTACCTTCCGACACAAAATTACACGTTCACGACTACACTTACACCCGGGAGTTATAAATTGCCCTTAAGTCCTCAAAGCTTCACGGTGACATTGTACTTTAGTTACTTCACGAGCTAAAGGTTTTCACACACTAATATGAATATTCTTGTGCGCTCCCGAGTCCCTCCAGTGTTATATTTCTTTAAGAAAACATGATACAGTTGATGCACGGTTCGAGTTAACATTCAAAAAACTCAAATAGATACTGACGAGACCGCTGCGTTTGTACTTTTCAGCATAATTACCTCACTGTAATGTAAAAAGGAAATAACCGGAATCAATAAACATTACGTCGCATTGTTTGTTAAGTCTCCTCCACGCTTTTGTTTTGTCCATTCGACCACGCAGAGTTGACCCGATCAGTTTATTCTAAACCACAACAATGTAGCTGCTGGCGCTACTTTTCTTATTTTATTTTGTTTGGTGCCGCTCACGACAGCGCGAAGAGAAAATTTTAAAGACGATAGTCTTTCTTGGGCTACTTAAACGCAGAAATTGTGGTCTGTCTGCCTATCTATCTGTCTGTGACTCGATTCAACAACCCGGATAAAGTGAAACCCAAGCTGCTCAGTAGTCGTAAATACTCAAAGCCAAATCTAAACGTCTAAGTCTGGTGTCAGTGTTTATACTTGTCAACATTGTTGAAGAACAAGACATTACGCAAATATAAAGAAGAAAATCAATACATAAGCGATATCTGCGGTGTTCCTTTACTAAAAATTAAAGATCCTTGGTTTTTGCGATACCAAATGAAAGTCTACATCAAGGCAGAAAACCGTCGACTGCTGTTGCCAGCGCGACCTCCTGGCGTCATTTAAGAAATGAAACGGCAATAGCAATGAAAGGTTCCACTAGATGGGATCCATGTTCCACTTGAAACGTACGTGGGGTAGGGCAACGTTGTTCTATAAACGTTGTAGTATCGTGCCTCAATTCACGCGCGTTTCCGCCGTATACGTTAGCGTTGGAATCTAAACACCCGACTTGGAGCAGTGGAACGCGGTAAATTTAGATTGACTTGAGCAAACCTCTAGCCTGTTATCTTGGGAGGAGAGAGACGGGAGAGGGACATCATGAGAGCTGAGCAGGAAGGAGAAGGGAGGCTTTTACTTGGCAGGGGCGCCTGTCGACAATCGTCTTTCGGCGAATTTGCAACAAAAGGAACAGATACGCGGCCATTTCTTCTTCATCTTTTGTTTTTTATCTACTGTATTCCCATCTCCCATCCAGTTTTGAACCAATACGACGCCTTTTGTTATACAGTCGATCCTCGGTAATTCGAACTCGAAAGGGCCCTAAGCTTTGTTCGAATTAAAGAAGTTCGCAATAACTAAAGCTAAATACTCACAAATTTGCCGCTACCGCAGCGTAAGTTCGAATAAACCACAAGTTCGGACTAGGCGAGTTCAAATTAACAGCGTTCGGCTGTATTATTTTCTTCGTAGAGTTCATCTCGTGCGGGTGTCCCGTCAAGCACAAGTGGGCTTCACTGGTGTTCACCAGGTGCTTACAGGGAGGTTTCTTGTGCATTACACATATTGTCACGGAGTAAAAGATGACACAGTCGTCTTCAAGGAAAAACAAGTTTATTGGTGCGAACTTGTGCTCCCCTAACCACTCACAAAGTGCACACGCGGTGAAGCAGCAGGCGGTGAAGCAGCAGTCGACAAAGTGACGTGCGTTAGCGAGCGTCGGCTATTTGGAAAGCCGCGGCGTCTGCTCTGCAGGCTTTCATCTTTCGGCGCGAGTGTTTCTCGAACCGTCGACTTACATCTAGAACATTGTAGATCACAGAAGATTGTTCGAGGCTAGGGACGTTAGCGCGAAACGCTCTCCATATCAGAATGAGATAACCCCTGCGGCATAAAAATAAGGAATGGAACACACGCTTCGCTTAAGACACAGATAACACATCCGGGCACGGCTGGGCAGTAAAAACAAAACATAAACAAACAAACCCAATACCTAGTTCGCGGCATTACTCCCCGTGTAAGAGTGCACCGACCCAGTGCTAAAATAAAACGGCAGTACGCCCAGCAACAACAAAAAACTGCCTAGTAAGGTTTCACGTGAACCACGTGGACGACTTCGGGTTGCGTGCGTCGTCGTGATGTGCCGGAATCACCATCGGGGATCACTTCGTAGGTACGTTGGCCAACACGTCGTAGAATCCGGTAGGGTCGGAAATACCGTCGAAATACCGTCACTGAGTCCGAGTCATCGGATGAGAATCCAAACCCACACACGATCCCGTGGGTGGTACTCGGCGTCTCGGCGTCCGAGATTGTAGCGTCCGGCATCCACCAGCTGCTGGTCCGTTATACGAACTCGAGTGAGCTTGCGGGCCTCCTCCGCACGTTGAAGGTATCCTTGGACGTCGGCGTTGAGGTCGTCGCCTTCTACGTGCGGAAGCATGGCGTCGAGCATCGTAGTCGGCCGTCTTCCGTAGACAAGCTCGAACGGTGTCATCTGCGTAGTTTCCTGGGTCGCTGTGTTGTACGCAAACGTGACATACGGGAGGACTTCGCCCCAAGTCTTATGTTCAACGTCGACGTACATAGAAAGCATATCCGCAATAGTCTTGTTCAGACGTTCTGTAAGTCCGTTCATTCGGGGGTGGTTCGCCATCGTTTTTCGGTGATCCGTGTTGCGGTAGCGTAAGATTCCTTGCATAAGCTCCACAGTGAAGGCCGTTCAGCGGACCGTGATTAGGACTTCGGGGGTCCATGTCGCAGCACAACTTGGTTAATAAAGAACTTCGCGACTTCTTGTGCAGTCCCCCTCGGAAGAGCGGCCGTCTCGGCGTAGCGCGTCATGTAGACAATCGCTACGACAATCAACTTGTTCTCGGATTGTGACTTAGGGAACGGGCCGAGAAGGTCCATTCGGATCTGTTGGAAGGGCCTCGATGGGACGGTGATTGGCTGCAGAAGTACGGTGGGTCTCATCAGTGGCGTTTTTCGTCGCTGGCTGTCACGGCAGCTGCGGACGTAGTGAGTGACGTCAGAGGTAAGATGGGCCCAGTAGTACCTCGCCTTGATTTTTCCAATAGTGCGAGCTGTGCCGGGATGTCCTGAAGACGGATCGTCGTGGCACGCTTCCAAAATTTGGTCACGAAGGTGCGCGGGGATGACAAGGTAAGTCGTTCTTGTTCCGGGGCTGAAATTCTTCTTCACCAGGGCGGAGTTTCTCAGCCTGGCCATCACGACGGGAAAAGATGCAATTACAATTTTGATGGATTCGCAGGCGGCATGCCGCAGTTACCAACGAGGCCGCATCAGGAAAATGGTACTTCAAATTCTTAAGAATACTGCCCACATACCATACCTGAAACGCGGCTCATCTGGATACCTGGTCACGAATCTCTCGAAGGTCATGAGGCGGCTCACGCCGCTGCCCGCACGGTTATACACCGGGCCATTACCATAGCGGGACAAACACCGCTTGCGGCCCCCAAAACAGAACTGCTTCTCAGTTATGCTGACATTCTCATTTACTACCGTCAAGGCCGATGAACCCTTCTGACTCCGCATTCCAAGTTAACATGAGCATAAGCCACCACACTTCGAAGACTACAGACAAATACGTACCCCCCCCCCCCCAAAAAAAAAAATTCTACTCCATGCGATTTACCCCACCCAATACCCGTCTACCTGCAATTTCTGTCCAACGCACGGTATACTGTACCACCGGATTTGGGAGTGCCAGAAGACCCCAGGCCTTGCCCCAATAACCTCCCTCTTCTACAAGCAGTGGGCGAACCGCCTGACGAGCCCGGATTTTGGGATCCAGCGTGAACTGGTGAAGAGGGTCTGGACCGCCAGCCGA
Source organism: Haemaphysalis longicornis (assembly GCF_048455015.1). Lineage (NCBI taxonomy): Eukaryota > Metazoa > Arthropoda > Arachnida > Ixodida > Ixodidae > Haemaphysalis > Haemaphysalis longicornis. Next base: position 40,892,740 of record NW_027526385.1, on the reverse strand, counting down.
GCTCAGGGTATCCCGGAATACGGAAGCCCGCCTTCGGGCGGGTTCCCCCGGTGGGTGCCCGCGCGTGTGCCCTCAAGGAGTTCGAAATAACGAAAGCTGAATACTCATAACGTTGCCGGGACCGTAGCGTAAGTTCGAATAATCCACAAGTTCGAATTAGGGGAGTTCAAATTAACGGCGTTCGGCTGTATAATTTTTTTTGTAGAGTTCATCTCGTGCGGGTGTCCCGTCAACCACAAGTGGGCTTCGCTGGTGTTCGCCAGGTGCTTACAGGGAGGTTTCTTGTGCATTACACATATGCCTTGCGCAAAATCCTTCAGTAAAATGTGTAAATAAGCTTAAGGTAAGCTTCTATGTACCCAGAAAAGTAACGCGGAAAAGGCGACTTCACGAAGACGAAGGCAATGGGTGATTGCTGGCACTACGTCCCTTTACTTCAGAGCCACTTTCTGTACTATCCACAAACACATTGGCGGGAATAAAATATTTAAGAGAGTATTCAAGCAGTCTGATGTTTAGAGCTCGGGAATTTTTATTTTATTGTATTTTTGTCCGTGTGTGCCTGCCGTGCTTCCTGCTGTAAAGTCAGAACTACGACTGTGACGCTATTCCCGCGCATTAGGCGCCAGGAGAGCCGTGAGCATAAGTCTCTATATACTAGCTAAAAAATAAATTCTTGCGGCCCTTGGAATTCCTTACAATCATAGTGCGCAAAAGTAGAAAGCGTAGCAGTGGCTCTGCCACAAAACAAAGGGGACCTTAAGGAACTGAAAATTTTACAAGAGGACGTGACTTCCACTCTTAATTACCAACGCTGGAAATCGGTCCTGTTGCTGCATCACACATTAAACTGACTGTTCCGCTTGTTCGACGAAACACTGCGCTTTGAATCGTTCACGAGGCACATTGTATCCACCCCTATTAGAGCAGTGTCTACCCTCATCTGCAAAATGCGTCCAACTCACAGAAAGAGCTCTTTTTTAGAGCTGAAGCCTAAATAAAGGAGTAACAGTACACCCGTTTACCTAGTTTTGCATCTGTCCGGGGAGTGCAGCCGGATTCGTAGTCATTTTCACACCTAACTAAAATACAGTCTAGTCCACTTATAACAATATCCAAGTGCCAAGGAAATCCCATCGTTATAGCCGATGATTGTTATATGCGGGTTGCTAAATAAAAAGACGTAGCAGAGCTCCAAACATTTTATTTGCATGCAAGCAAGGTTGTACTACTAGCTATTTGTGTAAAAGAAGCCATACTCGGTCAGTTTTCTTTGCTGCACATGAAGCTGGCGCACATCTTTTGCAAGAGCATCTGTAGGTGCTTCACCTAGCTGAGCGAAGGGCCATTGGTCGAAACGAAGTCCCTGAGAGACTACCACGCGTTGGGCCTCCTGTGAAGGTACTACCCGAGTAGGCTGTGCAACCGCGTCGTCAGAGTTGTCTCTGCCACCAATGTCCGCAGCACGTATCCGCGCAACGATCGCCTCTTCAGTGAGGCACTCAGACGTTTCCAAAACACCGGCCCTGCCATCTGATCCGCGGAAAAACGAAGGTAGTTGAAGAGGCACCCACTCAAATTCAAAGCAGCAAGCACGGGGACGGGGCCACAGCGGCGACATCAAGAGGGGTGTTTGGAAGGAGAACTGTTCCCCTCCTTCTCTCGCTTCCTCGTAAGCTGCGCAGTTGACTCGTTTTCTGAGGGGTGCACGGGATGCTAGGCGCATAGCGGCGCATGGTGTCGCCGTGGTTGGCGTGGAGAGCCGGCGGCACCTCGCATTTTCGGTGCTTTTTGTAACCCGATTCAATCGTTATATCCGATATCGCGGCACTGGAGCATTGTAATAAGCGGTTTATTTTCCCATGGAAAGCATACAAAAGCGGACGGTGCCATAGCTGTTCATCATTATATCAGATATATTGTTATAAACAGTATCGTTATAAGTGGACTCGACTGTAGTACAAATATGAACGAAATTAATCCTAATTTTCCGAGAGCCTATTGCATTTACGGTAAACATGTGATCTATTTACGGGATACTGAAATTTGTAACTGTATTTATATCGAAACTAAAAGAGCCAGTTACTGGGATTACGACTAAAATCATTTTACTTCGGAGTTTCGTTAGAATGCCTATTTGCACTGCATATCAGCGACTTTGACATATTAATAACTATTGCATTGTTCACATCCCACTTCTAGTTAGATGTAGAGGAACTGTGTATTTCGTGTATTTATCATTATCTTTCATTGCACTGAGAGTGTTGTACTGATATAAGAACAAGTCTTGCAGCTGCATAGTATCTACGGTAATTTTCATGCAAGCACTGAGCTCTACGGACGGCACATGTAGGAATAATGTGGCGATAGCGATAATAAATATTAGAACACCTACAAAACAGTCCACCGCATCAAACCATTTGAGTATTCGGTTGCAGCCGCAAAGACAATCCCATAGCAGCTATCTCAATACAGGTTTCGACACTCCACAACTTTTCTGGGCATAAAGGTGCCATGGGAATAGCGATAACCATTTCGATCTCATAAATACCTCCAACGTAAAAAAAAGAGGAATTCGAGAAATACCTCCAACGTAAAAAAAAAAAAGAGGAATTCGATCATCAGTATTGGAAGAAAATGAAAACTAATAAAATTCATTATAAAAGAAAGTGGGGCCATGCAGACAAAATACAAGTTTGTTTTATTCGAAAGCTTTCGTGTTTTATTGGCGGTGAGATGTTTGAGTGGCTCCCCCTGGCTCTGATGTCAGCTTAGGGACTCGCGCCGCTGCCGTCTGCTGCACTCATGCCGCTGCTACTCTCGCGCCTCTGTGATCCACTTGGGAGGCACAGCAGTGCCTTTGCTAGAAATCACCCGCTCTGATGATTTGGTACATTATAAAGATTATTTCCAGTAATTCAGTTATTTTGCCAGCTCCTGACACATCTGAATAATTTCAAGCTGTACCCCGAACGAGTTTGCAACACACGAGGAGAGAGAGAACAACTTTCTTAGAGCATCGCTGGGAATATCGTGTGTAACTTGTCGTTTACAGAATATTCGGAAGGTTCAGTGCTCAGAGCTCCTCGATAATTACTCAAAGTGTGAAGGCTTCCATAAAATATTTTTGAGATTCTCTTATGAAGACTCGACAGTCTAATGCTACGCACCAAGCAGCGGGTCCCTACACGCGCATCGCACAGCAGGAAATAAAATGGCTGTCTTTTATTTCTTTCGCTGTTGTTTAGTTGTATCAGATGAATGTTTTGTTCTGTGCTCAACGCGTTATTTTTCTGCGCCGTCACAAACGTCTTATTAGGAGGTTTGGGGATGTTTGGGAGGCTCACAAAGTTCGTGTGAATATTTTTTTCGGGCTGTAAGGCATACAGTACCTTCTTCAGAATTTGTCTTTCGTTATGGCTGCGGATAAGAAAGTGCATATCCGCAGCTTGCGTTATTTATTCACAAGAAAATGCAATAAAAAGGTTAGTGCTACGCAACCGCGAAACGGCGCAAACAGCGTTGTCCAGAGTACTCAAAGGTCGCTTTTGTGCCCCGAATTTCTGTCGTAACCGCCGTTGTCGTAACGAACTGAATATAACCCCAAACATTTATGACATGATTACGACATGATTATGACATGATTATGACATGAAATCCTCGCTAACGAAATCGAAACCGTTGAGTACGCCCAAGCAGCTCTTTATTGCTTTTTAACCCCTCCAGGCGTAAAGAACAAATCCTGGCCTACTCCGGATGACGTTCGAAGAATTGAAGAAAACTGCTGCTGTTACTCGATTGTCCTGTACTGCGGAGCCCGTCCACTAACCACATTGATTTTGGTGTTAAATAAAATTTTCTCCTCCTCATGAATGCAATTTTACTACAGCGCATATCTGAATATTGGGAAGATGTGGCTTTGGGAAATCAACAGAAATATCCCTCCAGGTGTGAACAAACATAATTATACCGTATTATTACCATACACGCGACTCATTTTGATCGATAAGCCTCCATACTGGTTAGAAGCTTGGTATAAGACCATCGCGCGCCTAAGCACAGAGCAGGTTATTTGGAACTCAACCTGCATTTTTGTGCGCCCCATTGTGCCTGTCGGCAAACTTTCATGCCATGACAACGTGAAGTCATGTGATACAATATTTTGGAGTGCTCGGTAAGATTGCAAAAGCTGTTTTACCGTACATACAATTACCGGGAATCGTAATGCATTTTGCCAAAGCTTACAGGCCCGAAGGGCTGGCATTTGTTTTAGTCTTGCATTTTCGCTGTTTTGGGTTAATAGAATCTGGCTGTTCCCTTCGTTAGAAAGACTGCTGAATACAGAAACTGGCGCCTAGCTCCGGCTCTTCGCGCTCCGTAGAGGACCAGCTTCGCAGGAATGAGGCGACGCCAGCAAAGTTGTTTCTTGCGGAGCGGTATCAAAAACTATACTTTAAAGCAAGCCTTGAGCTAGTGTATGAAATTTTAAGTCTTTTATTATGATAAAGTGGCGCACACGCAGTGTATGGTGTGGACAAACATCGAAGTAAGCCACGCGCAAAGAAACAGTAGGTAGAGCGAGCCAGAGTGAAGCAGACGACAAATGCGAGAATGCCTAAGCCGACGTCACGGAGGCGCGCTTCGCAGCGCCACCCATGGTCGCACTCACCGACAATAGTGCCCCCAGCGCTTGTTCGGAAGCAAAAGGTGCTTTATTCACGGCGAAATTAATCAATTTAAGTTAAAATTTTGATTCTCCCGCAAAAATCCTCTGTTTTAAAGACGTCTGCAATGACACTTTAATAACGAGTCTTAAAGCTAAACTTCGTGTCAAGCGGATATTTGTTTACCCTTAGCCAACCCAGATGGCGCCACCACACCGCAGCAGCCCGTTTTCTGCCTTTGCTTTGTTTTTGACGGTAGTATTTGTACCTGGGTTGTTTTTGTTCAGGGAGAAAATAATCGTTTCATGAAACATGGTGCTCGCTAACAGATGTGGTCTCGTAAGACACCGTCGCTTACGCCAATCGGCGGGTGTCGTCTGAGGCAACCCCAATGCACCACAGCGCCGTGCAGCAAAAACAAGCAGAGTTCGCGCAGTACCAACAGCAGTATGCATCGGTACTTCTATTTTTGCGTGTGCTTTCGTAACTTCTACTGTTTATCCCACTATTCTTAATGGTATAAAAAAGAATGTGCCCTAAATTTAAACGCAAATAGCTCGTTCGACATGCTTAAAAGCTCTGCCTAATTTCCGTTTGCTCTTACTGGCCTCTGCCAATCGCAGTGCTGGCGCGTGTGACATCATAGGTTCTGTTTCGGGAAATGAGCTAGTCGGTCTCATGGCCATTCCGTTTTTTTTTCTGATTATATAGCTTGTTTGAGTGAAGTTTACGTTAAGAATGGTGTCAGTAAGATTCTAACGATGAAATCTTTCGAATGAACCAAAATTGGGTTTTGTCTGCATGGCCAATTTAACGCTGAGCAATCGAAACTTACTAGCAATTTGGTCAACGAAATGCACAGTCACTACATCAGGAACACAAAGAACTTCCCTCCAAGATGACATTAAGGTTAGCTTAAGTATGAAAAACAATATTTTGTGAGACCTTGCAGAGCAAAAAAAAAAACATTCGACCATTTGCTAGGGAACTCTCGCATGGAAATAATGTTCTGGGTACTCTCTCTCCTTTATTTCAGAATTTTCGTCACACCTGGCTAAACCACGTGCCGTTTACTTGAGCATAATTATTATGTCGAATCCGTAAGCGGCCAATGCATCAAGGAAGCAAAAGTCTTCGACGAATTCTTTTGTCAATCCTTACTAGCATACAAGTTTTAATCTCATGGTGACAAGCGCCGGAAACAGCTATTGGGTGTTTTTATATAAGAAAAATAACATTACAAAAATTGCTTTAAATGTCACATTACCTCTTTTCAATGGTGTAGCCGCTCTCTAAAGTAGTTATACGTCTATTGCCGCGATATCATGGGTAAATTTACTTTCGGTACACTACAACGCGCAGGGCATAATCGGCGATCACCCGTTCCGTTCACTCGAGCGACTTCATGCCCCCGCGGTCCATATTTCAAATGCGAAGCAGTATTCAACGAGGAGACCTCTCTGACCGTCTAAAGTGCCTTGTGTGTCACACTTTCACTTCCAAAGTGAATGCTTTAAAAGTTTCCCGGCACCGAGATTGGAACCTGGGTCTTCTGATTTTGAATTCAGGCACTTAGTTTACTACACAACTGGGTTCTGTTTGTTGTTTTTTCTGATGGTATACGTGCATCTTTTTTAATGCCCGAGGATTTTTGCAGCCTGGATCATCACCATCGCCACTAGCCTATCTACGCCCACTGCAGCGCAGAGGCCGTTCTCATTAATCTCCAATTACCCCGGTCCTGTGCTAACTGCGACCAATTTATCACCGCAAACTTCTTGATCTCATCTGCTCATCTGACTTTGCCTGGATAAGCAAAAAAAAATTACGGACTTTACGCTAGCGGTTTGCAAAAATGCAAAATTGCTCCGTGTCTCCCACATTTTGTAATTATGGCGGCCCTGCAACTATGGCCACCATAGCATAGTAACGCTGCGCTCATAGCAATCATGATGACCCACTTGTGTGCGATCCAAAGCATGATAGCACAAGGTTAACTATTTACAAACAGAGTAATGAGCCATTTCCCAATGTTACCAAATATCACACGTATTCTGACAAAGTTCTAATGAAATGCTCTGGCAACGAATTGTCTTAAAACACTGTCTCAATGTCATTGTATACAGTCGGCACGTAGGTTACCGCTGATGCTGCCCTTTGAAGATCACTTCTGTAAACTCGTTCGGCAACGTGCTTCGAGCAGTGCATTTCTTAAAAGGAGGTCTCCGGTCAAAGGAGTTTTGTTTCTTGAATGTGTCCATCTCAAAAAAGCCAAAACATCTTCGCTATGTGATCCGCTACTACATGCATGGTTCGCCCCTGCAGCTTTTAGTTTGCATATGACATATTTTCTTACAGTCTCCTGAATATTTAATTGTTTTTAATATTGGAGACGTAGTGTTTCCCATCACTAACTTCTTCACAAACATTGGTAGAGCTTAACCTAAATCTTCCAAGGTATGTGAGGGGGGTCACCGAAAACGTGATTGGTAGACGGTACCTGTGTACTACATTCCGCTATGAAACATTACTGTCACTATCGGTACAGACAACCAGCTCTCACCCACTACGAAGTCGTAGCACTCGTCGAAGGGCTTTTCTGTGGTTGAGGCTTGTTCGGACACTACTGCTTCACCGTTCTCACTTCCAACACTTGATGCATCTTTTGAAGCCATACACACGAACATTTCTAGTAAAAAAACGCTTAAGGTTGCTTTAAGTGCACCCATTGCTCGTTTTAGAACTTTACTTTTGGACCTTCTGCTGAGCTCTACTTATTGATGCACATAATCTGGAAAGCTCCCTTCGAGTAAGGTTCAATCTGTTTCGCATGTTGTTTATTTATAGGCGCCCTTATATAAAGGTCATACTGACGTCAATTAGATTGTCAAACTGCTAAATAATGCCATGCCGACGACACAATTTCTGGCTCATCGTTTTCGAATTCGTTGTACAAAAAAAAGAACAGCTTGTTAAACCTCCCCGAAGCACCCCTGTCATCAAGTCACCATCTACAAGAGGTGTGTGTTTGTTCACTACATTTACAATGGCATTTAAACGCCGGTTCAGGAATTTGTTGTGGTCAGAGATAAACGGTGCCGAAACGCCGTGGGCAAACAGCGAAAAGAAGAGAAATAACGATTCTCAGCTGATGCGTATTGTTCAACAGCAAATATACCTACCTGTCGCTTGGCGTGTAGGGCACCGAAAAAAAACAGCCTGAGCGACGTGGAGCAAGGTAACAACTTTATTTGAAAAAGTTGGTAACTGGGAAGAAAAAACTCATTTCCTCTTTTGTGCATGATGATGAGAATCCTTTGAATGTTCGTGTGGCTTCCACTATTGTTAAACTGCTGTAAATCTTCATGTCAGCATGATACGTCACTTTTATCAAAAGAAGCCCTGCAACAGATAACGCTTGACCGACATAACAATTTAGAGCCGTGGGATACCGCCATCGAAACCTGAATTCTAACGTATGTCGAAAAAAGTGCGAATGACAACTCGTGTTCGTTCTTATCCATGTCCACAGCAGCGATATATGCATGTTGGAGAGACATAGTACGGCCCTTCTACGTGACGAACAACATCTACACACTCAGCCTGCATCAGACATAAGTTCAGGACGATATATGTCGTTAATGCGCACCTTTTCCCACAGTGGCTAGCTCAACCTTCACCCCTGCACCGCATTTAAAATCGCTATATCACTGAAGGCAATTTCAACACGCGTCCATTTCTTTCACTTCCACGCCGCACACTATGATGCTAGCTCATCAAGCCTGCCTTCATTTAGATTAGTTCAAGAAAAAATACAGGCAAAGAGCCACCGTATGACAAAGCTTTCTCAGAATACCGCATGACTTTGAGGTACAACTCACTTGGAAAAAATCAGAGGACTCATGAGCACCGCCATTTTTTTGTTTGTGCGTTTTAGTCGTCAACTCTTCTAGGTCAACTCGGTCAACTCGCGTCGTTCCGAACAGGAATAAAAGACAACGCGCCTCGCAGCATTTCTGCGGCAGAAGTGTGTCCGAAGATGCCGTCCTGCTCCGTCTTCAGCAGTGTTGTTTACAAATGACCTCTTTAAAGTTACCGGTGAGGCCGCAGTAGCGGCAATCTGGCAACACTGACAAATAGCAAAATGGCCGCCGTTGCTCACGTGCATGCCTCAGTGACGGTACTGTGTCTTATCTAGGCACACTAATTTCCCCCTCTCGCTATAGTTTCCTCTGTTCTACATAAACGCCATGACTAGAGTGCCGTCCGACGGTACTATAAGCGCTACACTAAAGTGACATCCAACGGAATTTTGCAATTCACTGTCCCTAAAGTAATGTCCCGTAACGTAACCTAAACAACTAATAGAATGCAATCATTTCAAACACGGAACACTAACCAAACCCATAACAATTGTACTTAAAAATTAAAAATAAAAACAAATCAGCGCCCTTCCACTCTTCGAACAAGGATGATCAGCAAAGCTCGGCGCAGTGCAAGGTACAGTCGACCAAATCTTTAATTGGCGTGCGCGAGCGGTGACTTTTCATGCGTCAGCGCCGTATGACGGAAGCCAAGTTGCAAGCTGGTAGCAATTAACTGCACGCTCAAACACCGCTCTCAGCTGAGCCCATCGTCTGCTAGGCTGTTCCTTCTTAAAGGAACCCAGAAAAGCTTTGCGAAGGTGGCAATCAAATGCATTCAGGTGGTAGAACACATAACGGGGGATTTTTGAGCAAAGTGTGTGCTCCATACGTTGTGCAGATAATTTCTAAACAATTATTGAAGATCGCCTTTCTCAGCCGATGAGCGCGCAGCCGCAGCGAGGCGACCGTGGCTGACACAACGCCGACCGCGGCTGATGCAATGGAGATCCCGGCTGACGCAACGGCGAGGCGCCCCCCTGATTCGGCCCATCGTCGGTCGCCGGCAACGTCACTGCCATTGGCTTCCGGCTGCTCTTCCTCCTCCCTGCGCGATCCCGAGGCAAAAGCGGGTCTGCAGCGATTGACGCGTGCCTAGGCGCAGGAATGTAGCTAGCGGAGAACGGAAGTCGAGCGTCGCGATGTCACATGGCTATTCCCAGTGTTCCCAGCTGCTTTGAAAGAAGCAGAGAAGGAGACACAATTGATCGGCAAGGGGGGAGAGGTGCACTTAATTGCTTCAGGCGCAGCTAATACTGAATGTAGATCAATAATTCCAACGGCATTGCATCGCTTTATTGGTACTACGCGACAATAAAGACCTTTTGTAACTTTTACAAAAGGCTTTTCTGGGTCCCTTTAAGACCGTCATGACAGAAAAATCGCCGCTCGCACACGCCAGTTTGATTTTGACGACTGTGCAAGTGCACGAAACAAAATACATTTGTTTGTCATTTGGACTGAGGGTGTTCTCTAGCTAATTAAATGAATGAAAATTGAAATAACTGCAGTTTTACTGTAGGGGACAAACCTGGGCCCGTCCGTTTCCCTCTCGTGTATTAGGCATCTTACTGTCAGTGTCCCAAACCAACCCAAACCGTTCGAATACGGAGGACAGCAGTCAGGTTGCATCGGGCCATGAGACATCCAAGTTGAAGCCCCGGCCTCCCTGGTAGACATCGTCTGAACACCAGCGCACACCGGTCTGGGGGACAATGAGCAGCACGAGGACTCATGTCTCGTGCCGGTGCCAGGCTCGTACCCTACCACCGCGCCAGGTCAGCCAGGGATCAGTTCATCACGTACCATGATATAGCTACGCATTACCACCTTACTCGCCGTCCACACTCTCCTGCCCATCCTGAGGTAACCAACCACCAGGAGCGCTTATGGCAACTCCTGCAGGCGAACTCCTTGCCCTGCCGAGCATTCCTGCACCGAATTCGTCCCTCAAACTCGCCCTCGCCGAATTACCACTCTGCGGGGAATTAGCCACGCTGATCTACTCTATGTGGGCCTGCCCTCAAGATCAATTTCGCTCCATAGTAAATGAAGAGCAGTGGGAGGGAGAGCTGGGCAGTCGGACCCAGAGGTCCAAATACTTCCGGTCACCCGTGCTGTCAACGTCACTGCCGCCCTCAAAGCGGCGGCCACAGTGCTTTCGCAAACCAGCCCAAGGGTCAATAAAGTGATTTTCTCTCTCTCCCCCAGAAGGACGGGTATGTCAACAGTAGCGCGTGATCTCACCCCCCCCCACCCGCAAATTCACGCGTAAAAATGATAGGGAGGAGATAGATGCCTCACATGGCAGCAGTATAGGGAAATGTCACTAGATTAGGTAACGTTCGTATAGGGGGTGTTCACGTGACGCCACCGGGAGCGCTGCAGCGAGCGGATGCCATGTTGCACTTCTGGTAGCGCCAAAGCGCGAGCTGACGCATTAGCCGCCTCTCTATCTGGCAAGCTCAAGAGGCCTCCACGCCTATTTTGCGGGGAAAGTTTCCTTTCGCGACAGCCCTGTTCACATCTCTAATTATTGTTGGTTTACTGCTGCTATGTTTGATGTTACTACTAATATGAAAGCAGCGTCGAAGCATTGCTAAGACGAGCTACGCTTGTCTCTACGCCGCGAAAACCGTCGCCGCTACGAAAATACACTCGCCGGTTGTGGCTGTGACCCGCTACAGTTTCCGGCAGCAGACTGCATTCAAGTATAGATTGAGTGTCTCGAGGTGGATTTGCGTGACATCTACGAGCTCCTCGTCACAAGGACCAACTTTCCCAAGGAGACAGAAGATCAAGAACAAGGAGAGCTGGTACCCGTGCAACTTCGTCGTCAGCTGACGGGTAAAAAAACCGTACGTTAAATTTGTAAACAAAGACGAAATGGTAGTTGTGGGAAAGATCAATCACTCACAAGCATGTCGCTAGTGCCACTGACAGCTTGGCTGCTCTTGAAAGCCGACGGCGTGTTGTGTTAGGGCACTGCTTGTGCATGGCAGACCTGGGTGAGACGTGCTCGCACACGGCGGCTCTTTTGTTTTATTTGGAGATGTGGCTACAGATCGAACGAGCGAAGTCGTGAACTGATGTTAGCAACAAATCCTTTCAGCCGGCCTACTAACGCAAGGTGGAGCCGTCGCCCATCGCCGACATAAATTTTTGTCCGCGCAAATGCTACGCCATCAACTGATGTCGGTAGCCCGGGTACAGCGCAGCAATTAGAATGAGATATGACCCCCCAGAACCACTGAAAAATGAAGCGGGCTGTTTGATACCTTAATCTCCAGTAAACCTCGCCCTGATGCAACTGCTACAAACCCAAGGTACAGTTACCCGTACATTTCAAGAACCCACAAGTGGAATGCCGCACACTGGCTTGACTAGTGCAGTATCAGTGCGTCAAATTTGGACAAAGATCGCCTTATGAAAAAGTGCAGGTCGATGAATTAGCAAATTCTTGAATTGAAAAACGCACACGAAAACAATTGTCCCCACCTATGGGTTTCAGTACCGACCAGGCCTTTCGCCTTGATTTCGTCAACTCTAAAGGTTGCCTACACCACTGATGCTGCGAACCCATCGGTGGGCTCGATTAAGATCTGCTGCCTATGCAACAAACCCAATGCTGCACCAGGGAACTATGGCAGAAGCAACGAAGTGGGAGCGCTGGCCAGCTAAGTGTCTCTCGCTACACAGCATCACACTAATGCAAGGTTTTCTCAAGTAGTATAAGTTGTACGAAGACCGATAATGATAATGCGTGAGTTTTATTTGCGCAAGGCCGATGAGGCCAGAGAGCGCCAAAGGGAAGTTATTTCATCAGACTGAAATGAAGTAAAGGAGAAGCATTTGAGCAAAAACAAACATGAAGTAAAACACAAGGCAATGAAGATGACTGGTGTAGATGGCCAGGTTTTCAAGGCGCACGATAAGAAATGATATGTAAAAATCTGACTCTCGATGAGGACTCAAAACTGCGTTTCACAGAAAACATTGGCTCGTCTCTTAAAAGAACGACAGGTGTTGTAGAATATGTTGTCTGTATAGTTGTGGGAAGTGTTTGCATAGTGTTGTGCCAAGTGCCTTGCATTTTATGAGTATGTGGATTACGGATAGGCCCTCTGCCCAACCACGGCACATAGGTCTTGGTGATCCAGTGAGCAGGTGGGAGTGTGTTACATGTGTGGCCTATCCGTAACCTTGCCAAGGTCCCTTCAGTAAATCTGTTGTGAGTCTGTTGTATCGTCTGAAGTGTGGCTTTATTACATGTAGTTTGTTGTCTGTCTGTTCACTCCATTGTGTTGGCCATGTTTTACGCAAGTGTGGTCTTATGTGCAGATTGAAGTCTGTATAGGGTACCGTTGTTATGTCTGCAGTGTTCCTGAGTACAGCACCAGCGGCACTGTCGTCTGCCAACTCGTTGCCAGCAATCCCAGCTTGTCATGGGACCCAGCGCAGGGCCAGTTCATGCTTTAGTGCATATGCAGACATAATGGTGTTGAAAACAAGGTTAAGTATGTGGTTCTTTGATGGCTTGTGGGATGATAGTGCAGGAAGAACAATTAAGGAATCTGTATAGATAGTGGAATTGTGAATTTGATTTTCAACAATGTCCTGTACAAGGAGTAAAATTCCACATGCTTCCGCTGAGAAAATGCTGGTGTGTACACTCATGGTTCTGGAGGCAATAAAGTTCGGATCATGAGCAGCACAAGACACAATAGTGGAGGTTTTAGAAGCATCACTGTAAAATTCTGCACACGGGTATTTATATTGTAGAGACAGGAAGTGCATCAGTACTGCAGTTTATGGTACCCGATTTTTATCACATTTCATAAAAAAAGTCCAAGACACAGACCGAACTTGCCGAGGGGGTAAAATGACCGAAGAAGATGATCTGTACACATCTAAAGACGCAACGCGAAGATCCAAAGCTTCCCCTCTCTCTCTAAGCAAAAAGGACGAAGGAACAGACGGGCGAACTAGAAATAGTGGAGATGTGGATGTATCATTAATGACCGGATTAAAAGCGTGGTTTATTAAGCGTTGAAATTTTAAAAACATAAACAAAGTCCATGTGCGTGCCTTTGTTCTCAAGGCTCTCCTTGTTACATTCAACATACAGACTCTAGAGCGGAATTGTGCGGAAAGCACCCGACGAAAGGCGAAGCCAAAATTGCAGCAATTGGTCAAGAATTCGCAATGCTGTTTAAGTCCCAGCACACTGCCATAGTCTAAACGAGACCCACCCACAGCAGTATACAGACGCAGCAGGAGTTTTTTGTCAGCACCATACGATTGGTGTGAGAGGACATTAAGGATATTCCTTGTTTTGAAACATTCATGCTTGAGTTTCTTGATTTGAGGAATGAACGTGAGCTTGGGGTCAAGCACAACATCTAAAACTTGTGTTCCTCGTTCACAGGAAGCGACACGCCATTAAGAGTAATCTTTGGTTCCGGATGGACCTCACGCTTCCTGGTGAACACAACTCAAGAGCTTTTTGCAGGATTAAGTTTAAAACCATTCTTTTCAGCCCACCCGGCAAGTTTCTTGACGCTCAGCTGGACTTGACGTTCGCAGATTGAATGTTACGAATTAAAAGATATCTGCACGTGGTCTACATACATGGAATAAGAAATGGTAGGTGGCAATGCCTTCCCAAGAGAGTTCATCTTGACTATGAACAGAGTGCAGCTCAACCTTCCACCTTAAAGCATGGCGTTTTCTTGCACGTGAACCCTTGAGAGTGCACTATCGACACTCACGCGAAAGGTTCTCTCCGACAAGTAAATAACAAGGGTGTTTAACATGTTACCCGAGACACCGAATGACCTCAGGTCACTAAGAATGGCCTAACGCCAAGCGGTTTCACAGGCCTTCCTGATGTCGAAAAACACGGTAAGCCAGAACTGTTTATGCACGAAGGCATACTGGATATATTATTCAAGTGCCACAATTTGGTCGTTAGTGGATTCGTTCGCCCTGAAAACTGCCTGGCAGCGATCGAGAAGACGATTCTACTCAAGAAAGTACATCAGCCTCCTGTTTACCATCTTCTCCAAGAGGTTGCACAGGCAGCTTGTTGGAGCGATGAGACTGTAACTTGAGGGGGACGACGGCTCCTTTCCTACCTTCAGGAAAGCCACTACTATGGCACCCCTCCAAGACTTAGGAAGGTGCCCCGAAAGCCTTATTTTGTTGTAGAGATGAATAAGTGTTTCAAGTGTGTCTGCATGTAAATGTTGTATCATAGTGTATGTAATGTCTGGGCCTTGAGCTGAGAGTTTACACGTGCTAGCAGCCCTCATCTCATGTAGTGGAAACGGCGAGTTGTAGGAAGTCTGTGATTTGTTATCGCGTAGGGACTTGCTTTAACAAGACGCTTTATGTTTCAGGAAAGTGTTCGTGTAGTGTGCTGATCATGACACGTGTTGGAAGTCTTGTGCGGGTGTACGTGTTAGCCTGGTATTACAGTACGCGAGACTCCTGTTGTACTATCCAGAGACAGGCTATGTGTTTGTTGTCCTTTGAGTTTCCGTATACGTGTCGAGACTTTGTGAGTGTCGGTGTATGAGTATATAGATGTGATCAATGAGCGCCAACTGTCTCGTTTTTCCTCAGGGCACACACGCTTTCCGAACGCCTTTGCCCGTTAGAACAAAAGGAGGTTACCCGACGTGGGATACCGACGAAGGATACCCCACGCCTTCTTCTAGGCCTCTCACGCGCGCCTACAGTCCTCATACCACCACGGCCGCCTTTGGTTGCGTGGTGCACCAGAGGCGTGGGAAATGGAATTTATGGCGGCAGCGAGGATGTGCACCGTGAGTAGTTGGGTAGCTTCTTCAATGTGTAGGTGTCTTATGGACGGGTAGTAAATATAAATGTATTCCAGTTTGCTCTTGCTTCACTGAAGCAGTTATGGGAAGATTAACTGCTTGGGCCTTTACCTATATATATTAGTGAGGCGGGAAACTGATCACTACCATTTTTGTCCGTGAGTACACCCCACTCAAGACATGGAAAGAGAACTGCAGAACCAATAGCCATGCCGAGATGTGAGCATGTATTGTGTCCTAAGATATGGTACGTAAGCTGTTTTTGGTTGAAAAGGCATGCTCTAGAGGATCTTAGAAACTTCGCTATCAGGCGACCTTGGGCATGCGTGTGCGAGACAAGCGCCAAAGAGAATTGTGCGCATTCAGGATGTATGGTTCGAGCAGCTGGTCAACCAGCACCTAAAACTCAGAGATCGAAAGTTCAAAATCAGGAGGAATGTAAATGGAGAATACCGTTATCAGCCTATTAAATATTATTGTGCGAACTGCTACAGCATCAAGGACAGTGTTCAAAGTTATAGGGTCACATGCTAAGGATTTCCCGATGATTATTGCCACACAGCTAGACGAGTGTGTGCAGCTGGCCCTGTCCTTTCTGAAACCATTTACCTATTAAGAAAGTTTGTTTACTGTTAAGGTGCGTTGGCATAGGAGCACATAAGAGGTCCACCGAAACCCTATAAGTCACATAGGCATTCCTATGGAGATAGGTGATTCAGGTGCACATAGGGATCGACGGATGCGTACAGGGTACAGTTTACCCCGTCTGTCGGACAGTTAGCTTTACCAGAATCCGAAACCGTTGAGACGAGGGGGATTAGTACCTATGTAGGCTGGGCAGGGTCTCTTGAGTACTCGGGGGACCTGGTGGGTGCTAGCTGGGGGGCTGGTTGTGAAAGGGGTCCGGAGACTAGGTGTCGTCACTCCGTCGCAGGTTCTCCCTGTTTTTCGATGTCGCAGCTCAGATGTTTGGAACCTATAGTGGGGTCCGCTGAATTCCAATTGGCACCGTCTGACGCCCATCCTGAGTTTTCAGGCCTCTTTTAGGAGTCAGACATCTAAGGATTAGAACAAAAACCTCGCTGTCCCCATTCCCACCCTCCTTCCATAACCCATTCCTTATATCACAACCATCCACATCCCTTATCCCAACCTTTCCTGCTACCGTCCCAGGTGAGATCAGGGGAGTCTCCCCGGGCCCGCTCTCCTGGCTGTGGTGTCGCTGTGTAGCATTTTTCCCTTTTCCCTTTTATTTTCCACTTCGGTGGGTGTTTCCTTCTCGTCAAAACTCTAGTTGACCTCGGTCCAGTTTGTTTATTTTTAATTGGCGTCACCCGTGATACGTAGTTGGTACGGGGTGGGCTTTTATTTTATATTATAGCCCTTTAGCTTTATGTTAAGGTGCGTTTCCTGCAGACACATGAAACTTGGCTGATTAGCATGCAGTATCTTGTATACATCGTCAAATGTTTTGAGAAAGCCTCTGCAGTTTCATTGGATTATGTTTTATCTTCCAATTATGAAGTGTTCGGAGCTATTGAAGTGTGTTGTTTTTGTATCATCTTTCGGGGCTTGAACTTTCGGAGGGGGCCTCCTCGGCCTCTCTGGAGCTTTGGATGAAGGAACCGGTTCCTTGCGCTGTGAAGCAGATAGGAAAGGTCCCACATCCATCTTTGGATATCCGGGGAGTGCCCGGCGGACCGGACCCCCTGACTTGGCACCCTTTCGTGCGCCCTTCGTTTCGGCTGCCACCATCGCGGGCGTAGGAGGCGCCACGAGCGGCGCAGGTGGTTTGGCGAGGAGGGGAGCTGCCACGGGCCCTTACGTGTCCAGGTCCTCCTTGCCCTTCGGTGTCCCTTCGGCAGGTGGAGCGGAAACTGGGAAAGCAGCAGCGCTCCCAGCAGTGATCGCAGTCACCACGTTCACTGGAGTCACCACACTAGGCAATTCCTTACTACTGTGGACTGGCGAAGGTAGTCCGGCTATAGATGGAACCAGAACAGCCTTTACAGGTGCTGTAGAGGCAGCACCTGTAGACAGTAACACATCTGCAACCAGGCTGCACTGTGTCGCTGTGCTGACCAAACGCCGCCGCAGCCCCCGGAGGGCAGCGTCTGCAATGATGTCGCCGAAAGTAGCATGTGCTTTTGGCTCGCTTCAGCAAAGGTGATGTTTTCTGTGACTTTCATACGTGATGTTTTCTGTGACTTTTTCAGCTTTGAATTTTGGGCAGGTGTGGGCCGCTGCAATTCGGGCATTTCACTGTGCTGTTTCGACAGTCATCCGACGAATTATCAGTCTCTGCACATTCAGGAAAAGTCAGCTTTCCTCCAAACGATAGAGTTCAATGGCCATATCGTTGGCACTTCAAGCATCGGCTGGGATTAGGCATACGGTCGTACATGACATGTTAAGAAGCCCACTTTGACATTTTCATGTGGGGTTGTGAAATTAAATATTAGGACGAGATGCTTCGTTGGGATTTCTCCATTTGCTCTCCGGATTACAATTCGTTTGACAGAAGTTACTCCTTGTGGTTGTAGCACCTGAAAAAGTTCCCTTTCTATCTCAGACTGTAAGTCTTTTTCTGAGGTGACGCGTTGAGCGGAGTTGAGGGTTCTGCGTGGACTCAGAGTAACAAACTGGTCAGCCAGCATGGTTTGTTTCAGGGGATTTTCGCTTTGTATTTTTCTTTTTACTTCAACAAGTAGGTCACCTAATGTAAGCTTTCTAGCATCATAGTCTTACCCAACAACAGACTCAATGCATTTGGCCAAAAGAATGACTGACTTCTTTGCACCAGGGGTGTCCTTTGTTATATCAAAGCAGTGTTATCAAACAGTGTGAAGCACCCTTACCCACAAACTCTCCTAAACGTAAGACTGATTCTTGTCAACATACGTTTATAGAAACATGACATAAGTGTTGCGTGTGGCCTAGAAACAAGGCCGGTACAGTCTTTGCAAAACTTTTCTAGGCCAAGACTCCCGTGGTTGCAGCACCCGCGCGGCCGAGCAGGGCGCTGCGGTAGCCGCTGTCGGCTGGTTGAGCTGATAAAGAAAGTGAGGGGGACGGCGGCTCTGATTACGATGGTTAGATTTTTATGCCGCAAGTTCAACTGGTGCAAAGAGTGTCAAGTCAGTGGTTAGTATGAGGAGTGACGTATAAAACACTAAAATCGCTTAATCAGAACGAAATATCAGTTGAAGCCAATGGTAGTGGCTGGTGAATAGGGCCAGTGTTGATTATGCATGGTAGGAAATGAGGTTTAAAAACTTAACATCTGACAAATACTTAAAAACACTTTTAACGGGAACCATAGCATCCTCACCCAAAAACAACGATGGGTAGAGTGGAATGTGTTATATGCAGAGTTGGGGAAAGTGTTTGTGTCGTGTTGTGTCGACTTCCTTGCACTGAATGAGTATGTGAACTACGGATAGGGCCTCCCCGCACCTCCTACACAGGGGTCTTGAGGATCCTGCCAACAGATACGAGTGTGTTGCATGTGTGTGCCCTATCTGTAGCCGAGCAAAGGCAACTTCTGTGTATCTGTTGCGTGTGTCAGTAGTGTATGGTCCCAAGTGGTTTTATTACGTGTAGTTTGTTGTCTGTCTGTTCACTCCAGTGTGTTTGTCATGTCTTCCGAAGGTATTGTCTGATGTGTGGCTTGATGTCAGGGTAGGGTACTGTTGTTATGTCAACCGTGTCTTGCAGTGCAGCTCCGGCAGCCATTTTATCCGTAACCTCATTTCCAGTGACTCCGGAGTGGCCTGGAATCCAGCATATAGTTATTCCAAGGTTTGAGGTGTATTCAGATATAACGGCCTTAAAATCAATATTAATTACATAATTTCTAGATTGCTTCCCAGAGGCCAAAGCGTGTACCACACTAAGGGAGTCCGTGTACACAACAGCCTTTTGTATTTGGCGTTGAATAATGTGCTGTAAAATCACTATTCTTCCATATGCTTCTGCCGTAAAAATACTGTTATGAACATTCATCTTCTTACAGACCCGAAATTTCTCTCCATGCCCAGCACAAGACACAGCAGCGGCAGTCTTTGATGCATCGCTATAAAATTCTGCGCATCGGTGCTTGTCCTGTAAAAACAAGAAATGTTGCAGAATCGCAATCCTTGGTGCCCTATTTTTATCGAGTTGGGTAAACGACATATCACATGACCCACGGTAAATATTCCAAGGTGGCATAAAATAAATGATGGGTGACTTGTGTATGTCGATATAAGAAACCTTGAGCCCAGAAGCTTCCTCTTTCACCCTAAGTGAGAAAGGCAAAGAAATGGATGGGCGGTTTAAAAAGAGGTGTGTGTATGTATCGTTAAGGCTGGAATTAAAAGTATGGTTAGTCAGAGCCATGACTTTTGGGGCATACAGCAAGTCCTTGTGTGTCCTCTGGTGGTGCAGGGACCACTTATTGCACTCGACGTAGAGGCTCTCGACTGGGCTAGTGCGAAAAGCGCCACACGCAAGGCGAAGCTCCAGATGCAGCACTGGGTCATGCATTTTTAGTACCGTTTTTGTTGCAGACCTATAAGCGACACTTCCATAGTCCAATCGAGACTCCACTAAGCTGGTACAATACGCAAGAGGAGTTGCTTGTTCGTTCCATAGGACTGGTGTGACAAGATATTAAGGATGTTGATAGCCTTTAGACATTTATGTTTAAGTGGTTCAATGTGAGGGATGAACGTAAGTTTTTCATTCAACACCACGCCTAAAAACCTTAGTTCCTTCCTCACAGGAATCGAAACGCCATTAAGGGTAACGTCTCGATCCGGATGGATTCCACACTTCCTGCAGAGCACAATACAAGAACTTTTTCTGGGTTAAGGTTAAAACCATTGACGTCTGCCCAGCTGGCTAGTTTTTTCACACCAAGCTGGACTTGACGCTCACACACCGACATGTTGCATGATTTAAAAGATACTTGGACGTCGTCTACATACATTGATCAAGAAATTATAGGTGGCAATGCCTTCCCAAGGGAGTTAATCTTATCTATAAACAGAGTGTAGCTTAGAACTCCACCTTGCGGAACACCGTTTTCTTGGACATTAACCGTAGGTTGTGCGCTACCAACTCTCACGCGAAATGTTCTTTGGGACAAATAACTACAAAGAGTGTTCATCATGCCTGAGACACCAAATTACTTCAGGTCACTGAGGATCCCGTAGCGCCAAGCGGTGTCATAGGCCTTCTCAAGGTCAAAAAACACCATTGCGCGAAACTGTTTATGTATAAAAGCATCATTTATGTAGAACTCAAGCGCGACGAGTTGATCGTTAGTGGATCGACCTGCCCTGAAGCCTGCCTGGCAGCTCTCGAGAAGACCATTGTACTCAAGAACGTACACGAGCCTTCTGTTTATCATCTTCTCGAGAAGCTTGCGCAGGCAGCTTGTCAAAGTAATGGGCCGATAACTGGCAGGAGAGGAAGGGTCCTTCCCTTCCTTCAGGAAAGCCACAACTATGGCCTCCCTCCAAGAGCATGGAATGTGCCCCGAAAGCCATATTTTATTGTATAGATGTAGCAGTGTTTCAAGGGTGTCTGAGTGTAGGTGTTGTATCATGGTGTACGTAATTTTGTCTGCACCCGCAGCCGAAGGCTTATATGTGGACAGAGCAGCCTTCAGCTCATGAATTGAAAAAGGAGACTTGTAAAAAGTGTACGACTTGTTGCTATCACGCAGGGACTTCTTTTCTCCAGATGTTCTGTGTTTCATGAAAGTGTTTGTGTAGTGTGCTGAACTGGACACGTGTTTGAAGTGTTGTCCTAGGGTGTTAGCCTGGTCTTCGAGTGTGTCCCCTGTTTCGCTAACCAGGGGCAGGGTGTGTGTTGTCTATTGAGCTTACGTATATATGTCCAGACTTTGTGCGTGTCTGTGTAGGAGTTTATGGATGTCAAGAAGGTGTGCCAAGTCTCTCGCTTTGCCCCACGGCGCACACGTTTTACAAAAGCCTTCACCCATTTTAACAAGAGCAGGTTACCCGACGTGGGGTACCGACGAAGGATACCCCACGCCTTGTTCTGAGCCTCTCGCCCCCGCCTACAGTCCTCATTCTACCAGGGCCTCCTCTGGTTCTTCGGAGCACCAAAGGCGTGGAGAATGGACTTTTCGGTGGCGTCGACGATGTGCGCCGTGAGGAGTTGCGTAGCTTCTTCATCATGTAGGTGTCCTATGGATGTGTGGTATTGTTTGGATGTATCTGTAAATGTATTCCAGTTAGCTCTTGCTTCATTGAACCTGATTCGGGAAGGTGGACGGACTGCATGGGACTTTACTTATATATGTTAATGAGGTGGGGAAGTGGGGACTACCATATGGGTCCATGCCCACGCCCCACTGAAGACAAGGAACGAGAACTGCGGAGCCAATAGCCAAGACAAGATATGAGTATGTATTGTGTGCTATGCTATGGTATGTAGGCTGTTTCTTGTTGAAAAGCCATGCTCCAGAGGGTGTTAAAAACTTCTCTATCGGGCGACCTCAGGCATCCGTGCGAGAAGAGCCCCAAACAGAATTGTGTGCATTAAGGTAGCCTGTTAGGATGTATGGTGTGGGCAGCTGGTCGACCAGCGCCTCGAAGTCAGAGCTCGAAAATGCAAGATCAGGATGAATGTAAAAGGGGCATACCGTTATCAAGCTACTAAATATTATTGTACGAATTGCCACAGCCTCAAGGATAGTGTTCAAGGGGATATAGGGGCATGATAAGGATTTGCGGGCGATTATGGACAGACCCCCTGAAGAGTGTGTGCAGCCAACCCTATCCTTTCTGAATACCATATAGCTATTTAAGAAATTTGTGATTGGAATTTGAATGTGTTTCTTGGACACACATTACACTTGGCTGATTAGCATGCAGAATCTCGCACATGTCGCAAAGATTATTAAGAAGGCCTCTGCAGTTCCATTGAACAATACTTTCTCTTCCCATTATGAAGTATTCAGAGCTACTGGAGTGTGACTATTTATGTAAGGTCTTTCGGGGCTTGGACTCTTGGAATGGGTTTTTTCACCTTCTCTGGGGGTTTAGATTTAGGAACCCGCTCTTTTCGCTGCGAAGATAGGAAAGGTCCCACATTTGCCTCATCATCAGATTTGAAAGCGGTACCCGGCGGAGCGGCCCCCTGGACTTGGCACCCTTTCCGGTGCCCTTCGTTCGAGCCGTGACCTCTGAGGCCGTCAGGAGTGCCCCGCGTGGCACAGGCGGTGCGGCGGGGTGGGAACTACTGTGGTTTCCTCCGTCTCCATCTCCTCCGTGCCCTGGTGTGTGCGTCGGGCCAGTGGTGAGGAAAGAGTGGATGCAGCAGCATCCCCAATGAACTTGGTTGCCACCACAGCTACTGCTGGCTGAGCAGGCGCTGTGGTGGCGGGTTGGGCCGCCGGAGGCAATTCGATGGGGGGGGGGGGGGGGGGGGGCGGGACCAGGTCCGATATGCGGTACTTGGTGCCCGCCGAAACCAGACGCCGCTCCGCCTCCCGGCGACCCGCGTCAGCGTACCTCCCCCGGGGGAAATAGGTGAACCTCTTTCGCGCCTCTGGGAAGGTGATGTTTTCTGTTAACTTTACGTTAATTAATTTTCTCTAGTTGAAACTTTTCACAAGCATGAGAGTACGCTGCATGTGGACTCTGGAAATTCGGGCAGGGGAAGTTGGTTTCAGTGCAGCTGTCGGATAGATGATCATGCTGGCCACATTTGGCACAGGTTTTTGTGCCGCAATAGGAGTTCGTACAATGCCCGAACCGCTGGCACTTGAAACAGCGCCATGGGTTCGGGACGCACGGCTGGACAGAACAACGAATGAAACCTGCGTTGACATACTCTGGCAGTGTGCAGCGATCAAAATCAGTATCAGGGCTTTGGTGGCTATTTCTTGGTTGTCTTTCCTAATGACGATGCGCCTTACTGCTGTCACGCCTTGGTTTTTTAGACCTTCGAGCAGATCGGTCTGTGTCTCGGTTAGGATATCTGGCTCAGATATCACACCCTGGAAGCTGATGAGGCTGGGGTGGGGTGTTACTCTGATATCCAGGTCTGCCATGCGGGTTTGGCTCATGAGAGTTGTGGCTTGCTGCCGCGTATTGACCTCAACTAGTTTTTTGGCATTGTATCTCTTGCCAAGGATAGCTTCAAGAAACTTGGATACAAGGAATACGGATTGTGAAGAAAGCGGCTTGGATTTGTCAACAGATTCAACTATAAGAAGGCGGGGGTGGTTGTCGGGTATCTGGGGGTTGATGGCAGGAAGAGGTGGAAAAGCTACTTCGGTGCGGACCCTTTTCAGGTTACGATGATGTTTGGATGGGGGGTTTCGATTTACCATATGGCCTAAAAACAGCAGGGGACGCGGGTACTCCCTTCGCTCGGATTACCGTGATACCGAGAGAGGTCCCGGAGCCCATCCGCTCGGAGGACACGGAACCCATCCGCCGGAGCTTGACCTAGGCTCCGGCGGCCACCGTTTGAGGTTTCTACCCTTCACCTTAAAACACATCCCGACGATTCGTTCCAGCTTATGTTTGGGGCCTCGGAGTCCGCGGTGTCGCCAATACCGTCACCAATATTACTCAAGGTACCCCGTGCGAGGGACGGCTACTCTGGCTTTCTGTAGCACACGCGACCACCAAGTGTGGTGCGGCCAGTTCCTAGGCGCAGGCACTTCGCAGCAGGTGGCGGGCTGGAGGATTCAGGATAAATTGGGAACCATACTGTTTCGTGCACAGCTGCGTACTGTCCAAGCTTTTTGTTTTGTCTTAGATAGCGCGCGAACGCTTATTGCAAAGCATGCGCAGTTTGTCCTTGAAGTTTTTCCTGCAGGCATCCAATACCCGTCGCACGATACAAAGTTTCATTTCGATGCGTGCACATTCGAGGACACGCGACGAAACAAGTAAAATAGAGCGTGTCGAGTCGTGTTATGGAGGCACGTATTTAATAAGATAAAGAAATTGGCTAAGTTACCAAGCTTCCAATTTTGTCAGCTTTGCCTAAATTGCAGAATAAAATGCTACCGGAAACTCCAGTGTTGTTATGCAACAAAGCAAAATTTCCGCTGCAGAAAATATGTAGGTGATGATACAAAGGCTTGGCATAATCAACAATCTATACTTTCCTTTTTGTATTGTGTGGAGTTTGGCGCCCCTTCCCAGTCTTGACAGATAACTAATGAAACTTAGTCTAGGGTATAACAAATAACTTTAAACAATACCGAAATTTTCTGCAATGGTCGACTCATTTAGGGTTACCAGGTTATTTTCAGTGGAAGCCTATTCTGACCATACAGGATTCGACAGTGTGTCGGGTGTAACAATGTACAGTATGCTACATGGTAAAATAAATGGCTTAATAAAATGGTCATTTTATTCATTTACAGTTGTATCAATCGAGCAAAAACACCTTAACACCCTTTCATTTTATTCTTGGAAGTATTACGGGATATGTGCAGTTGCAGGAGCAACACACTGGGTAGCAGCAGTGGCGGGCAGCCGTCATCCCGGCTCCAGCAAGAACGTTTGTTTTTTTAATGCAAACCTGTGCGACGAAGATTATAATGACTCACCCGGAGCACATGAAGCAACCAGGAGCCCTGAAGAAGAACTTGTTTTGCCAAGGAGCCCCAGGGGTACATCAACCCAGCGACATAAACAAGGCGACCACCAAGCCTTACAACTTAATTTGAAGCGATTACGGTACCAAACTGGCTTCCATCGAAAATTGCGCTTTCGAACTACGCATTGGAACTTAAGAAGAACTGAAGGACGCAAAAAACCGCATCGAAATCGACAAGGAATTTCCCCAAAACGGGAAAAACATACCGATAGCTTTTTTTTCTTGATTTTTTTACCCCTGGGCGCAGCCATCGTGAAGACCAGAGTTGCCAGCACAGGTTTGCGCTTTCGCTAGGTCTGGTGAAGCTTGTTCTTTTACGTTTCCTGTGTGCTACCCGCATCCCTGCTGTCTGCGACGAAAACGTTTCCCGGCACAGGGGCGGAGTTTTCTGTTTCTGAGCCGGTCAACTCCACGACGTGCCTACAAGTGCAGGGTGTGTGTGTGCCTAACATCTCGACACTCCCGTGTTACAACAGGCCTGTGCACCGCGCCCAGGAATTCAGGTCCACTGCTCGCTTGACTGCGCATTGTCGCGGAACACAGTCATCGTGTGGAAGGAATCAGCGCCGGCAGACTGGTTCAACGCTGTGTAGCTGCCACCCGCACTGGTGACCAGACTGGATCGTCGCACGTGCCGGCACGGTCAACGATCTCATCGGGCTGCGACCAGGGGAGCGCGATCGGAAGCTGGCGACGTGCAACTGCGGTGCCTCCGCATCGCTGGGGCCTAGTGGAACAGCCTGCACCGCCCACCGTTTCACTTGGCCGTGGCAACGGCATTTTGCGGACATCGTCTAAGTGTTCTCCCGCCACAACGTCGGCGCTACGCAATTCGGCAGCGGTGCACAAACCGGCCACTCTGCTTTTGCAGGTGAGAAATACTATAAGTGATTTAATTTGGCTGTTGTTGTGCACTGCTGCCGAAGAAAGCGTAAATTGTTTTTCTGGTGATGGGGAAAAATAGTGGCAAGGGTGCTTGCAAGGATGCTAACAAGGGTACTGGCAAGGATGCTGAAAAGGAGGTGACAGATGTAAAAGAATTGCGGGACGTGCTTAAGATGTTTAAGGATTTTAAGAAGGATTTTCGTGCGTAGATGCGTGAACTTAAAGACGGTATGTCTTTCTGCACTGATATTTGCAATGACGTCAAGGACACTGCCACAGATATAAAGAACCTGAGGCTGGAAATGCAAGAGATGCTCAGGCAGAACATAGAGCTGAGAGAGGAGAACAAAAGGCTATCCGAAATATGTGATGAACTGGAGCAATATCAGCGCCTGAACAATCTCGAGGTAAAGGGCGCGCCCGCGGAAAGCGACCCCGTGACCGTCCTGCAGAAAATAGGACATACAGTGGGCGAGAGCATAGACGCTACTGACATCGATATATGTCACTCGGTTAGCACCCCAAAGCGGGGCGTGAAAAACATCGTTGTGCGTTTTGTTCAACGGAGCAAGCGCCATGACATGCTGGCAAAGTGCAGAAAAAAAGAGAGTGGACTGCTCTATCCTTGGATGCGCGCAAAAAACGCCGGTCTTTGTGAACGTACATCTGACCCAAAAAAACAAAGCTTTGCTCTCGGCTGCCATTCAAGAAAAGAAGAAGTGGGGTGGAAATTTGCATGGACAACTAATGGAAGGGTACTGGTGCGAAAGGACGAAGACGCGCCTGTGATTCACATAGCTCATGAAGGGAACCTGGCCCAAATCCGCAACTACATTGGTCGCATGAAAATGACAATTGCAACTACATTTCGCTCTGATGGACTCGAATGACTCTTGCAAGTATTACACTGTCTCGGAATTCAACTCTAAAATATCATCGCCAAAGAAGTCGTTCTCCATGCTACATGTAAACTGTAGAAGTATAAGAAGAAAAGGTGATAACATCACCATTTTCTTGCAGTCAGTATCAATATATTTTGATGTAATAACTTTCTCTGAAACCTGGATTAGGGATAAAGCCGATGCACCTTATTTTCTGGGCTACCGTTTCGAACTTCTCTGTCGACAAAAAAAGAAAGGTGGAGGGCTCGCTATTTATTTTAAAGATAGTCTAAACTATGAATTAGTAGAAAATTTTTTTCTTATCAATTAAGACATTGAAATCTTGCCGATGCGTTTTGGAAAGACCACAATCAGTCTGGTGTACAGATCACCGCACGGACATAAAACCAAGTTTCTACAATTTTTAGACAAAACGCTAGCATCGGTCACTTTCTGCAACGCTCCCTACATGATTATTGGCGACATAAACATCGATATGAGGTCGGGTGACCCGTACAGCCAAGAATTTCGGACAGTTCTATCAGCTTATGGGTTTACAAATCATATAACTTTACCTACTAGGCTCTCCAATCTAAATGCCAGTCTCCTTGATATTTGTGCAACAAATATAAGCTCGGATAGCGTTACAAGCGGAATAATTTCGTATGAGTTAAGTGACCACCTTCCGGTATTCTGTGTTCTACCCGTCAGCGCCTAATCAAAGTAAAGTCCGAACTCGGACCCGCCTTGGACGCAAAAAAAATACCGAAGCCCAGGAACACTTTTATAGATTAGTAGAAGCGCATGACTGGAGCTACGTTTATAACCAAACCGATCCTGATGATGCATATGATACGTTTCTCGGGTTCTTGCGTACAAGCTACACTGAAGCTTTCCCTTTACGGAGGCTCTCCCACAGGAGCATTAGAAGTTGCCGAAAGCCATGGATAACCACTTGTCTTTACGAGAGAATTATATCTAAAAATAAGTTATTTCATGCCTTTGTACGTTCACGAGAAACTGCAGCATTTTTGAAGTATAAAAAATACAGAAATACGCTGAAGTCGGACCTGAAAAAGGCAAAGCAAGATTATTACCAAAATACATTTGAAAGGATCTACCATAACCAACGCAAAATCTGGGAGGTAAAGAACGCCCTGACTGGCAAAAGTACAACTAGTGGATGTACCGAAGAATTAACAGTAAACGATGAAACTCTTGCAGTAAAGAGATTAGCCGATACTTTCAATGCCCACTTTATAAATGCGGGCTCCTACAAAATATTTAGCAATAGCGTAGACAACGCGTTAACAGATGGCCCCGGTGTGCCTCTGTCCATCTTTGGGCGACCAACAGACGCAGTTGAGATTGGAAACTTAACCCGCAAGCTTAAACCGATGTAGCATCTGGCATAGATTAAATAGGGCCCGCAGAGTTAAAACTGTTATCACCATTGATATGCGAAGTTTTATCCTTCAATATTAACCTCACCTTGGCCATAGGCATTTTTCCCAGACATTTAAAACTGGCCAAAGTCACTGCTATATTCAAAGGTGGGGAACGTAACAACCTGTCCAAAAATCGTCCTATATCGGTGCTTCCAACTCTATCTAAAATATTCGAAGGCGTAATCCATGAGCGACTCATTTCTTTTTTCGACAAGCATCAAATAATAGCAGCCAACCAATACGGCTTCCAAAAGCATAGGTCAACTGAGCAAGCTCTGGCATATATCAAGGAAAAGATAATCGTAAATATGGAAAACAGAAAATACACACTCGGTCTTTTCTTAGATATTCAAAAGGCATTTGATTCAATACATTTTGATTTGCTGTTAAAAAATTATCTAGCTGTGGAATTTGTGGGATCGCATTACAAAATTCTGGAAAACTACTTGCATGATCGATATCAAATAGTTGGCATCAATGACATATTATCTGCCGAAATGAAATTGAAACAAGGTGTCGCACAAGGATCCCTACTTGGCCCGTTATTATTTCTTGTGTACATAAATGATATTGTTAAAATACCAGGTTCTTCTGATATTATGTATGCAGATGACACGAATATTTTTTTCTCATCAAACAGTTTAGCATTTCTGGAATCTATTGTAAACGAATATCTTGGGCATCTTTCAAATTGGTTACAACAAAACAAGCTGTGATTAAATGACACAAAGACAACCTATATAATTTTCCGCCCAATCAATAAGCCCTTAAACGAAGATATCAATCCCAAATACGAAGGTCATGTTATTGCATGGGTACATGAGCAAAAGTTCCTTGGTGTTTAGTTCCAAGAACAGATAAATTGGACGGTACACGTAAATCATTTAGTTCCGGCTCTGGCACGAACAGTTGGATGCGTTTATAAATATCACACTTAGTACCGCTATGGCTAAAAAGAAACATGTATTATTCTCTATTCTATTGAAAACTAACGTACGGAATCTTGGTGTGGGGAACAACCTCACGAAATAATTAAAATAAGCTTGTTGTCCTGCAAAAAAAAAAAAAGATATTACGATGTTTCCAAAATTTTCAAGGGATTTCCAAGACCTGTCAACTTCACCTTTGTTTTCAAAACACTCAATACTTAGAGCTGACCAGCTGTATTTCTTTAGACTTCTGCAGATGGTACAGAAAAACAAGTTATATGTAGATGGTGACGCAGAAAACCGTCATTACTGGGTACGGCGTCCAATAAGACGTACACCTAAAACTAGGACTAATTACGGCAAACAATCGGCCACTTATCAAGCACCGCATGACTTGAACATCCTAGCGGATAATTTAAAATTTAGCAGCAGTGCGACCGTATTTTAGACTGAAACCAAGGTGTTGTTTATAGAAAAGAAAGGGAGATATGACAATCACTAGGCGTGTCTCACTCTAAGGAATTTAAACTGTATTGTGTGAAGACGTGATGTTTCATAGACATGAGGAACAATCAGTTCAAGTTCAAGTTCAAGTTTATTTCACTTTTTTGCATAACATAAGCGAGTACAATGACAAAGGAGGTCCCGAAGTTGAGAACTGTCGGGGGGACCTCGTTACATAACGTAATTTTAATAGAACAAAACGCAGCAAGCATTGAGCAGGTTTTAGAACATCCTAAAATATAATTAAGACAAGCAAAAAACAATATATCGAACAGGAACCATGCAATAACGCTTCATTGAGAATTAGCACACAAATATTCTGGAAAATCAATTATACAAAGCAAAAATACTTATAGTTTACTAGATATGTAGTTCTCTAAGAAGATATAATTTAAATAATTTACGAAAAGAATGTAATGCATAACTTGACTTAATTTCATCAGGTATATTGTTCCAAGTCGACACACCAGCAAATTTTGCGGTCTGTTTGCCGTAGTTCGTACGCACTTTTGTCGTCAAGAAATTGTTTTGGGCAGAGAATCGTGTGTTATTTGTGTTAATGAGATGCTCCCGGGGCAATCCATCAATGGATATGTGATTATGGACAAGGCGATACATAAATGAAGCCAGATTTAAAATAAATAAGTCGTTTACCGGAAGCACGCCTAGGTTAATGTAGAGAGGCATGGAATGAGACTGATAAGGAGCAAATGTAATGATTCGGAGAGCCTGATTTTGAAGGATTTGAAGAGGTTCGATATGGGTAGCATATGTATTGCCCCATGATGAAATGCAGTACGAAAAATTACTATGAATATATGCATAGTATAACGAAAGAACAATGCGTGGGTGAAAATAAGGGCGCGCTTTGATAAGAACATGAATTCCGAAAGCTACCTTTTTAAGCAATGATTGCACGTGATGATTAAACTTCAAATTTCTGTCTAAGACAACGCCGAGAAACTTCGTAGTATCAGATAAAGAGATAACATGGTTGTCGAGAGTTAGAAACGCGCGCGAGGTAGGGGTTTGGGGGGAAGAAAATATCATAAATGTAGTTTTTGTTGGGTTTATTTGAAGACTGTTTATGGCGCACCAACGATGAACGTTTAATAAGTCTGAATTCAATCTTTGCTGAATCTCATAGGCTGATTTATCTGATGTAAAGATGGTAGTATCATCGGCATAAATGAGGCTGTTTGAATGGGTAAGAATAGCAGGAAGGTCATTAATAAATAACAGAAATAGTAGAGGACCTAGTATGGAGCCTTGTGGAACTCCAGTGTTGATTGATTTAGAAGTGGAAGGTGTACCGTTAATGAAAACAATCTGACAGGGGTTCGTTAAATAACTACGAAGGAATTCCAATGCAGGCCCTGATATGCCATATGCTTCAAGCTTATGTAACAAAATATGGTGGTTAATTTTATCAAACGCCTTAGTTAGGTCAATGAAAACTGCTCCAACGAGTAAACCTTCGTCGATAGCCTTTTTAATTTGGTCAATAAAACTAAGTACTGCTAGTTCCGTAGAGTAGCCAGGCCTGAAACCGAATTGGTGTGAAGAGAGTAGGTTAAATTTCAGGAGGTAAGACATTAATCGGGTGTAACAAAGTTTTTCAATTACTTTACTAAAGAACGGAAGAATACAGATCGGGCGGTAGTTATTGATACATAACCGGTCTCCTTTTTTGAAAACAGGAGTTATTTTACCAACTTTAAGACAATCGGGAAATTTGCCAGCTTTAAACAACTTGTTAATGATTTCGGCTGAAATAGGCGATAATTCAAGACACACCAGTTTTATCTTAGATGGGTGAATATAGTCTAGGCCGGGTCCGGTCGTTTTAAGAGATGAAATAACATTGTAAACTTCTGCCGCCGAAGTAGGACGTAAATAAAAAGAATGAGGACAACGTGACAGAACGGGTAAAGAAGGATTAATCTGGGAGCTATCACATTTGGCAAAGTGTTCACTGAAAGCTTCTGCAATGTCACTGGGATCGGAAATAGAACAGTCATGAACTAATATTTTTGATAAATGTGGCGGGGTACAGTTGTTTAAAAATCTGTTGATTAATTGCCAGTTCTTTCGGGTATCATTGCCATTCTTTTGAATTTCTTTTTCATAGTATTCACGTTTGGCCTGCTTCAACAACATTAATAGCACGTTAGAATACTTCTTGAACCGATTTTTCAGGTTAATATTAGAAGATTGGGCTTTTAATTTTTTTCTGAGATTTTCCTTCTTAGATATGGAACGTAGCAATCCCGGAGTAATCCATGGATTCCTAGGGGAGCGATACCACTTCGTGATATGGGTTACAGATGTACATTCAGTGATGCACGCGCTTATTTTCATGGAAAAATCACGAAACGCTTTTTCTGCGCATTGCTCTACCGCTACAGAACCCCAGTCAGTACCACGTATCAGTTCTACAAATTTTGTGGAATTAAATACGGACTTCGTATGGACACTCGTTTGAAGGGGAGCATGTGCTCCTAGGCACAAAAAAACTGGGTAATGATCAGTGAATAAGTAGTCAATAACACCAGAATTCAAAATGCAGTCGATATTACACAGGATATGATCGATTAACGATGATGAGCCACTTGCATCGCATCTGGTAGGATAATTGATGAGAGAAGTCATTCCATAGCCAAGGTAACAATTCACATATTCAGCACAGGTCGTACTATTTGTGTCAATAATGTTTATATCTCCACAGATTATAATATTTTTGTGTTCATTTGTTAATCTATCTAAAATGGTTGTCAATTGGATGCAGAAATCTGAATATGAAGAAAAGGGTGACCGATAGATGGACGCGATTATTGTACTGCGATTATTCATTGGAAGGACGGCGGGTTCGAATTCTAGCCAGACAGATTCGCAATTGATGTTATTAAATGAGATGTCATTGCGACGCCTGTATGAAAGTGACGAAGTAATTAGTATAGCAGACCCTCCTGCACGATGGTTGTCCCGGTTACAGTATTCCGAAGCGTATCCTGGTAGCGCATACAAATTACCGTCACCGATAGACAACCATGTTTCAGAGAGACATACGATTGAAAATGTGTGGTCAACTATAGAAAGGAATGCTAGCAAGTCATCATAGTGTTTGCGAAGGCTTCGCATATTGAAGTGTATGAGTGATAATGCGGGTGATTGCTCACGGAGCAGTGCTTTGGCCTCCTGGCATGTGAATACACACGAGGCCATAAGGAAAAGAACAAATGGTCATCAAGAGTGCATGCCCAAGCCTAAGATATGAATCTGAGGTCTTCCACGCCAGAGATGCGACATACGCGGCTGTCATCAGTTTTCCTAGCCTTGATAGCACCATTGTCTGTCCAAAGGTGCTTCCAACTGTGTTCTTTCTTCAGTGATAGCGCCTGTGCGAAGAGGCGCTTTTTTTCTGGCGTGAGATGATCATTGACGAAGATAGGTTTATCTGTCTTAGATTGAATTCCGATGTCAGTAGTTGTTAGTCGGGCCTTCCTAGCTTTACTGGCGAACTCTATTTTTTTGGTCCTCGAAACAAACCGCGCTATGATGTGCTGCGTACCGTTCTTCGCAGGAACACGATGCACAACATCAATGTCCGTAGCCGTTACAGGGCATTCAACCTTGTTGCCAATCTCTTCGACAACTTGAAGGCAATTTTCGCCTTCAGAAAAGGGCACTCCTCGTATCTCTACATTGTTGATGCGCGAGTACTGTTCGAGATCGCCCATGCGCTTAGCCAGTACTTTGTTTTCGGCTTTCAGAAGCTTGTTTTCCTTTATCAGACCTTCATTTTCCGCCTTAACTTTTTCACATATCTCATTGAACATTTTGAGGCTCTCGCGCATTCCGGCAATTTCGGTACGGAGATCACCGACTTCCTTGGATAACTCAGCGTTAGTCACCATTTCAAAAGTTGCACAGACAACGTAAGGGCAGCAGTGAGGGCGGCAAAAACTCGCACAATTTCAGAAGCAAAGCAATTCGTGTACACACCTGCGTACGAAGAAACGACTGATTGAGTGCGATGCTCGTAGCCGCGCACACTGCTGCCACAGTGAACGACGATGCGCCGCGGCCCTTGACTTTATAGCCCTCTTGTCCGGATGAAGACAGGCGCAGTTGACCAGTTGTGCCGGCGAAGCCGTCAGCCGGTCATGCACAGCAGTTGACCACGGCAGGCGTGCGTCAGGAAGGAAATATGTCGCGTTGTATTGTATCTGCTGAAAAACGTTTAATGTATATTGTATAACTTGGGATTCTCGTTATTGGAAATATACGATTTTTTGTATTTTTCTTAATTTACTTATTTTTTCTCTCTGTATTGCTGGATCTTATTACTAAGCACGCATATTTGATTTGAACATGTCCTCTGCTGTGAACTCCAGAGGGTCAGGAGCCCTCGTCAGGCACTCAATGCCTTTAGCTCCGGCCCCTTCAGCAGGAATTGCAACAACGTCTGCTGAAAAATAAAGCCTTCTTCATTCTGCCTCTCAAACCAGCTTCAAACGACCGGCATCGAATGGTGCGAAGAGACCCTTTCAAGGATAGGTGTTTCGTATCTCGGTCACATAAAGTGAAGGCTCTAAGTTCACAGCGGCTATAATGACGATGTCCTCATCCATGGAAGTTGATGACAGTCTGCTGGACCTCGCTGCATGCGAGATTCTCTTTTTATCTTTGTACGCCCAAAAATTTATTTTACGTGCGCCCTGGCACAACCGATTTCGGCAGCAATTTCCCAACACGCCTACCCGCCTACGGCTAAGCCTATTATTCATAGCTAGTTCTCTTTACTTATTACTCGAATTACTCGATGGCTGAAGAAACTCGTCCGGATGGCTGCAGACGCCGCCGGGGTCCAAGGACTCCTGGCTTCCGCCTAAAATGGGGAAGAGGACCGAGGAGGATCTCCAACCACTTCCTTTTCCCACCGGGCAAACAATAAACTTGTTCTCTCTCTCTCCCGCATATACCTTCCTACTACTAAAGAAAATGAAACCCACCCGCTTTCTTGAGGATATATGGCCAAATACCCATCATACTACAACCCCATGGGCCGAAAGCGCAGTTGATCACACGCGCAAGGTATACGCGTCAGTTTCGCGTGCCAAAAGCATTCATGGTCTTCAGTGCCCGCTTTTACGTGGTTCGTTCATAAACAGCAGGTGGATTTAGAAGTGAAGCTTGCTCTAAATGCTGATACAGATGTGCGCTAAAAAAAGAAAGAAGCTTACACCAATGCGTAAGACTTCAATGTAGCGAAGCTCTACGCAATCGTCATGACCATCATGACGGTTCAAGCTCACGACTACAGCCGATTTGTTTCTTCTTTCTTGACGCAACGACCTTAACCCCATCATTGCTGCCATAGGTGTTAGCTTCGTTCACTTTTCTGGAAGTGATAATCATTGGGCGTCCTCTTGGAGGAGCGTATGCTATGACGTGGCTTTCTCGTTCCGAGCACGTGTTGCCACGATTACTGCGAATGCTGCAGTTTTTTTATGGGGGGGGGGGGGAGGTGGGGGGAGGCTAATTTTGGCCAATCTTCCTAAGTGGATATGTTCGGCTGGCCGAACGTGCGCTTGGGACGCTGCAGCGGTCACCGCGAGGCACGCACACACGAGCGCTCGTCATTTTCTTGGGCTTTTAACTGCCGGGTGGCGGCCGCAAGTTTGGCCACTCTCCCTAAATGTGTATGCTTGGCTTCACAAAATGCGAAGGGGACGCTGGGCGGTAATCGCGCGGCATCTATACACGAGTGCTAGCCATTTTCTTGATTTTGTTAACTGTCAGGCGGTCGGCGCGATGCCCGCGCTCACGTGATAGTGCTCAGAAATTTTTGGTATTTTTAACTGCGGACAGGAAAAATTACGATTTGCTAAAAAGCTTCGCTCTTAAAAATCGGCAGACAGGGAAAGACGGTAGGTGACGCAATCACAGTGAGTCCCGTCGATTGGAGGAAATTGGAAGGCAGTTTTCGTTTTATTTTAATAAAATTTTCAAACTTCAGCACCTCATTTTGTTTTTCGTTCGGAAACTAGCTGAGTTCAGAAAAACCTGTTTACTTTTCATGGAGTATTGTCGAATTACGAAATTTAACAAGTAGATCGAGTTATTTGCAGGGATTCTGAGGCCATACGCATTGCGAGTAGTCAACTGAGAAAACCACGAAATCGCAACAACGCGAAATCACCCAGCACAGCGTAATGAAATATTAATATGCTGTTATAATTATGCTGCGCGTGCATTATCACAGCCTTTCTTATTTATTTATGCTGTATTTATTTGCTGTAATATTGATGTTAGATTTTATGTAGTATATAGTTCAGGTAAATGTTTTCTTTCCTTCCTGTTATCGTCCGAAATTTGGTTTTGGCTTCTCCTGGTGTCTTGAAACGCGGACGTAATAAAAGGAATCTTCAGGGAAGGCAATTTTTTTATTATACGAGACAAACAGACCTCTATCTCAAAATGGTCAGCAATAATTCGGAGTTCTCAACTGATCTCAATCGCTCGTTTCATCTTCCCTCGCTAGGTTATGCGCCCTCTCCCCCTCCCTGATTCTACTTCAATACGAAGCACCGCGCTAAGTAAACCAACCGCCTATCCTAGCGCGACCACGTGCTCTCACGGTACGGGGCTCATTTGCTGTCATTTAAAGATTTTACTCTGTTCGCGGCATGAATCGGTCGGTCGAGTTCATTGTTGGGATGCTAAACCAAATTGACAAAAAAGCGCTGCCCGAAAGTGTGACATAGTCCTCGTATGCAGCCGTATTTCAATATTTTGTAATATATCTGAAGTGTAGCTGAACACGTGCTCACTAGCAACGACTGTTGGAGTGTAGGTTGAGCAGAGAGGTAGCCACAACATCGCTTCCTTGTAGGCAGAGACAAACGCTTACTGAACTTATAAATAAATTATCTATTCCTCCTTGTTTCCAAAGTACAGAGAACACCCAAGACTCGAGGCTGGTCCAAGAGTCGATTACCATTTCACTAAAGAAAAACATTTTATAACAGCCAGTAGCGGCATCATATCGACGTGGCAACAGAGGGGAACTTATCTGGCGGCACAACGCAACCATGCGCACCACGGAGGCCACTGCCCACGAAATCGTGTGAGCTTGTTTTGCTTTGATGTTAGATTCATGACGTAGGGATGAGGAAGAAAACCACCGAGAATCGTTAAAATTAAGGAGCCATCCTGCCACACACAGGTGTATGACCAGTGAAGCTCTTGGGAATAAAACCATTCACCGATTATTCACTCTGAACAGAATAATAACGTTAAATATTTGCAACTAATTTTTACGGTTAGGTTGCAAACACACTTCAAACTTTCAAATTTTTTAAGCACGACAGATGGCGGCTACCGCTGCCACACTACTTGTGAGGTTCCGCGGTGTTCATGGTCTATCCGCTGTATCTCGTTCGGCGGCTGGCTGTGCACGTGTTCCTGGTCGAGCCCTGGAAGCTTTCGAGTTTCAGATGTTCAATTTGTCATTTCCGGGAAACCCTACGCCTAGGCGTACTCATTGACCTTGAGGCGCGTGAGCGGCTGTGTCGCGAGCGGGCTCTAAACACCGGGGGAGCGCGTGGGGTATGGCAGTTAACGAGTTTGGAGAATGAGACAGAGAAACAAAACTTTCAACAATAAAGCTGTTTAGGCCGACACAAATCCATCTGGCGGAGTCAGAAAACCCCCAACGTACGTGAGTGCGTGCCTCGCGGGGACTGCCCGGCGTCGTCCAGTCTTGCGTGTGGGCTTATGGCATGTGAGGAGCTCGCGCCTTCGTCGTCGTTGTGTAGCGACCTGTGCGCCACGGGTCCACCACGCCGAAGACGATCATGACAATCTGTGAAGCCATTCCTGTACAATCCACACGTGGAGATGGCCACCGGACCAGTTTACAAAGAAGTGGAGGTCTACCGACGCGAGGACGCGCTACACGAACATTTGTTTTAAGTGGTTGAACCGCCGGTAAACGATGACGGAAAGTATGACAGGTATAGCTGCTGGATAAAATACTTTACGTACTTAATGGTCGTTGCTTTTCAGTGCCGTCACAAAGGGCTTTGCACTTCTGGAGTCAGGCTGCTCCCTCTCTCCTGGGATCCGCTGTCAGTGTGGAGAAAAGCTACGTCGAACTAAGTTCTGCTGTGTCTCTAGCCCGGCACCACTAGCGCAAGCTGCACCAATTTTTGTTCCCCCAAGGGCTAATTCTGGGCACGGGTGGTGTGCGTTCTCGCCGCCGCACGCACACTTCCCAGCTGCTCTGGCATTCCATCGGTGAGTGGAACCATCTGGATCTCTAGAGTATTTCTTTAATGCCTAGCTTCAATGTTATTGTT
Organism: Haemaphysalis longicornis; assembly: GCF_048455015.1. Lineage (NCBI taxonomy): Eukaryota > Metazoa > Arthropoda > Arachnida > Ixodida > Ixodidae > Haemaphysalis > Haemaphysalis longicornis. The sequence goes on along the minus strand of NW_027526385.1, from coordinate 40,854,656 downwards.
TTGGGCTACGGTTAATCTGTATGTAGTGTATTTGATTTGCACGCTGCAATAAATGCATCCCGTGATTGCCCTGTCGCCCCCGGCCTTTGTCTCCGCCAACACCAAGACCTTCAGCCCCGATAGCGCCGGGGTTGGGAATTGGTAGGGTGAACTACTTAACTCCACATTTGGTATTGGGTGCCCTGTTGTAGATCTGGGCCGAGACCACTACGGATTCTTCATTATCAGCGAGTACGATAACGCGATAGCCTTCCACGATTAAAGGCTAGGCTTGGGCGTCCCCGTGTGTTTCTTAAAGCGAACTTTCTAATCCGGACCGATGGCGTCTTATAAAAAACTAATGGATCTGCCCCTATACCAGTCGGTGGACCAAAAAGTCTCATAAGATCTCTGGACAAACGGCGCGGGCGTGAAACCGGGTTTTCTATTTTGTAAAGCGGTTACTCGAGAATCGCGAGAAAGGTACGGTTCTAAACTAGACAATGCACGCATCAATTCTGAAGAAGGAGCACAACCGTATACGCTTATTTCATAAACCACGTATCCGTATACATTTAAATCTTTCATAGATGCGTGTACTTAGTGGGTGACAAATCGCCGCATTTGTTCGTTCTTCGTTGGCGGTATAGCTATTCAAAGGTTTGACGATCGATAGGATGCACTTTAAGCGAACGTTGGACGCACTTTTAACGAAGGTTTTGGCGCACTTTTTATGCAGTTTTATATGAGCTTGCGCACTCCGATCACCTTTGCTTAGGCAGGGATGTTAAGGCTTACACTCAGCTCAAGGAAATTTTGATGACAGGCCCAGGCCATGATAATCTCCAAGCGCCATTTTCTGTGCTAATTCAGCCTTGTAATGCGGCGTGATGACCACACATCTAAACGTCGTGTCCCACTGAACTCATTAAAGACAAATTCTACCGAGACACACCTTTACAAGTTAGGGAAGTTAGAACACTCGCTGCAGAGATAGGAAAGAACAACTGTAATAATTGCGGCATCAGGAAGCTTAGAAAAAATGATAATGATGCAGGAAAAGAGTGGAGAGTAGAAAGAGAGCACACTAGAGGCCTTACCTCTTGTAACTAAGCTAGAATTTGACAAGGGAGTTTTGAATACGCTTAAACTCATACTCAGACCGAAAGAAGCATTGCTACATTGGGTGACAGTTCCAACAAGTCTTTTCCAACAGACAACAATTTTAATAATTCCAACAATTCCAACAATTCCAACAATTTTCCAACAATTCCAACAGAAAAATATTTCCCGTATTGATTTCATCCTGTTGAGGGTTTCATTGCTGCTTGAATTCTAAAAAGCTTGATGGGGGTCCGACAGTATAAATACAACACGGAAAGAATTTAAAAATTTGCGCTCAACTAAACTATATATATATATATATATATATATATATATATATATATATATATATATATATATATATATATATATATATATATATATATATATATATATATATATATATATATATATATATAAACCTGTCCTCTTTCGACGTGTTTCATTTTCTTCATTATACTTACCGGTGTCCAAGAAATTGTTTCCCGCTATATATATATATATATATATATATATATATATATATATATATATATATATATATATATATATATATATATATATATATATATATATATATATATATATATATATATCAATGGCAAAAGTCATGTAGACAACGCTACATTATTCATGCCTTCTAGTGCACATTTATGACGGTAAAAAGCCACACAAAAATATTCGAGGAAGCCTTCAGAATTTTGCAACCACTTTCTATAGATCTATAGCTGCTTCAAAATTTCACTATATGATTCCAGCAAAACAATGCAGTAGTCGCACGTCATATGCCGCGCGTGGAATTACGCCACTTTCAGCATGCGGCGTAGACCTCAAATATAAATTATCATGGCACAAAATAATAATTTGATAATGGGGCCCCCTTGTCATGCTTGGCTATGTTTCGTGTGGCTGACAGTTGCAGCGCGAAAGGACAAGTACAATCTTACGGGTAGATAGAAAAATATACTGTGCACCCACACAGCGCCAACTTTCTTAGCGCCAACTTTTTTTGTTCATTCCTACTTGTCTAAAACGTCTCGTAAATTTGGTTAGCAGTGTAATTTTCCTGTTTACTGTTTGTTACTAAAGTAACATAATTTAAAAGTATGCGTGGAATATTTGCGCCGCTGCTGGAGATCGCTGAAAACCCGCTTAGTGTAGGTTCATTCGAAGTAAGGAACAGTGGTTGTACCAGGCTATTGCACTTGGCCACGGCACAACGGGGGGATCGTGCTTGGCGAAACGTTTACGCCGGCTTCAATAGGAATTAGGTTTGAATTGAACCGCGATGTAAGAAAAGAAAACCTATGTTCCCCCCGGCAGTTTACAATCGTCGGTGGGTCTAAAAATTATTGCATAGTTTGAATCTTTTAAGGTAGCATACCTACTTGTGAGTGGCTTACTCTGCATCTCTTTTTATCTGCCAAGATATTGAACAGAACTATCCGTGAACAAATTCGCGTACAAGGCACAAGGTAGCACTACTGTTGTTAGGATGTGGGCCAGTCAGCTTTGAGTCCAAATAAGGGAAATCTCTCTTTAAATAAATTGTGTTCCTTGGCTACAAATGCTGCTTTTCGTTTGGCCCTTTCTGAATTGTTTTATTACTGAGCATTGGCTAACAAGTCACACTTAACAGCCTAACTCCAAGGCCACTTTCTGTTACTGAAAAATAAAAGGCACATTTTTATTGCCACATGAACTGAAGAAAAAATCAACTTAACAATCAAAACGAACAGGCTCTTGTCTGGTTACACACCATGCAGTTCAGCGTTTGGTAGTCATGTGGTAGAATCACAAATATTAAAATACTTTTCAGCTAAAATATTTATCAATTATAACCGAAGCATATCCGAAACACCGTTTCCGATCTCTGCGGAAATTCCTACAGGTGCCTGTTTTTAATTCCCTGTAAGTAACACGCTTTATTGGTGTGATGGTTGCATTGTGTTTTGGGCATTGTATTGACGTAAAGTAGCCGAAAGCGCTAGCCTCTTTTTTCGTGTTTCCAATAAAGCCACGCAAACATCCTGCGCCGGCTTGCGACCTGAATGTGCGTAGTAACGCGTAGCAACTTTCAGTCACAAAATAACAGAGAATACATCACTCGTATCCTATCAGAATAGGCTGAACGTATGCATTGTCTCTCTTTTTTCTGTTTACTTACCACAACAGTAGATGTTTCAACGATAATGACATGGCCCAAGATCGGTTTGCATTTATTTTTTATTCGACCAACCCGGAAAGAAGAGTAGGGGGAAAATTAAGGATGATTCCTTATTTCCATCAGAATAAAATTCACTGCTTCCAAACTGATCTTACTGCTTTCGTGCACGCCGGGCACCACTCACAACATATGAAGTGTGAACTTCCGAAACAGGGCCCGTTGTCAGTACTTCCGCCTTCTCATATTAGCATACGGTCAAAACCAATCCTACTGCTGCCATATTTAAAGTACTCTCTAATTTAGTTGATAGATCTCTCTATTATGCTTTGATAATGCAGCGCACAAAATTTATAGCTATTCCACGAGAAAGTTTTATGAAAAGATCTCGTCCCATGACGTAAGGAGAGACCTTTCTTGAGAGTAGGTTGTCCTCGACATACCGACAAGTGTCCATTCCCACCCAATCGAGCCCCTTGTTTGTTTTCATTGTTCATTGTTTCCGTCACACCAGTTTTTTTACCGGATGCCTGTAATTTGGTGGATAAGCCATTGACAGAGCATAAACGCTCCATGGATAAGTCATTCACAGAGAAAAAACGCTCCATGCAAAACAAACAGTAACGTAGTTCGCAAACGTATCTTTGGTTGGCAGACAGGCAAGCTATTGTCTTTCCCTCGGTTCATCTCGCTGTAACCGTTGTTTTTTTTCTAGGTAGCATGAAGGATCAATTAGAAAGTCTTTGTGCACTTTTTCAGTTCATGCCAATAGCACTCGTCATTACACCGTTAAAGCGGCTTCTTTTGTATCACGCCCCCGAAAGCTGTTATATCTCGAACAGCTTTTATTTTATTAGAAGTTGTACAGCAATTTTGACATTGGGCAGAGTATGTACCCTTTTTTGTGTGGTTTCTCTGCTTTCTTACACCTATATGCGGTAGAAGTAAATAATTATGTGCGCATTATTAACTCATATAGTCAGAGTTAATCTTGACCGCTTGGCGTATCCTGCGAGAAAGAAGTCTCATAAGTTATTGTGCAAGTACACTTTTCCCTGCAGAAACGTACAAACTGTCAGGAAATCCGACAAAGATAAGGGCTGCGTCGCCCACTGCACTGCTCTCCGTGTTTGTTACTGCGGATTCGCGAGGATTGCATTGATTTGGCAGCAATGGATTATTTGCTTGTTATACTGCCCGCGACCTCACGGAGCTGGCTGACCATAATATACTAAGGCTATCACCAAGAGAGAACTAACCCAAAAAACATCCCCGACTGATACAGAACTGGTAGCTGTAATGGCTGGAGTTAATTTTTTTGGCGGACATCACGCCTAACAAAAGGTGGTTTTCGTCCCTTCGCATGGTGCCTTACAAGGTCTCCGAAAGTTATTTAACAACCGTACACGCCTTGGCCCGTATTCATGGAGAGTCACTAACTAGGGACTGACTAAACCTAGTAGCCCCGACTACTTAATCACGACTCACGCAAATGAGCGCTCACTAGGGCCTGACTAACCGAAACCGTATTCTCGTCACCACCCAAACGTGTTGACTAAGTAGTCAAGCGGTAGCCGCAACTGTGACGTATTCAGAAAACGCTGCGCATGCGTCAAAAAGATTTTCCCCTAGCAACTGGGCAGGGGCTGTAGCTACGGCTAAATATGTGCCTCAACATCCGACTTCCCTCGTTTCGGTTTTCGTTGCCTGTCTCGTCGTTTGCTTCCCGCCTACTCCAATCGGTGTGCTTGCGCGCCTGCGGCTTTATGTGCCTCTTTTGTTTGCGCAATCCCTGCTACACAGTGGCCGTTTGCAGAGTTTTTAAACCATTCAAATGGCTCCTTTATCGCTCAAATTCGCGATGAAATGACCGGCGTTTGACGGGTGGTAAGTGCATTGCGGAAGGGATCGGCGCCGACAGATACCCAGCCCCGTTGAATCGACCCTTGCTTTGCTAGCGTGGCGACAAAAACATCTATTTTAAGCGCAGAGCACTTAAGGCGCTCACCTTGTCTCCCTAGCTCGCTCGCTGGAACCAAACATATCGCCACGGCGTTACGGTGTAGCATATCACGGTCCCTTCGCCGCGGCGTAACCCAGAGGCTTCGAAAGCCAAGCGGCTATGCCAGGATATACGTAGCGTGAGCTTAGTTTCCGCTGGTTATTCTTAGCTTTCCTGGTTGTCTAGGATTAGCTCATTATCATGCTTACTGCTGCTTATCATCCAATCCAATCCAATACTATCATATCCTCTCCTATCCTCTCGCATGCTCAGCACAGCTCTCCAGGAGCTACGCGAAACTAATTAACCTCGGCAAGTGTTGCCAATCCAGTCCAATCAAATCCAATCCAAGTAACGCTGTTGTTCGCGCCGTACCCCAGAGGCTTCGAAAGCCAAGCGGCTTATACAGTTACAAGCGTTAGAAACTCGTTAAACGCTGGCGTTTGTCATACATCTTTTCGTTGTTTAGCTCAAAGAAAACTATAGGTACATTTGAGGAAAAATATACGTAATTAACCAGCAGCGCCCGCGTTCCTTAAAGGGGTCCTGAAATGCCTTCCGCCGATGCATGGATGTACATGTAACCAAATAAAGCAATGTATTAGCAATCTCCTCCTGCAAGAATTTTGTTAAAGCGATGAGTATTAGCTGAGAAATCGTAAATCAAAAACCGCGCATTATCGTCGCGCCGTATTTCCTCCTCCTTTCAACTGTTTCTTCGCTGTTGGCCTCCCCTCCCATGATGCTCCGCTCCTCAGCGGTGACGAACTTCCGCTATTGCGCTCCCACAGACTGCCGTCTGCTACGGGCCAGCTCTTTCGGCTTTTTCATCTTTGTTGACCCCATGGACACTCCTCTAAAGGCTGGAAAAGTGAACGAAGGACCTGGCCGCATGTGTGCGGCCTGGCCTTGCCCTTTCGCGGTGTACGTAGCTGGCGTTGGTATCGGCGGCGAATTCGCAGCCGCGCGGGGAGAATCGTGCGCTCGTTCCCTTTGGTGCACCGCGCACTGTTTATCCAAAAAGCGCGGTCTCAGATGTGACCCCGCTGGTGCCGGGTGTTATTTTGCGGCGGTTGTAATTCCTACTACCGGCGGCATGTGAAAAAGGACATTTTAAACCGACACAGAACCCGTGCACAAAACGCGGATCGCTTTATCAGCGGCGATGAACGGGAAGGCGCAGAGCAAATTTAACCAACGCCGCACTCGATCAGCGAGAACCCGTGTTCTGACAAGCTGCACCCATGTGTTGCATTCAACACTGACGGGAAAGCGTATGTTTGCACTTGTTTGGATAGTCGTAAAATGTCCAAACACTCCAGCACTCCGATAGCAGATGAGCCGGCGAGACATTTCGGAAAACATTTGACAGATGGCGCCGTATGCATTAGTGTGTCGCTACGCAAAACTGATTAGACGCTCTACCGCTCTACTAAAACTCCCCTCGCAGTGTTTACGTAGCGGGATGCAAAAATTTAGCGTTTAGCGTATGCAAAGGCCACAAACGCTGTACTAAAACTCTATTAGCAGCAAAATAGCGTGCGTATGTGAGGCCGCTTGCGTTTACAAAGCTGCACGCCGAGCGCGTACGTTTCAAACCTAGTGACATCGTTTAAATACACTGGCAAGCAGTGTAACGTAGTCAGATATAAACCGTATGCTCAGGCGATAAGCAAGAGCTTGTTTTATGTGATTCCGCATAAAGGCCCGTTCGCACTTGCGACGAAAGCGAGTGAAAGCGGCAGGAATTCCGTCGCTTTGTCGCGCGACGATCGTTTTTGTCGAATGGTCGGGACAAATTTTCGTCGCGCGACAGAATTTCCGTCGCATTCGCTCGCTTTCGTCGCAAGCGGGAATGGAAAGTTCTGCCGCTGCCGTCTGCGCCGCAGCTCGGAGGTAACCGCGCGATCTGCTCGGGCCGAACGAACGCGCACACTCCCGCACGGCAGCGCCCCAAGCTGCAGCCGGCCGCGTACATCGCTCCCGGCGCCCGCCTGGAGGCCGCCCTCGGCACACTAGCCAGTATATTTCAGGCACTATAATGGAGGACATAATTTTTGCTTCCGATTAACCTAGTTCTTTGCCCCTGTGTTTTTAAATACGTGAAGTGGTTAGCACGTCGTCCTCACGCAGCTCTGTATCGTCGTAGCATCGCTGATTGTCCGAACGAAGCTTGCAGCTAAGCCAATGCAGTGACCGAAGCTGTGTGTGTGTGTGCATCGCCTCCTGTGTGTTGTGGACGCGTTCGTTTCGCGATGAAATGCGGCATTGTACTTCTGCGGGTGGAATCGGTGGATAGTGCTTCCCATGGTCTGGATTATCTTTCTCGAACGACGTACGACTCAACCTCGCATGGGGTATGTGTAGTGTGCCTGGCTAAAAGCATTCTCGCTTGCGCGCCAGAGTTGTGACTTGCCGTTCGTCCACGCAAACCGGGTGTGAGGTGAGTGCCGAATTTACGACGGGCAGGAGGAGGCAACCCATCGTCTGTCAATCGCGGTTCAGACTTGCAACGCATGTTGTGACGTTGCGTTCGTTCGAAACGCATCTCTGGATTGTTTTGAAGTTGAATAAAATGTACGCGTCAAACCCTGGCATTCGGCTCAGGGCGTTCTCTGCGATTGCACCAAATAAGTGTCACGGGGCTTTCTTTATGGTACGTACTCATGTAACATAAAATCCATGTCGTGCTATGGCCGTGTTGCATTCAATACAAACGGTTAAGCGTTTGTTTACACTTGTTTCGTTTGTCGTAAAATGTCCAACACTCCGGCACTCCGCTGGCAGATCAGCGGGCGAGCCGATGCTGAGCAGACGACTCATCTCTTTGCCGGAAGTGCGTGAAAAAGCCGCCCCATAGCAGGATGTCTAGCTCATGAAGAACATATGGGAATCGATGATGTAGACATGTGAAGATGGCGGCGTCCAAAAACACGAAGGAAAGGGTGAGAAAAAAGCAACAAACTTTGCAACAAAAGTGTGAGCTTTCCGCTGCGCGTAAAAGAGTAATACTTGGCACAGATGATGTTGACGACCCTATCTAACGATTGCGCTAGTTCATTTAGTGTGCTCAAAATGCCTTTCAGGGCCCCTTTAAGTTAAGGACGCCCGTTGGGTTGGTTTTTACGATAGTAAACGCAAAATGTGGCAGTGCAACGCCGGAACGTGCGGGGAGAAAAGCACAAAGAGGACAGAACTCCCGCTGGCGCAGTTTCAGGCAGGGGGCGCGCGAGCACTGCGAAGGCGGGAAATTTGAATGGGATGGGGTGGTAGTAGTAAGCGGATAACGTCGCTGCAGCCCATTATGGCGAATCACTGCTCTGCACTTCCGACAGCTTTCACATTAAGTAGAACGGCTTTAGTTTTTACTCCCCTCCACGCGCTGTCATGACCAACCGTGCTTCAGCTGAGGGCGAAAAAAATCATAAAGAAAGCAGAGGGCGAAGGCCCCATCCTTGCTCCCCTTGCTCTCCCCTCTCTCTCTTCAGCTAACACGACCTAACTGACCTACCCTTGATTCTGTGGAATGAGCCTTCGTTTTTGCCGGTTTTTTTAATTGAAGGAAAAGTTCATATTAAAGAGGAAAGGATGCGATGCTCGGCCTGCAAGTGTAGCCGACGGAGTTGCATGCGGCCGACCATTAGAGCCGTGAGGCTGCCATAGAGAAGCAAGTTTTTCTGTGCTGTTCGTTTAGCAGCCGCATATCCACCTTTATTGCAGTGTTACGAGCTACCATGTTTCTTCAGTTTATGCTTTTTTGCTATCAGAACTAGTTGTTAGGGGTTCGTAATGATCGTTTTTGCAAACAGGTATCTCCTATAGCGGAAGTTCGTCCAGCTGAAACAAGCGTCAGCCGACGAAGATTTCAATGCGGAAGAAGGACGTTACCCCTATAGCAAGTCTTCCGATGAAGTGCTGTGTGGCTGGCGCAGGTTGCTGTGAAAATAGCCGTCTCGTGGCAGCATAGGATGAGCTCGCCCCTGCTTACAATATTTCGATATTTAAGGGAATATTCAGGGAACACCGAAGTTTTTGTGTTATTTTCGAGTGTTGTCTATGTTTCTTAGCCACCTGCAGTTGTAAGTAAAGACATATTTTAACTGTAACTTGTGCCGGCAGCGGTCGTGTCAACCGCGAGCAGATGCGCTAAGTGCTTATCACATTGTTAGTTTTGGTAGGTGGTGTAGCGATTGTTTAAATGGAAGATTTTGCTGTATTTTTCTCTTTAATGTAGCATTCTGTGTATGGAACGTCATGCAGGGTGCACGGAAATTTCGTTGTATTCAGTTGTGGAACAAAATAGCAACGAGTACGTGGAAAAATTGTTCGTGTTTGAAGTAGGGTTGTTTTAGGTGAATGTTTTATGCTTTTAAATTATCATCGGGTATGCCGTAACTAAGTTCGATTGTTATTGTCTGCATTCCTGATGACCCAACAAAAGCAATAGAAAGTTTTCGTATCGTCAAATAGCGCAGAGTGTATTTTTTGACTGAGAGTGTCAGAACTTTAACCCATATAGTTTCTTAATATTATCCGGAGTGGAAGCTATCGCTGCAATCACCCGCCGCCATGGGAATGTGGGTACCGGGAGAATCAGATTGGCAGCAAGTGGCTAGTGCAAAGAGCTAGGGATTAGACTTGTCTGCTCTGAAGTGTTCGTTTTAGTTTTGTTTTCGGCATGCTTTCTCGTTTTCGGAATGCCATTTTCTTTCATTCAATGGCTCTCACAGATATGTTTAAATAACAACGTGACTAGCACTTAGCGTATCTGCTCGCGATAGCAAGCAGTTCCTCAAGATGAAAAGGTGACCGCATACAGCGGCGGCGACAAACGAGGCGGAAAGCGTAACTCAACAGGCACAACAAACGGTTAGTGTGCGCGACAGCGACAAGCGAAAAAAAAAATTAGTATACTGCCGCCAATGTCCTCCATCGCCGTCCTCGGCGCTAAAGTTCACTGTATCGTCACTGCCGCCCGCTTGGGGGCTACTTCTGGCCGGCCAAAAGCGACCAAGGGTCCCGGCGGCCTGTGTATGCGGCTTCGCGTTGTCGCCCATACTATCCTTTCCCTGTTCCCATTAAGTTGCGATTTTTGCGTTGCTCGTCGCCGTCGCTGCGTGTGGTTACCTCTCGAAGCATGCCCTGACAGGCGCAATGAGGCATAATACATGGTGACTCGGCAAGCCGGTACTTATGTGCCATTTGAAGCCTTAATGCAATTTCATAGTGCTTTGCACGCGTGATTGAAGACTTATTTGCGGTAATAGGCTTCTCCTGGAGCTTTATTTATATCTGCTCTGACAAAACAAATAAACACAACGCTACTAAATCACTTTTGCCCCTATAGCTGTTGCATCTGCTTCGCCTGCAAAGCGAAGCACACCATAATAAGAGTATTGAGAGGGAGCATGAACACAGTTCAAGACAATCTAAACAATTAATTTTCAGCTAAATATCTCAAGAAACGAAGAATACAGCATCTAGTTTGGAGTATGTAGCAATTTATAAATATTTACGGGACGACCCGCTATATACGGCGGCTTGAGCAAAATGAAAGGCCACTAATTTTTTTTTTCGAACCCCCGGCATTATTTCTTAAACTAAGCACTCTAACACAGCAGTTATAGAGAAAGTAAACGTCGCCAATCACGGTACTTTTGGCAGGAGTTTTTAACAAAAACTGCTTTTGCGCAGCCACAAAGTCTTTGCCGGCCATGCCACGCCGAACTTCCGGCCGAACTACCGGGTATGGCTGCACACATGGAGACATGAGCGCTTTCGCAGAATCACGTCATAGACACTAGCGCCCGATTCCACTCTAAGTAAGCTAGTAAAAAACCCGATGCTCTGAACTTAACCTTTACGGGTTTTCACCCGGCAATTATTATAAAAGATATGCGTACTTTTCTGGATTTTTATTGGCGTGTGGGTTGTGAAGCCGCTCCGCGGTACTCTAGTGGCCCGGACGGCACATTCCTATGAATTCACCGGTTGGTTGGAAACTGAATTAGGACTGGTACCTTCACCCAATGCAACGGGGCTTTGCGCACGATATTTGATTAGGTAAGTTGAAAAAAATGAGTACTTATGCGGACAGCGCTTGTTGCGTCGGGGAGGACTCCATCGCTCGCCGCAGTTTCGGAGTCGAAGCCTACTTTCGTCACGATTTCTTAGCCCACAGACCCGTTCATACGTATTGCCGTTAGAAAAATGAGCTTAATTGAGACATTTACGGAGCGTGTCGTGCGCTTTGAGGTGCAACTATTCGCCTTAAAATTGGGTGAGCAAGCTAGCTAGCCCTCTTTGTACTCACAACTGGCAGCCATATTTAGTCACTACCAAACCAATCTCGGGTGCGACTAAAATTATCCTGGTCGCGCGCTAGTTAGTCACCGCTACTACACCATCACGACCTCTGAATGCGAGCAGCACTATTAGGGGCTACTAAATGTGGTCACGGATCATATTTAGTCCGAGGCATAGGATAGTCGGCCGGTAGTCAGGTGTTAGTCACAAGACGGGAATACTGGCTGTTGTGTCTGTAATTACTAAAATTAACACAACGGCAGTACACGCAGGCTATCACATCGTCAATGGCTGCCTGCTCACTCGCGAAGAAGGCGCAAGATTCGATTTTACGCAGCCGCCAGCGCAGGCCTCTTGCTACACAACACGAGACAGTTCCATCTCTCGCGACAGGACCGTCATGGCCTTATCTCTGAAACTGGAACTTCATAGATGTTGGTGCGCCAGGACCCTCACGGCAGGTATTCACCTCTGCAGGTCATTGACCCCCACTGTGAATTCTGTTTTCTACGTGGCCTCTGCGAACGGTCTGAAGGCGTGCTGTACTGGCTGCGTCCCAATGTATACGGTTTAACCGAAGTGTTAGGTTCAACACAGGCTAGTACAAATCACCACTTTGCCCGATATGCGCTGTGCATGAGACTACGAAGAAATTGCTGCTCGTCAGCTTTCTATTCGCTGCTGCGCGAGCAACTTCCGTTGGCTCCCTGTCTCGTGTACGACGTAGAGGCATTCTAGAACTCAGGCATTTTCACGGACCCTGCTCCAACAGTGATGATAAATCCTTAGGAACTAAAACTTTGATTCGCGTCCTACGGGACTGAGAACTAGCCATGATTCTTTAGTTTCCGAACAGTGCAAGTAACTCAAGGTGTGTACTCGTTCGCGCTGTGGTATCCATATTGTTCTTTTCTTGATTTGGCATTCTTCCCTTTCTCGTTACCTAATTTCTTCAGATTTTTATTATGTGTTAACATTTAGAATTTCGTCTCCAAATTTTGTTTCAATTAGAATTGCTTCTAGCATTTTTCTTCGTCTCCTTTTCAGTATATTTTTTGCCCTCTAACAGCTGTCCACACAATGTCCACTATTCAGCCCGCATCACCTAAGTCAGTCATCCAGATTTGTCGTAGCAAGCCCTGCGGCTGGAAGAGCTTCCCTCACTAGTTCACATTAAAGAGCTATCTCCACCTCTGTCCCCGGAACAAGAAAAATACGTTCATAATTGGGCTTTCCTCGAAAGTCGCACTTAATTGGGAAAATGTTTCCCAAGAAGTGAAAGGCCTAAATGGCAGTTTCTAAGAAACAATATCACTAATTAGGGACGAGAGGCAAAATATAAGAAACAAAATTTCCGCATAACAGCCGCATAACATCTTCCTAAACATTTTAGGCATCACATTCTGCTGAGCCGAAGCAAATAGAGTGGGCTCATAAAATATTAAATCTTGGGACCTTTATTTGCATGTTTTCGGCCCACAAAGAAACTGTTGCTGACGCAGTGAGTGAACGTGTTCAGCTTCATAGAGTCACGACAGTGGAAATAGGCACGGGAGTTAAAGCTTGTTTTTGTTTGCGATGTCATTCTGTAACGCAAAATACCACGGTGGAAATTCCTTGTTCGAGTTCAACATCAACTTAGGGAGCGCCATGATTGTGTCGTGTTTTCCTTAACTGGGACGATTTTGTTTCCTAATAAGAAGATAATACCCTCTTAGGTCAATCCTTAGAGAAGACAATTTTTTTCGAAGTGCGAAAATGGAACCATGGAACTAGCCGATGTCGAAACTACGGGTGGTGAGGCAGAAATTCCATATGCGACCTTTATTATTATGCTGTACTAGCCACTTTGCTAAGCAGTGCGTTCTGACTTAACGTAACTTCGAGCCTTTTGTTATTGCATGACTCATACACTAGCACACAAAATGCAGACACAACGGCCATAAGCGCAGCCGTCCACAGGCTTAGCTGGACATATTTTTACCCACTTATCGTCTCCTTCTGCTTTGGTGCAAAGTAATTTAGTCACCTCTGATGCATTTCTTACACGTTTAAGGGGGCTCTTAAGTCCTCCACATTGATTTGAACACTTCTTGTAAGGAACGTCTGAGATATCAAACACTGACATCAAATGTAACGATCCAGCTAAGCCTGTAGACGCCCGTAGTCCCACGGTAGGGCACAGTCCATCATTTGCTCTGTTGGAGCATGCTTGCTATGGTTAGTATCCGCGTAAAAAAATAAACTCCATGCAGCGGCTCTCCAAATGAAAAGAACAAGACCACATTTTCTACGATGTGATCATAAGGACTGCATTAGAAACATCAGGCAGTCTTAAATGAACCTCACGGACACCTCAAAGTTCTAAAAGCACTGCTGCACACTTGATACTGAAATGAAAACCAAATATGTATACAATCGCAGCTCAATAGGAGCCACATCGAATCCAGGTCGGATTAAATTTAGGCCTAAGTACACTGCAATTACTTCAAACCATCTCTCGAAGCAGCAGTGTCCCTCTGAATCCCCCGCGAAAACGAGACCCCAGCACCCCTCTATCAAATATCACCATCCGTTGCGCGGGATGTGGTTCCAGGAGGGCGCAATAAAAATTTGTTTCCTTGCCCGGCCACCATCACGCAACCATTGATAACCCCTCAGGATGACTGACCCAGAAACAGTTCAATTTCTGGCATCTGTATATCCAGAAGACTTTGTTAAAATGAAAGGCCGACTGTGACGTGCCGCGCCAATCTTCAGCACCGCATTCAACTGTGAGCGAGACAACGCTGAGCAGTCCAATGGGCGCCCGCGGTTTTCGCCGGAGAGAAACCTGTTGGAAAGCCCCCCCCCCCCCTGCCCTTCCACCCTCCCCACCCCACCCAGCATGTGGCACCGCCAACCCACGCTTACAAGCGCGGGCCAGCGATTGAAAGCGTCCGGGCACGGAGCCTGCTCTGACGGTGTCGGTTACATTTCGCAGTTCCTCAATGATCCTTCCGCCAGTTCACCGACAGGTGCACGGAATTTTCGGTACTGTTAGGGTCAGTGTTGTACGGAACTGTGTTTCATGGAACGACGTTCCTGGAACTAGTTCTTTTGGGGGGAACAGAGGAATTCCACCGTCCCGTTAAGGGCCGTTGGAACTGTAGCGGTAACTCGTTTGATTTACGAAGGAACGGCAGAGAGAATGGCATTCTTTCTGAAACGTTTCATCGCTAAGAGAGAGAGAGAGAGATGAAACTTTATTCTGCAGCTCAAGTCCGAGCCGCGGAGTTGTGAGTCCTCGGAGGAAGGGGGTGTCCCATGGTCCTCCGACGGTAACGGGCTTGGCGGAGGTGCACAAAGAGTTTCAATGTGGGCAGCCAAGAGGGACCACAGGGCTGCCCGTAGGTTTTCAGGGGGAGCGGCCCAGCTAGACCACGAGTAGGGAATATCAGGGGGGAAGGGGTTGGTCGAAAGAAATGTGGAAGACGAGGTCCCCCGTACACAGCGCCAATATGTAGGTTCATTGTCCGGATAGCCACCGCATACCTGACAGTGCGGACGGCCTGGTGAATTTTGTATGTAGTGGAGGAACAGATCACAAGGGAGGGACAATGTCTGCGCCTGTCTAATATATGTAGCGTGTCTCCGTGACATGAATTTAGATGGGGAGGGGAGTACCATTCTTGCTTTGCGGAGGTTGCCGAGATCTTCGCGGCGCCTTTTATGCTCTTTTGGATTGTATTCCTCAGGCCACGGCTGAGGGCTGCCCGGGAAATGAGCGTCGCGGGCCAGAGCGTGAGCTCGTTCATTACCCTCTATGCCTTGGTGGCCAGGGATCCATTCGAGGAAAACGTGTAGGTGGGGATGAGCGTGCATGTATGTTGTCAGGCTAGTGTGGACAGGGGATGGAATGTCATTCCAGGCGAAGCTTCGTAGTGCTCCCTGACTGTCCGCGCGGACTGTAATGTGGGCGGTCCGATGCTGGTGAAGTGTAATGGCTTCTGCGATGGCTTGAGCCTCTGCAGCTGTGGGCGAGGGGACGTTGACGTGATGCCGTACGTGAGCTGTGCAGGGGCCAACCGATGCCGTATAGTCGTTGTATGGTCCACAAAACGGGCGTCCGTGTAGTAGGTGTCATGGATTGGTTCGGGCAGATGTTGAGCGCGAGATGCTCTACGTTCTTGATCTGTGGCTCGACTCATGTGTTTTGGTATGGGTAGCACAGTGATTCTTGGTACGCTTTCCCAGGGTGGCAGTGAGGGAGTGATGGGTGGGAGGTGGTCGGTGGGATACCCGAGGGCGCGAAGAATCTCCCGCCCTTGCATTGAAGTTGTTAGTCGGTGGTGCTGAGCTTCATGATAAACTGAGGCTTTTTCTTCAAGGGTGTTGTGGAGGGCAGCGTCATTAATTAATGCCGTGGGAGCGTAGAGAGGCACTCCCATTTCTATGCGGATGCATTTTCTAATGGCTGTTTCGATTTTGTTGGCTTGTGTCTTGGTAAGGCGCTGAAAAGGGTATGCATACATGACGCGTGAGAACACGAGGGCGTCCACTACTTTGCGTAATTCGTGTTTTTGGAGGCCTTGATGGTGTCGCGTCACGCGGCGGAGCATTTGGTGAATTTGGTTAATTTGAGAAATGACGGATTTGACCCATTCTGTACTTTTAGCGTCTTGTTGGAGGATGAAGCCCAGGACCTTGATGTGGCCTCGGCGAGGGATGGGCAAGCTGTTTACTGTCAGAGTAATTAGGTTGCGATATTGGTTATTTTTCTTGGTTCTGTTGTCCAATACAACTACATGTTCTGATTTCTCGTTTGAGCAGGTGAGTCGTACGTCATGGGCGTGCCCGCTGATGATGTCGAGACCCTGTTGTAACGTGTATTCCTGCTTGCCGGGGCTACCCTCTGTACACCAGAGTGTGACGTCGTCAGCGTATATGGCGTGTTGAAGATTTGGGATAGCGTTCAGTTTGGCAGGGAGATTTTTCATCACTTGATTGAAGAGTGTTGGTGATAATATAGACCCTTGTGGTGTGCCTCTGTGAAGTGGGTAAGGCCGAGATGGTTTCCCATCGGGTCCCAAGATGCAGATGGTTCAGTCTGTTAGAAAATTTTTAACGTAATTGAAAATACGGATACCAGGTCTAGTTTCCTTGAGACTGAGAAGTATCGCGTCATGGAGCACATTGTCAAAGGCTTTTTTTATATCTACTCCTACGATGGTGCGTAATTAGGCTGCACTTGGCTGTGCGTATACGTCCTCATAGATGCGCTTGGCGATGTCCTGTGTGCTCACATGCTTTCGAAATCCCACCATTGTGGCTGGCAGGTGGCCGTTGTTTTCGAGGTGCCATTCCAGTCTAACGAGCACCACCTTCTCCATTAGTTTTCCAACACACGATGTCATGTAAATAGGGCGGGGGTTGGCGGGTGTGTTGGGTGGTTTTCCTGATTTTAGAATGAGGGTAACATGAGCTTCTTTCCATTCGGGGGGGTAGGTTTCCTGGTCTCCAAGCCCGATTGATATGGTCGAGAAGTCCTGCACGTTTCTCGTCACGCAGGTTGCGGATCATTCCGTATGTAATTTTATCGGGTCCCGGGGCCGTGTTGCGAGTGAGTTGATGCAGTGCCATGTTTAGTTCTCCGGAAGAAAAGTCTGAGTTGATTCCTTCATCCTCATCTTCTGGGGCCGTTTCTATGTAAATGATGTCGATGCGTGTGGTACTACAAGGGGGGTACAGTGCGTTACGGATCTGTTCTGTGATATCATGTGGTGTGCCTCCCATTGCTAAGTGAAGCCGTTGGGCGGTGTATTTTGGTTTTTGTTGTCCCAGTAGAGTGCGGAACAGTTGCCAGACCCTTGCCATATGAAGCTTGCCGTTGAGCCCTTCGCACACTTGAAGCCAATTCTGCGTGGCTAACTTGTCGGCATACTCTTGGGCTTCGTGATTGAGGCGGTAAAGGCGTTCTTTGAGCACGCCGTTATGCTTGTCACGTTGCCAGCGTTTTACAATAGCACGACGCTTTCTCCAGAGGGTAAGGAGGTGCTGGTCAATTTAGGCATTGGATTCGGTGCGGGCTATTCCTTTGGTGTGTTTACGCACGACTGTCAAGATGACGTCGCTCCATTAAGCAAGGGGAATGCCGCTTGTGTCAATTTCTTGCAGGCGTTTACGGACATACGGCCAATTCGTTATACTTGTTGTGGGCCTGTTTGAACGGTTTTGTTTTGATGACCGAGTGAGAGGGACACTTATTTGGATAATGTTGTGGTCGCTCCCGAGAGTTTCTTCGGTGTTGTCCCAGGCGGCGATTAACGGACCTCGAATCCAGGTAAGATCGGGATTTGTGTCACCCTCCTGATTGGAGCCAAGCCTAGGTACGGCTGTTTTCGATACCAAGTATGACTCCAATTTTCCCGCCCTTCCGCGGAACGTGCGTCCTCGAAGGTCAAATGCCGCGGGCCGCAGCCTGTCGGGCAGGGTGCACAGGGTGGGCACAGCCTTGTCGCTGGGGTGACTGTAGGCGCCAATAAGACAGGTACTTCGGCGCCCTTTTGATTCGTCTTCCGCCGCGACCTATTCTTTGTACAACCGTGAACACAAAAACTTGGAAGACACTTATGCTTCGCATTTAAGAGTATAACGCGACTGGCCAGCAGGAGCAGATGTGGATGCACGATCTGCACTCGTAAAAGACGCCAGCTCGGTAAAGCATACCTCACACAGATGGACTGCACTGCATTCATCGCACACGTGTTCTCTAAAGGCAGCCGAGACAGCCGAAGGCGCCGTACGAGACTGCTCTGCTATTTGTCAATGGAAACCTGAGTGGCCAGCTTGGCGATCAACGCGTATAAAAAGGCGCCAAGTTCCCGGCCTCGGATTCTTGATATATTGCCGTTAACGCTCAAAGCGAGGCGAAAGCTAGATCTCATGCGCGACAGATCCAATGTGGCAGCTTGGCTGTGGTGGACGTCGTTGGGTGCGGACGTGTTTTTCATTCGCTCCCGCACGGCCGCAGTTTTTCGGGATCTTCGCGGGCCACACGTCATGGGTCTGTGTGTTTGATTTTGCGATGGGCGCTCCTCTGCGTGGGGCGTCGAGCGTTGAGCTCCCGCTCGCCAGTAATCGCCGGAATCTTCACCGAGCAAACTCCCAAGGTTTAGGACCACCGTGGACTTCGCACTTCGCACTGCAGCCTTGCCTCCACGCTTCACCTGTCTTGTTGAGTTCATCTCCCGGACGCAGAAACACGCCACACTGTGAACTGTGGTGTGTTCGTGCGCGGCAGACTCATCCAAAGTGGCAACCCTCTAACTTCTTTTATATCCTCTCGTTACTTCTCTATACTTTTTTTCTGCCCTATCATATTCTCCTCTTACATTCCTTCCCCCAGACTGGGTTGAATGCCGGTGAGCCTCCAGACTGGTTGAATAATATCCCCAGTCAAATTCATTTCCTCTTTCTAAACCGAACCGCTTACTACTACATCTCATGCACGCGAAAAAATTCTTTTAGGAGCGTTTTATTGGGTTCTTTTTATCACCTGCAGCCGGCGGTGTTCATGTTCGTATAATATACGTAGTTCAATGTGAGCTTTCAAATTTCTCACTTTATTTCGCCTCAGGACTATCTCACATAATATCTTAATTAAAAATCAATTGTAACCTTAAAGCAACGTCACGTTCCAATGTTGTAAGTGTAACTGGAATGTATTCTTTTCGCATTAAAGGGACACTGAAGTGATATGTAAACATTGCGGGATTACTAGCGCAAATTGTAGTCCGGAGTCCCCAGGCCATGTTTCGACCACTCTAGGCGCGTTTACGCGATTTTATTTAGTAGAAAAACTAATTCGAAAATGCTGTCCTCCTCTCTTTACGCTCGCCCATTTTCTGTGGCGTTTTCGTGTGACGTCAGGAGGGGATGAGCTGGCAATTGGCTGCGCTACTGCACGGCTCCCCGGCCTTCAGACAGAGTCAGTCGGCCCAGCGTTTCGTCCGCCGGCCACCGGCGGGTCGTCGCAATCAAGGAGGTTAAAAAAAAATTGCTTGGTCGCAATTCGTTCGCTTAGTTGAAACGAAGCCAGGACACGTTTGGGAATGAAAGAATGTGCCTTTCTTTACTTGGTTTGTTTGTACACTGTACCTAGCTCCAAGTCAAGGTCGCTTCACACAAGCGCTGCACAAGCGCACATGCGACGCTTCGCTGACTGGTACGCCAGTAGGAAAATATAAGGCCTCTTGAAGGCGGGAGAAGAGTCAGCGAAGTCAATATAGGTACTAAGGAAATAAAATCAACTGATATTTTTACCGTACAGCGTAAAACTAGGGCGCGGGAAGCACTTTTTTGCGCTGGGCGAACAAGCACAGCGGTCAGCAGCACGACTACGCATCTGCGAACGCTTTTCCGTCTACGAAATGCAATTGCTAGACGTGAGCTACTGTGGAAACTCGGGCGACGCTTACTGCACGAGCGCAGTACAACAAATAGTCACCTAAGCTGCTTGAAATGACAAAACTGAATAAAAGTGTAAACCGGTTGTACAATATATACCCTATATTAGCAAGGCTTCGATTTAGGCGTACCCCTCTCGCAGTTTCGCAATACTGACTCGCATTGGTCGGAGCAGGCGGTGAAGCTACAGCGCCAAGTGAATGACTGGCGGGGACGGCAGCTGTCCATCTTTTCTCGTGCTCGGGCGTGTAACACGTTCCTTGTGACCCGACTTCTTTATGTCCTACAGGTGTTACATTGCTCACGACTCAAGATCCAGGCTTTTCACCGGATTTTTGCAACCTTCATTTGGTGTTCGCGTAGTGAGCCAATGCGTCGAGATAACCTTTTTCTTCCGGTTGTGCGAGGGGGGCTGGGGCTTGTTCACCTGTTTCTTTGGCAGCTTCTTTCTCGTTTATTCTACTTTCGAGATGTTCAACATCCTTTTTTGAAAGCTGTACTGCAAATACGTCTTGCACATTTTCTCCCAGATATTGTGGTGTCTTCGCTGTCTGTGGACGCAGCCCGAAGCCCGCGAGGTTTCCTCAAAGAAGTGGTTGATACAATTCGCTTCTTACAAGCTCGGTTTAGCCTTGAGTACATATTTACTGCCACGCGCGAGTCTATTTGTGATGCCCTGGTTTCTGGGCTTTTTCCCACACCTCTATATCGTGTTCTGTACCTACAGTGTCCGTACCAGGATGTCCTCAATAGAGTGTGTAAAATGTGTGTTCCGCCAGGTGTTAAAACATTTTTCTTCAAATTACACACTGGCACGCTCCCTGTTAAAACTTGGATGAAAGATCGGGGTCTGTTTATAGCTTGGTCGACAGACTGTCGGCTCTGTACTCGACCAGAGACAATTGATCACTGCTTTGTAGACTGCAGAGATGCTGTCTTTTTCTGGGACATTCTACAGCGAACGCTGAAAAAAGACATGGATATTACGCCTTTCTCTATCCGATTTTTGCCATTCGACTATCCTGGTGAGCCACATTATGACATGTTCGTGTTGATTGGTTTGTACAGTCTGTGGCGATGCCGCTTATGTGATAGGCATGCTGAGCCACAAAAATCAACTAAGTCTTATTTCCGAGAAACTGTGGCATTTGTACATAGTGTGTATAGTTCGCTTGATCAACCACCTGACTGGTTCCCTCTTTTGAACGCTTGTGTGTGTTTGCCTGAATTTTGATGTATATTTGCTTCTCATAACTTCAGGGTATAATTTTGTTTGCTTGTATTCGTCGTACTGCAACGTCCGAGCGTATTTTCCCATGTAATAAAGAAAAAAAAAAAAAAAAGCTCCGTGGTTCAGTGGCCTGGGGCGCTAGGTATGTCAGCGCAAGTGTTTTGCAAGTCACGAGTTCGAATCCCCGCGGGTACGTGCTTTTTTTTTTGCCAGTTAACTTTTTTGTTTTCCGCCGATGTTTTCCATATTGAGTTCACCTTTTTTTGGGCCGCAACGTTCATGGCTACACGAACTAGTTCACAAAAACGCGCGCAGGCTGGCACTGGCGCGCTAGCGAGTTCTCGTTGGCGTGCTGTTGCCATAAGCACCGACTGCTTGCAGGCAGTGGGCACAGGCCAGAATGAACAGACCCTTGGCCTGGTGCGAACACGCTTTTTACGATACAGGCATGAGGGAGGCAAGCTCCAAATATGGGGGAAAAGCGCATGACATTTGGGCGTCTGCGGGTACGCGGAGGGCGTTCATGCACTGCGTAGGTCTCGGCTAGTGAATGCTACGACTACAAGCCGTCCTGGGAGGCTTATCTTGTGCATTTTACAGCCGACAACATGGCAGAAGCGCGGTACGATGATTACTGAGATATTCAGAATGCCGATCCAACAACGCCATTGGTTATGTTTTACAGAACCGAAACCGAAACCGAAACTTGTTTGATTGCTAACCTTGGGCATCGTCCAATCACGGCGCCCCTCCTCCCAACGTCACAGCCTTAGTTGGTGCGGCCGCCGCAAACCGCGCATGGTAGTTTTTCTTCTTTCGCGCTTTGTAAAATAATTACCGATTTGTCAACCGGATAAACGATGAAAAGTGTGCTAATTTGAGCCAGTCTACGCAGTGCAAGCAAAAACGGGAGCTTGACAAATTCACTTCAGTGTCCCTTTAAAGGAACTTGTAAAAAGAACTCGTTTCAAATCCGGAAAGGAACGAGGACCGAGCTTTCATTACTCTTTTAGAGGAACGTGTACAACACTGGTTAGTGTGTGGTGCGTTGCGGGGGTTGTTGGCCGTGCGGGGCAGGCGCTGGTCTCGCGAGACATGATTGCACGAGAGAACCTCCCGCAAGTTGGCCACCGGCCGAAACGGTTCTGGCCGCACGCGCCTACGCCTCTGTCTTACCGACGATCTCGCGTTGCTGACAAGGTACCTGTGGTCGCAGAGAATACTTGATGGCACTTTGTTGTGTCGGGGCGGCAAGCCGTACCGAGCCCGACCGGTGTGAGGGATACCTCTGCCTACCTTGGCTCGCGTTCGTACGGGCGGTAGTTTGGTTAGCTTCCCAAATTATAGTTACCTTTCCATTTCCTAGATGGTGCTGGTGACTAATCTGAGAGAATTGGATCTAGTCAAGTCGCTGCAGAGGAACGGTGCTCTCGGCGTGCTACCCACAAAACGCACCAACAGTACAGCAGACCTCACATGCAGTTGCTCCCATTCCAGGCACCTAGAAGACATCACCATTGTTGCCCAACACTTGTTGCCCAAGAAAACTACCGAATGGCAGAGCAGACCACGTATGAGTCTGCCCCCACTGCCAACGGAAGATATAAAATGCTTATCAGGTCGAGACAAGAACTATCAGTAAAAGACCGTAGAGCGGTGGCAGTTACCCAAGCCATAGCAAGAGCATGTGTAAATAACAAGCAAAGCCTACATAACCTAATTATCAGACCACGACTAGGTCAGAATATCCTTATACTCAGCACCTCCAACATGAAGGCAGCCAGTGCGCTATGAAAAGTACGAAGCATAACGCTTAGAAAGGTGAAGTATGAAGTCGCTGCCTATGTGGGCTTTTCGGAAAGCGAAGTGAGGAGCGTGGGGAACTGATTCCCGCCAAATACTTCCGCAGAAGAGCTGATGGAAGGCCTCCGAATCCGCACGTCCGATACTAAACTCATTCAGCCGAAATGTTGGGCCAAAGAAAAACAGCTCCGCTCACCTTACAAAGAAGGACATGACTACGGGCGGTGTATTTTTACGGAGAGAGCAGGCCTGGTATCTCTACCGATCCACTCGACAATACTGCTAGATCTGCATGACGGGAGGACATGCAGCCGAAGTTTGTCCTACGCCAGATACACTGAAGTGTCCTACGTGCGGAATAGCAAACCCAATCGAACACCACCCCTCCACACCAAAATGCGCTCTTTGCAAGGAAAGTCACGTCACCGAAGCGAAAGAATGCCGTCAAAAATCACGGGAGGCGTACATTCCATCGGGCAATCAAACCAGAAAACAACTCAGACTACGCTGGTTCGATAATGATTGGCCCACACCAGGAAGGCCGCAGGAACCGGTCAACAACGCAAGATCAGCCAATCACGCCAACTACAAAAGGATTAGGCCAAAATCACCAAAAACCAAGGCAAAGAAAAAAAAACTCAGGAGAAGCCCTCTCCTGACGAACAACCCGACAGGAAGAACACCACACCAAAGGCGAAGTAAACCCAAGACAGGTATTACGACAATACTTCAACTAACGAATAGCAAAATCGACCAAATACAAGCACAGCAAGCTCGAATGCTTCAAGAATTGTGCAAACAGGTCGCACAACAAAAATCTAGAAATAACCCCAGGAAGCACAGGACCGTTCGGCCTAACTCAAGCCGATGTACTGTGGCTAGTGATTTTCCATCCGGCCTTTTTCCGGCAGACGTTTACGGCCCGTGTCCAAATGTGGACCTTTTGGGTCGTACTCCCATGGCTATCCAACGGGCAGTCGATGTCCGCCGGTCGACCGGCTTACGTTCAAACGCCAGATTCCCGCCGTAGGGCTCCGGCCATTCGAAAGCCACCCGTGACGGCCGAAATACGGCCACCGGAGGTCAGTAGAGATGCGGTTGTCCGACTCCAACCGGACTAAAGCTGCCGCAAGTTCGGGCATGCTACAGGCATTGGAGTTCCGCCACAGTACGTTAACTGTACTGAGGCCGGTGGACGACCACTGCATGCAGCGCAAGCAGATGACTCAGTCGCACTGAGCAACAGCACAAATCCACCATTTTTGGAAAACTTGTTTGGCGAGTTGGCTCATCTTGGCGAATAAACATGGCCTTAGCACCAAAAAATAACACATACAGAAAGGACGGGACAAGTGCAAACTCTTCACTAAGTTTTATTGGACAGAGCACACACATTAAAGTACACTTGTCATCTGGAACCTCATGCGCACTTTCTACAATTATAGCAATCTGTATCCCAAGTGTAGCTGAGGTCAGCATCGCGCACGGCAACTAAGTTAAAATCCACGCTTCGCAGTTGACAAGGCTCTGTTGTTATCGGGAATATAAGATAACACTTGTTTTTAAATAGGCAGTCATAAAATCACATGAATAAACAGTGCAGGGCACGAAGTTGAGCCTACAAATGCACGAGCTTAGCCTCTGATATATTTAGTACGAACAACTTAATGCAAAAATTGTTTTTTGCAGCATTATTACCAGAAGAATTGCCGAAAACTCGCGCTTTTGCGCGCCCTTGCCTTTCTTTGGTGAGGAGCCCTTGACGTGGCGCTGATTGAGCTCCTGCGTGGTGACCGCTACCTCGACGTCCTTGTAGGCTAGTTATTTTCGGGGAACCACCGCCATCTCGGGTCGGACATCGCTGCCGGGTCGATGTCTCCAATAGTCTCCATTTCTTGATGGGGCGAATATCCTCGAGCTGATGCGTCGACGAAGCCGACGGGCGAGGCGTTGTAGCGGCTATGACTGGTGAGGCTTAGCTCACCCGTCGGTGTTGCACAGTCTTCTTGTGGCAATAAATGGCATTTCGATGGCCTATACGTTTCCCTGGTAATGTCCAGTGAGTCCTTGCACCTTGCCCGTTCACCTAGAACACTCATTACTGTTTGACAAACGTACTTCGTTTATTTAAAACGCACAAACACCGAGCGGATGAAAAACGTGTCTGCGCCATTGGACTCCCTAACGGCTCTTTCTTCACGCAGGGAAAAACGGGTCCTACATCACCGGGTCTTCTTCCAAGCACGTCTGTGCATGAATTCTCGGCGCCTAGACGCGCGCCGTTGTTCTCATAATGACGTATAACCTGATACCTTCCGAAGGCCGGTCTCCTCTTGAACACCGATTGCCGAAAATTCTGCGGCCGTTCGCTCACCGTAATTCGGCCGAGGACCACTAACCAAATGAAAAACGTACATTCTGAGGCCGTAAGTCGGCCGGTCTCCTTTATAACACCGGCTGCCCGAAGAAAACGAATATTCTGCCGCCGGACGCGCGGTTCACCTTTGAAAGAGCGGATGCGCGGCAGCCGCGCTACGCCCGGTCTCCTTTCGAACACCAACTGCCACAAGAATACGGATATCCTGTGGCCGGTCGCTTGCCGTGCTTCGGCTGAACACCGCTTCCCGAAGGAAAAACGGATGCCCTAAAGCCGTACTCCGGCCGATTTCTTTCTCAACATCGGCAGCCGAAAGGCAACTGAATATCTGGCAGCCGGGCAGCTGCCGTTGTGCGTCTGAACACGGGCGGCCGGAGAAATACCGAAGCGCTGGTTGCCGAATGTTGGCCGTTCATCGTATGATCAGTGGCTGCGAGAACCTGGATGCTGGCCGGACTTGCCAGAAAGCGGCCATAGATGGGCCGGTCTTGGGACACACTTTCTGTGCCGCCTGGGCAAGAGCCACGCGAAGTTACCCCGGCGCAGACATCGACCTACTGCAAGCCCTACAGCACAGATACGGGGCCCTGGGAAGAACGACAGAACAATCACACATGTATGGAGGTATGAAAAATGATATTCTAGACAGGGACGTCATTCAGGAGATCATTCATGCGGTGACAAGTATGGCCGTATGGCCAGGAACAACTCCCCCGGCCGAAGCAGCATCACGTATAAAATACTTCGCAACCTAAATGACAGTCATACACTAGCCCTCGCTCAATACATAAATAAAGAACTATAGCAGCAGGGCAAGGTACCATCATAGTGGAAACACTCCAACATCACCATCATCCCCAAGCCAGGCAGTCCCCCACGATTGAAAATTTAAGGCCAACCGCTATGCAAAGGGACTATGCAAACAAAACACAAGTTTGCTTCATTCGAAAGATCACCTCGTTATAATCATACTGACACCACTTTTTACACACACTTCGCTCAAATAAGCTATATAATTAGGAAAAACGAGAATGGCCATGCGACCCACTAGGTCACTTCCCGCGACAGAACCGATGTTGTCATACCAGCCAGCTCGGCGATGGGCGGAGGCCGCGAGAGCCAACGAAAATTAGGCAGAGCTTATAAGCTTACCCAACGGGCTATTTGCGCTTATATTTAGGGCACATTCTGTTTATAGCAGTAAGAATGGGGGGATAAACAGTGTAAGTTACGAAATTGCACGTAAACTTAGAAGTACCGATGCGTACTGTTGTTGGTACTGCGTGCACTGTGCTTCTTTTAGCTGCAGAGCAGTCCGCCGCTTTTCAGTTTTCTTACAAACGCTGGCCGATTGGCGTAAGCGACGTTGTCTTAAGTGACCCTCTTTGTTTATGATATTTCATGTTTGTTTCACGAAACTATTAGTTTCTACAGTAACCAAAACAAGCCAGGTGCAAATACGGCCAAAGACAAAGCAACGGCAAACAAGTCCGTGCATGAGTATAGTAGCGCCATCTGGGACGACTGACCTCAAACAGCGCTGTAGCCGAATCACGCAGTGCAAGTTCGTTTGTATACGGGCGCTTATGACTTCATTGTTGACGTCCCGAAAACGCACGATTTGGCGGGAGAATCAAAGTTGTAACCTAAACAGATTAATTTCTCAGTGAATACGGCATCATTTGCTGCCGGACAAGCGCTAGGAGCCTGCTGTTCCAAGCTCTGCTGTTCCAAGCCTCACATCTCAGGTGCAGCTACGGTGCGTAAAACAAACCATATTTTCATATTTATAAATATGAGATATATCGCTTGAAACTTTTAAAACTGGCTAGGATAAATGCGCGACTATTGTCCAATGCTCATCCAAGCAATACGTCATTATTTTGTTTGGATAATGCTTTGCTAAACTATTAGTTGAATACTCCGGGACCACCGATAATTTGAAGCATACCTTCAATGCTATGCTCTTGAGAAGAAGGACCTGTTCTATTCACCCTACCATATAAACGTATTATTTCCTATAGCTGGTTGTGACAATGTATACAGAACTATGTTATCAGGCTTTAAAACAGTTTTGAGTGTGAGGTAGCTTTGTCTCCGTTGAGGACGATGCACAAGAGAAAACATTGTGATGTACTTGGGAGATGAAAAACAGAGCCTAAAGGCATAAAGGTTTCCAAATCCTTGAATAATTGACTGCAGCAAGACAGCAGGGGCAGTTTCCTTTTCCGGCAGCTCATTTGTCTTATCGTATTGTCATTGTTTATTTAAAATTCGAAAATCATGCCTAGAAACTGGAAACACCAATGTGTGCCTGTTTTGTTTTAGTGAAAAAATGACAATGTTACTAACTTTAGTACCGCTTTGACGTGTTTTTGATTGTTTAACTGCATGTGGAACTAAAGTTACAAGAATTATAGTAGTCGGAAAAAGTTTTTCTAACGTTTTTACGTTTTCTACTTACCTTGGAAGCGTTGTTTACGAAAGATAAACATTGGTGTCAGAAAGAGTCATGAAAACATTCTGAAATTCTTCTGCAGCATACCCTTTGGCTATTCATCGTAAGCCGAAGCTTAGAACAAAACTACTTGAAAGCCTCAACACAGCTGGAGCAGATATCCAAAAAAATAGGATCCTTGAATTTCAATAGAAACGTTTATGGACTCACAGGAAACAAGATGAACGCATTTTCAAGATATGTTTTTGGTACGCGGCAAAACGTCTTAGCGACGTATGCGAACGGTAATTTTTGGACAGCCCTTTCAATTCCGTGCATCCGTAAACGTTTACACAGAATTTCGCCAATTCACAGTAACTGAAAAAGTGTTGTAAAGTCTTATGTGCTTTTCAGGCAATTTTCCTTTAATATTACACTTTAACAAAAGTGTAATCGGTATCATTGCATTATCGGTATCGGTTATCGGTTATCGGTTATTGCATTATCGGTATTGCGTTATCGGTATCATTGCATTATCTAAAAAAATTTGAAGGGGCAATAATTGCTGTTATGGTCGCTGAATTCGCAGATCAGAAGAACCGATATATTACCTCCGTAAGTGAATGCTTTTCTTAAAACAAATTACGGAGGGTGCGGTATTCTCTCCAATGTAATTCTATGATTGCCCCGTCTTCTCACGGTAATTAACGGTGGCCTTTCATTAAATATGCAGGATTGTCGTTTTTTATTGGTTTATTGGGTGTTCCGGTAGGTGGTATCAGAGCGTGTTGGAATCACCACTGACAGATGGCCCAGTAGGACCGATCACACACAGGTACCCGATACCATTCCTGCTGATAAGGTACCAAGGCTGCAGGGGCAATTTCCTTTTCCGGAACCGAGGTACCATTTAGCAGCCTTGTTAACAATGTGCTGATTGTGGTAAATTATGGAGACTGGAAAAGGACGTCTTTTTGTTTAGTAAATCGAAAACCCCCAAAATAATTCACAATATTTTTCTGCCTGTGTATAAAGGACTTGTATATAAACCCCCCGGACGTGAGGTCTGTTGGTAAATGCCGCGATTTTGTTATGTGTGAAACAAGTTATAAAATTCCCATACTCAAAGCACGAGTTAAACTTTATTGCCAATTCTGGATAAATCTGCCCCCGCACGCCGAGACAAAGTTTTAGAAGTGCGTTTGTCTCAGGCATTTTGTGCCTAAATCATGAGAAAGCGTTTAAAAATAAAGCCCCAGTTGATGAGGGATGCAGCGCTCACTATTGGTTCTTCCTCGAAGCAGTTATGCAGGGCAGCGCATTGCAGCTACTTAAATTGTTATACACAGTTGTTCCAGTAAATAGAGGTTAGAAAAGGTTATCCTTAAATTTAGGAAAACGAACTATCTTCACAGGGTAATATGTGAAACTTCAAAACAGGACACCAGTATCAACAGTTTATATTGTCTCGAAAAGGTGTGACAGAACTTCCATATACTAGTCGGAAAATTTCTAGGTTTGTTGAAGGTTGGTTGCAAACACGATTCAAGACGCACTGGACCTGTCGCAACATGCAAAATGCAATGGCGCTTCATATAGGAGTTCAAACGAATCTAGAAAATCCGCATTTTTACAAAATACACAAAATAAAACCAGGTGACAGGCATGGGAAAAAACAAACCCGCAACACGCAAAAAAAAATTATTACGCGTATTGAAGTATCACCGCCAGCAACACTGAGAAGTATGAAATACAAAACCGAAGTTCTATTAGTTGGTAGAGTATAGCGACTCTGTGTCTCCTAGCAGTGCGCTCAAAAGAGTTGCGTGTGATGTGGCCGTTCAGTAGGTGCGTTTAGAAGTTACCGAATGCCGCTGTTAGCGCCGGTTATATATCATTGATGGCGTAATTCCTGGTCGTTAAATTGCAAATACCTCTCAGTGAGCTGTTGGCCCTCCAGCAACAAGTTCCTCAATGATTAGGTTATTGCACGTGCCCAACAATTTTAAACCTATGGTACATAGAACTGCCTGTATTGGTTGTCGACCTTGAAACACGTTGTCGACCTTGGTTGTCGACCTTGAAACACGTCGACGTTGCTGAAGGACACAACGCACTCACTAGTTCAACCTTTGATCAGCTATAATCATGTATCCTAAGTTGTTTCAAGGGTGCGTGCTCGATAAACATTCCGCAAGGCCAGCGTTCCATTCTCGTCCAGCCCAGCTTTCCTCATTTTCTTTCGTACTCAATTGCATTACCTTTATTCTCTTTTTGCCTTCGGCCAGTTTGATTTGATTGTAGGGTTTAACGCGCCGACGCAACGCTGGCGATGAGGCGCGCCGTAGTGGAGGGCTCCGGATTAATTTTGACCTCCTGGGGATCTTTAACGTGCGCCGAAATCTCGAACACACGGGCGTTTTTGCTTTTCGCCTCCATCAGAAAAGCGACCGCCGCGGCCGGGAACTTCGGCCAGTTTAAGCGCCGCTTCGTTGATACAGGTTCTAGAGGCTCCGAATGGTGGCTTTTCTGCGAAATGGGTGGTATAGTGCTTTCGCTTTTAAAAGGGGCAAACAATAGACCGTTAGGCCCCAACAACATGCTGAAGTTGTGGCGAGCCTAAATTCCGTAAGGAGGCTCGATTGCGGAAGCTGGGTGTATTCATCACCAACAGTGCGCTGAATGAGGAAGGACGATACTAAGTACGTAATTTATTGTTCTCGACATCAATGGGTCATTTGTACCACCAAGTAAAACGAGCTGAAAGTGGCTTGTGTGTTGCAGAAGACTATAGAAGTGTTAATTCCATTTATATTGCCGGCATTTGGAATGTTTTTGACAATTGATATTAGCAAGCTAAAAACATCGCAGGAGATCGGAGGGAATTTGCATTGACGACAGTGAACTAGCTCATTTATTTGTCTCGATGTTCACAGGGCTTTTCTGAGGCATTGCAGAGCATATGCATATACTGTGTTGGTTCCTCCCACACATTGCCCATTAGATGACGATGCTTGCCGACAGCAAACTATTCGCAGAAAAAAGCTACGGAGCCAAATTCAACACAAGGAGGGAACAAAATTATTTTATACACACTGCAGCTGCCTAGAGAGTTCTCTTCATGAATTGCAATGCTTTTCCGGAAACAACAAGATGGGCAGCCCAAATGATACCACACCCGGTTGCATCAGCCTGATGCACAACA
This sequence comes from Haemaphysalis longicornis, assembly GCF_048455015.1. NCBI lineage: Eukaryota > Metazoa > Arthropoda > Arachnida > Ixodida > Ixodidae > Haemaphysalis > Haemaphysalis longicornis. The sequence goes on along the minus strand of NW_027526385.1, from coordinate 40,823,600 downwards.
GATTAATTTTTTTTGTTTTTATTGCTTGATTTGTTTCGATGCTTCAAATATTTCAACAGGGTTGCCAAATTTCTAAGAAGAATTTCAATGTCGCATTGTGGTAAGCTTGTATCTGCGTGAGAACGCTCACATGATTTTCTTTCTTAAGCATGGTTGCCATGCTTCACATAATTTTTGTAAGTTTTGTTAATTTGGCAAAGAACGAGCGTTTTTTTTTTGTGCTGTTGTTGTTCTATCACTGAATTCTGCAGAATTTTTTTTTTTTTTTGACATACGCAAAGGTCTTCGACCAAGCCTGTTTGGGCGATTCTTTTTTTTTTTTTTTTGAAGAAAGCCAGTTTTGCGTGCGTCATTACCAGTTCAGAAAACGTGGCGGAAAAATAATAGCAAACACTGTGCAGTTTCGCCCGAAAAGAACTGGTAGGTGCTCTCCACGAGAGAGAGAGAGAGAGACAACTTTATTAAGGCCTGCACTTTACCTACAGGCGCCCGAACCCCGGTGAGGGGGCAGCGCCGTCGGCTGCTGGCGTTTGAGGGCCGCCAGCGCTAACTGGACAGCCTCCCGCTGTGCGTTAAGATCGGTATGTGTTACAGCACTCGCTAGGCGTGGCGGTAGCACGTCCGTACCACTGTCTTCTACTGCACAGTTCCATAACATGTGCGCCATAGTGGCACGATCGGCACCGCACACCGCACATACGTCGCTTGTGTATAAGTCCGGGCACACATGTTTTGCGATTACAGGTGTCCACATTGCGCGAGTTTGTAGTTGCCGTAGCATCGTTGCCTCTTGCCTGGTGAGCTGTTTGAGAGGCGGCGGGTACTTCCGCCTACCTTCACGGTACCAGCTCATCACGTCTTTGTAGGAGGTAATTGGCTCCATGTCTTCGTCGTTGATTTCCTCCGCGGGTTGGTGGTTGTGGTCTGCGCTGCGGCTAGTGAGCGCACGCGCCGCCCGAACTGCCCCTTCGTCGCGGTTCTCTCCTGTATTCATTGGTCCCATGTGCGCCGGGAACCATTTAAGCACCACCGGCATTGCTCTTTGTGTGAGGCCCCGCACACCCTGGCCGCGCATGGAGACACGTTGTTTTTGGCAAAGTTCATAATCGCGCTTTTCGAGTCGCTCAGTATCGTTGTGCAGTTGGGGTTCGCGAGCGCCAGCGCTATGGCTAGCTCTTCGGCCTGTACTGGGTCCCGTGCCCGCACGCTGCCAGCCGTGCACAGCTTCCCGGAAGTCGCCGCAATCACGGCCGCAGCATACGTACCCGGCCGACCCGGGTAGGAGGCGAAATCGACATAGTAGGCGCCCATGTCTGATGTATGTGTGGCCGTGAAAGTCCTGGCCCTCGCTAGCCGGCGCTCCCGATCCGCTTCTGGGTCCATGTGTCGTGGAACCGGTGGGACCTGCAAAGAGCGCAGCAGCCCGCACGGCAGCGGCGACCTGCCCCCACTCTCCCGCAGCCCCCTGAAGAGTCCTAGTCTGAATATTATAGATCTACCTGTTTTGGTGAGTGCTAGTCGAGCAAGTTACGCGGTGCGCTGTGCTTCTGCGATTTCAGCTAGTGTGTTATGTATTCCTAGTTCTAGGAATCGTTCGGTGCTTGTGTGTGAATAGAGGCCTAATGCTACTTTATATGCTTTGCGTATGAGTGCGTCAACCTTCCGGCGCTCCGCCGCTTTCCAGTTGTGGAAGGCCGCGACGTAGGCTACGTGGCTGATTGCGAACGACTGCACTAATTTTCGCAGAGTATCTTCCTTCACGCCTGCATGTCTTGTGGATACCTTCCTCAGGAGTCGTAAGGCTGTGGATATCTTCGTGTCGAGTTTTGCAATGGTAGTGCCATTATGTTGTGAAGCTTCAATGTGGAGTCCAAGCACTCGGAGTGTTTTACCGTGCGGGATGTTTCCTCCGTCTTTCGTCCGTAGGTTGATATCTGGTTGGTCATGTTGTGCCGTTGTTCCACGTGGTGGTATGATGAGAAGTTCGGATTTAGCCGGTGCACATACGAGTCCCGTGCCCTGGTGTTTGTCTTCTATTTCGTCTATTGCCTGCTGCAGCGATGCTTCGATCTCGCCGTCGCTGCCTCCTGTCATACAGAGAGTGATGTCATCAGCGTAGACGGTGTGCTTGACGTTCGGGAGGCTTCGGAGGCGTTTAGCTATCCCGATCATGACCAGGTTGAACAGCAGCGGCGAGATCACTGCACCCTGCGGCGTCCCGATGCTCCCGAGGCTTTTGCTTGGGAGTTCTATGCGGCCAGCAATGATGGTTGTAGTACGGTCCGTTAAGAAGTCTTTAATTTAGGCAAAGGTGCGTTCTCCCATATTTAGTTGTGATACTTGTCGAAGAATGGCTGAGTGATGAACTCTATCGAACGCGCTCTGTAGGTCCAAGCCCAGCACGGCGGGGTTGTCTAGGGTGTGTGTTGGTCGGTTGAGGACTTCATGCTTGATGAGGAGCATGGCGTCTTGTGTGCTGAGCTTGGCCCTGAAGCCGAGTATCGTATCTGGGTAGAGTCCTTCTGCTTCCAAGAACGCCTGCCAGCGATTCATTAGCACGTGTTCGAACACTTTCCCCATACAGGATGTTAGAGAAATGGGTCGCAGGTTCTCGATGTTCCGTGGTTTGCCTGGCTTCGGAATCAGCACTGTTCTTGCGTCCTTCCAGCTTCTGGGTAGCTTGCCTGTGCGCCAGCATGTGTTGTAGTATGCCGTCAGCGCCGCCACCGCAGCGTCGTTGAGGTTGCGTAGCGCCTTATTCGTTACCCCGTCCGGCCCCGGTGCCGACTTGCAGTTGATTGTTTGAAGCACTGCGCGGACCTCCCATTCCTCGATGTCTGCATCCAGTTGAGCATTTGAGGCACCCGTGTAGTTCAGGAGGGGGTCCGGCGGGGTGGACGGTAGGTATTTGTTATTTAGGCGTCTGCAGACCTCTGCTTCGCCAAGCGCTTTCTGTGCTTTGTATAGAGTGCGTACTAGGACGTGCTGTTGCGTTCCTTTCGTCTTATTTTCGTCAAGCAAGTGTCGTAGCAGCTGCCAAGTGCGACTCTTGTGCACTTGGCCATCCGCCTCTTGGCAGACCGCATGCCACTGTTGCTTACAGAGCACCGCACTATGCTTCTCAATGTCCCGATTAATCGTAGCGATGCGTTTGCGAAGCTTGCGGTTGTGCCGCTGACGTTTCCATCTGTTATTTAGTGAATTTCTTGCTTCCATTAGGTGTGCCAATCGACTGTCTACGTGCGGGGTATCTTCGTCTGCCTCCACTTCTGTTGTGGCTGCTCGCGCTGACGCATTGAGAGCGCGCGTCCATGCCTCGATGTCGTTGATTTGCGTCGGCAGGTCAGTGAGGGCTTCTCTGTATTTGTGCCAGTCTCTTACGGTCTGTTTGCGGGTTGTTGGCGTTCTGCCGTGCAGGGGTATTGTGATCTCTAGGATACAATGGTCACTGCCCAAGGTTTCGCCCGGGTTTCGCCACCGAAGGCCGGCTGACTTACTGAAAGCCAGGTCCGGGTTTGTATCGCGTTGCACGGACGTGCCATGTCGCGTAGGTACTGATGGGTCATTCAGGAGTATAGCCTGCTTCAGTGGTTTCCTCAAGCAGGCTACGTCCTTTTGCTGTAATTTTCGAGTATCCCCACGCTGTGTGTGGGGCATTGAAATCTCCGCACAGTAGCACGGTGTGGTCCTCTGCTAGCTGCTCCACCTTGTGTATGAAGGTCCGAAATCTTTATTGATGCTGCTTCGGATTGCTATAGATATTGAAGATGAAAGTGCCTTGCTTTTGTTTTCGGCCTGTGACGACTTCGACTGCCAGGAGTTTGAGAGCGCTGTTGTTGGGTAGGTCGTGTTCGATGTAGTTAAGTCCTTTCCTTATTAGAGTACACACTTCCTGCCCAGCGCCCTTCCCAACCGCTCGCGCGCTGGGTGGGCTAGCGTATGAGCGGTAACCCGGCAGGCGTGGGGGATCTTCGCTGTGCGTTTCTTGTAATAGGATTATGTCTGGTCGCCGGCTGGACTGTCTGATGTGTTGTTGTAGTAGTGCTTTTTTTCCGCGCAGACCATTGGCATTCCACTGCCATACAGCTAGCTCATGCGTTGATGTTCCTCGGGCCATGTCGGGCGGCGGTTTGGGTGCTGGTGGTGGGTACAACTATTTGCCTTGCCATGGCCGCTTGTATGTTGAGTAGTGTATTCTGTACTGTCTGGAACATTTGTTCCACTTGGGTCAGTCGGGTTGCGATGTCAGCCGTTGATGCTTCTAGTGCTGCTAGTCTTATGTTGGTCGATTCTCTTTCAGCAGTGAGGGAGGCTTCTGTATGGGTGAAGCATTCTTCGAGATGTTGAAGGCGTGTCTCATTTGCTTGAGCTTCCACCCCGGTCACTCGTCTCCTCTTCGCTCTAGGTTCGGGTGCGGCAGCTGCGGTTTCCTCTTGCGTTTCTTCTTCGAGCGGCTCTTCAATTGGTATTTCGGTGGGCTGCACAAGCGTTTGCACTGTCACTTGGCGTTGCCCCGGCGTTGATTCCTGTTCTTGGCCTCGGTTGGAGAGGAGCAGGTCAAGCTTTCTATTCATCTCCTGTAGGCGCCTGTCCTGCTCTCCTAGTTGCTTCCTTAAATGTTCGTTTTCTTTACGAAGTTGTAGCACTTCGGGGCTAGCTTGGGGTGCGCTCGCCCGCTGTTGGTGCTGCGCGGCTCCTCGATTCGTTCGCTATCGCGCCACGTCAGCCCACGACGCCGCGCCTTCCCCGAATTGGCTTTTGCAAGTGATTTTGTTGACCGGATTGGCTGCGCCGTCTGCCATTGGAGCGCTGCCGGTTGCTGCCGCGCGGACGTCAGTGCTCGCCATCTGTGCCGCTGCGCCGCTCGGCTGCAGCTGCGGGAGTTGCGCTAAACCTAATGGCGGCTGTTGTTCCGCCATGTGCTTCTTCTCCCAGCGGCGGCGCGTCACCACGTAGGGAATTTTATAGCGGTTCCTGCAACCCGCGACTCTGGTGGGGTGCGTTCCGTTGCAAAGTTTGCAGTGCGGTTTGCATTCTTGGGTTTGGCGCCCCACACGCAAAGTATAAATTGTGCCCGGGAAGCGTATTCCCAAACCATATCCCGTAGGGGCCCAGGCCGACCACACCTCCTAAGCAGGGGCGCAGCCAATGAAGTTAAAAAATTGCAATTTTTTAACCTCCGTGGACGCAGCACCGTGACGTCTCTACCTATATGTGCGCGACTTCATGCAAGGTGGATTTTTTCTTTTTTCCCCCTCCCCTCGTTTCGGCTGCTTTGCGGGCGGCCGATGGTTTCGCTCCGCGGGCAACTTGTGTTGTTCTATTTATATTTTTATTCCTGCTATTTCTTGTTTATACATTTGTATACTTTTTTGCGTGTGTTTGGCTTACAGTTGAGGCATGAGCTGCGACACAGTGCTGGCGAATTAAAAGGCGAGACACTACAGAAGTATATACATGTGGTAGCTAAAAATGCGTCGCAGGAAACAGACACAAACTGCTCATCTATACCCATCAGTGGATCTCTAAAAGTGACAATTTTTTGCCGCCAAGATCACTATCGCAAAAATAGTGCGCCAAGGAGATAACTTTTTTACTTAGTTTTATCTCTGCTGCGACTACCGTGACTTCAAGCTCATGGGCAACTACTCATTAGTCCCAGCGAAAAGAATATACGTATCTGAGTGAGTGTAAAACTGCATTAAATGAGAGGCCATGGGGCCCTGGGGGGGCAAGGATGAGGAGAAAAGGGGAAGGTCACAACTCGCACAATGAACACAGTTGCAGTCTTGGGGTCCTAATCGCAAAATGAACACATTAAAGTCAGTCAGTGGCAGCAAAACGCACAGTTCACACTTAAATGTATAGTTCACACTGTGGACAATGCGGTTCACACTGAAAACAGTGCACGCTGCAGACAGTTCACATTGTATACCGAACGGAGAAGTTGGCCAGGCTGCTACACCAATTTGTAGAGTCTGTTTTCAAGGGCGTACTCGGTAATTGCTTTTAGTGCGGTGGGATCGTCACGGACCCGACTAACATGTTCCTGTTCACTCTAAGAAAAAAGGGTAGAAAAAAGGAGGAAATCGAGGGTTTTCTCCCCTGGACCAGCGAGATTCTCCCTTTAGCTAATTACACGTAGCGCCCTCTGTACGGCCTCTACGAAACACCGAAATCGGGGAGGAAATATTCTCCCCTGTCGTCTGCGATCTGCTGTCGGCGCCGGCGCCGAAAACGAAACCGTTCATCGTTGCACCAGAGTCCGGTTGCACTGTGGCTTTCGCCGATTGGGCGCATACGGCGACTATGACCAACACCTCCCCTGTGATGTGCTGCTTGCTTGTTTTCTCGCTGTCTTTCTTTTTATTATTACCATGTGCCCGCCACGCTAACGCACGGCTCGCCAGCCGTGTGTTTGAAGCACATTCTGTGGGCACCGCTACATGCTTGCTGTGTGCGACTCGCCTGTGCCCTGTTCAACGTTACCACTGCATTTGTGGACGTTTTATACTGACGCCCAAGGGTAAAAGAGGTCAGCGATTATAGCAAACTGCCCCTTTTTTCGTCAACGAGCACGGACCGCAGCATATTGACGCAGCAGTTACCAACAACAAAAGCCCCCATTCGGTAAAATTGGCTGAATGGTTGCCAGACCAGTGGTGCGCTCTACGGTAAAATAGCGAAGGCGAGGCAATAAGTATCATTACCCAAACATACCTTCCGCACTGTTTCGTGAAACGTTTTTTCTTCTTTGAGCTATTTTACTGCTTCTTACAAAACCTCAAATTAATAAAAGTTTGCAATTGCACGAGTTTTATTTGATAAAATAACAAAACCCACCTAAGGCTTACGCACTGCCGTGGGGTATCGAAACAAGCAACGATCTCACTGTTCCTACCTGCATTCTCGGCGATCAGGGTTATAAATACTTTTTCGCCGTTTTAATGTTTAGTTGTGGCTTGTGATCATGCGGACATGTGTGATGTTGTGTAATATTGTGTGTTGCGGACATGTAATGTATATGTTGTGGTGTATTATGCTTGCGATGTTGTGTGTTGCGTGTATTGTGCGTTGGCAGTGCCATTAATGAAGTGTATGTCGCTGTGTTGTGCTATGTTTCTTCCGGATATGTGCCCGCCCACATGCGACCTCTGTTGTGTTGGCTGTAATAATATACGTTATCCATTAAGGAAACCAAGGAACACCTTGATGTAAGTGTTCACTGATGGTGATGCTTAGTAGCTGCCCCTCCCCACCTCTACTTTTTTTTTTGCGTCATCTATCGGTCATTTTTAAACGTTTACGATTGCTTTACTTCGAACACGCCGGGGGGCGAGCATTGTCATCTCCTCGCTCGGACGGTTGCGATGGTTGCGACAGCGACGGATACGTTTTTCGTGTTGCCTGCATTGCCTTTGCACTGAGATTGCAGACGATCCGCGTTTTGATGCATCGGTTGTAGCAAGGTAAGACGACTAACAACAACTGGTTGTTTTCAAACGGCCGCACTGGATGCTTGTGATCTCGAGTGCGGTGAACGGCGGGGTTACGAGCCTTTCGGAAATAAAGGCGGCATTTTGGAAGCAATCGCTATGACTTCTGCTTTGTTTACGGCGGCGCGTTCGCTCTGAACGCGTAGGCGGGGCGCGCAGCGAGACGAATGCAAGAATCGCTTGCTAAACGCAGTTCTGGTGCTCGGTAGGTAATGTCTTTGTTATTTTAGCGCATTTTAAGCGCACACAACCACGGTAACCTACGTATTTGTACTTCCTCGATCCTCAAACCGATCAGCTCGCTAGGCCTTCCTCGCATGACAAGCCTTGCTTGGGTGACGCTGCCAGGGAGGAACACTCCTCCATTAGCTCACGAAAGGGGGAAATCTTCCTCCACTCCTAGGGGTAGAAACGCGCTCCTCCCGCTTAAAGGGAGAATCTTTCTACCTCTTGGGGAGAAATATATGATACATTCCTGTTCCATCCTTAAGGGAGAAACTACCACACCCTTTTTTCTTAGAGTGTTCAGTCGCAGGGGCGGGACCTAGAGTTAAAAGCTGGTGGCGATTACGGTCGAGTAATGGACAGAGCCAAATTAAGTGGTAACGATTTGGTGTGCATTCCCGATTACAGGGGGGGGGGGGGCATCAGCGCCATTCGGATCCTGCTGGAGCTGTCTATTTATAAATAACGTATCTTATGCAGCGAAATCTCTGTGTGCATGGAGCACAAATTGTTAAAAATAACTAATCGACATTGGCAACAGCGTGAGTGGTAGCACGCATGATTACTGATATCAAACTCGGCCTGTAGGCTTCAGTGAAGAGACTGTGGTCAATAGCCCTGTACAGAAGACATATATCAAACTCCTCAAGTACTTCAGTTGCTGTACAATCCAACTATTACTTAGCCCTTGGTTGGTATATATTTTCGATATTGTTTCCCTAAATTGTTATGACCAGCAGTGTAAATTATGCAGAATTCATGACCGAGTGTAAAACGTGTACGTTTGAGCTGGTGTCTTTCTTATCAATGTATCACCCTTGAAAGAACGATTCACACCTTTCATTGCTGTTAACAAAATGTCAATGCTTTCCTTAGTGCCCCTGTTCCTGATAAAAAATAATGCAATGAAGTTATGTTAACGCAATTCAATGTAATAGTGCTTATGAAAGTGCCAAAATGTAGCAGCTCATGCAGCTGTAATATTTCGCAAGAGTAGGACAGTTTGTAAATGTAGTCATGGGTAATTGGCTGCCTTTCTTGTAATCCTTACCTGCAGCACCGAATCGTGTTTTGAGTTGTGTATGTAGTTAAAGAGCACCCAACTCAATTGTATACCCTTCTGTGTGCTGTAGAATGAGCTTGCAATGAAAGTGCTTGCTTCCGGACCGTGTATAATTGCCACATGCGCGTGAAAGCGTCCATCCGCGCGCGCGCACTTCGAGCACCGAGTCGAGCGCTTATTTAGGAACACGATCGGAGGTCAGCGTCAACTTGCAGGTGCGCAAGAAGAGCGCGGAGAGATCAGGAGCTCAGGTACAAAAGGTTAGCTTCTACCACATGTGCGTTAGCTTCCCCAGCGCCGCAGGCCAGCCCCGCCCACGGAGCGAAACCATCGGCCGCCTGCCAAGCAGTCGAAACGAGGGGAGGGGGAAAAAAGAAAAAATCCACCTCGCATGAAGTCGCGCACACATAGGTAGAGACATCACGGTGCTGCGTCCAAGGAGGTTAAAAAATTGCGTCTTTTTTAATCTCTTTGGCTGCGCCCCTGGTTAGGGGGTGTGGTCGGCCTGGGCCCCTACGGGATATGGTTTGGGAATTAGCGCCCGGGAAGGGGCATACATCGGTTCTGTGTCCTACCTTGCCACAGCAGTGGCATACTTCAAAGTGCTGGCGGTATAGGCTGCACTTGACTAGCATTGCACCGTATTTTACATAATTGGGCACTTTGGTGCCCTCAGAAGCTACAATGACCGTGGTTGAGTTCCCTATTCTATGTGCTTCTAGTGCTAGCGGATATGCTTCATGTATTATATTATCCTGAATTTCTTGATGTGAGTCGGATAACGATATGCCCCTAATGATCCCTTTAGTTGTGCCGTTTGGTGCCGAGAAGTATGCGTGGACCTCATATTCTCTGTCTCCGATTTTTAGTAGACTGATTCGTGCATATTTGTCGGCCCTTGCCTCTTGCGGGGTGCTTACTACAATGATGTATTGTGCTACGTTAGTACATATAGTATCCTCTCGTGACTCTTGCAGTGTTGTGCCTGTCGCCGCGAAAATGGCGGGCATTAGCTTTGAGACCTCAGTACGTCCCACGTTAAGTCCGCCGCGGGGCCTGATAACTATATTGATATCCTCTCTCGGCAGCGTTCGAGGCATGCGCGCTGCCTTGCTAATCTTAGTGGTTATCCTTTTAACAAATTTTGCTTGCCTCGCCGCGGGGGCTGCGAGAGTAGTAGTTGAGGCCGGTTCACCTTTTGCCGCGTCGGCCGCGCGCTGTCGATGGCGTCTGCCGGCCACCTGCCAGCCCTCTGTGTCGGTTAGCGCCAGGTCAGTGCCGGCGACCGCCACCGCTGTATTTCCCTCGTTATAGTTCACGATCACGTTCGATGGTTGAGAGTCGTGCTTGGTCTCCGTGTTGTTGTTGGTGTCCATCGTCGCGTTCTCTTGGGGGGTGGTGTCCATTGCGTCGCGTCGGCGGCTGCCGCCGGCGTGCCCCGAGCCGAGCTCGCGCTAGGCCTAGGTTAGGCTTAGCTGGCCGTCCGCGCCTGGGGAACTTTGTTCGTCGGTGGAGAGAAGAGAATTCGTTGCACCTCACCGAATTTGGTGTCAGTCGATTCCTTGGGTCAATGCGCGTTGCTCTGTAGCGGAAATTATTCGATGAGATGAAAGCGCACTGCACAAATGGGCATATTCTACGGAGCAGACGCAACACACGTCTGCTCGCCGTGGCGACCCGCTCTCCCCGAAATGCCAGCACCGCAACATACAGACGTCAAATGCCGTCTGGGAGTGCGATGTCAGCAGCCAAAAAAAGCGTGTAGGACGTGTGCACCAGTTTGTTTGATGCTGCATAGTCATAGCTATAGTGCTACGAAATGCACAAGTGGCATGGAGAGATCGCGCCAAAAGTATATTATTTAAAAGTAGCTTGAGTTATTCTCGGGTATAATAAGGCAACAAAAATTTGTCTAAAAGGAAAGATAATAGGATTCCACTGCACACTTGAGTGTCCTTACATGCTGTCAAGGCCTAAGTATTATGGCTTCCCCTCGATATATTTATCCAACAGTTCTGTACTGCTACATCATCTTTGCGTCTCGTTCTTCCATTTTGTTTCTTCGTCTTTTCGCGCGAATTACTTCAACCTGCCGACAGCAAAGCTTCTCAGGCGCCAATGCTTCCCCAGAATACGAGTCTCCGTGGCTCGCGTTCGCCCGTTGTACTCACGTGCCGGTACACATTTAGATCGTTCGTAGATGCGTTTACGTATTGCGCAAAAAAATCGTTGTATGGGTGCACTCTTCGTTCACGATATAAGCCTTTGAAGGTTTGCCGGTCAATTGGACGCACTTTCAGTGAAGGCTGGATGCACTTTTAGCTTTCACGCGTCTCTCAACTTTCTGTAGGAGGGGCGTGGTAAATTTTTCTGGAAAGTGGCATGCAGCGGCGCCTTATGCTAAGCGCAGAGCCAGCGGCGCGATTCTTGGCAACGGTCGGCATGCAGCCACGTAACGGTCACTCCTTTTAGCTTCTGGGCGTTATTCTCGACTTCATCTTTTCGCGTGAATTCCGCTTTTATTTTTACATAACCGGTTACGCTCAGGTGGTACCGGTAGGCGCCTATTCCTCTTTACTCAATGTCGGCTCAGTGGCTGTGGCATTCTGCTGCTGAGTCCAAGGACGCGGAGTCGATTCCGGCCACTGCGCCCGCTTTTCTGATGGAGGTGAGAAGAGAAGATGCCTGTGTGTTCCAGATTTTGGCACGTTAAAGATACCCAGGGCGTCAAAATTCATCCGGAGCCCTCCACTACGGTGCGCCGCACTATAGATGTGTAGCGTTGGCGCACTAAATTTAATAATGAATCAATATTTTAAGGGATTACTTTTTCTTGGAAACATATTGCTCTTTACAAAAACATGACGGCTCCGTGCTGATGTGGTAACACAGACAGCTTTTCTTCAACTTGGGAAGCCAAATCATCAAAATTTATAAGGTCTAGTGAACCCTCTTAGTGTATACCACTCTTAAACATAGTTGGTTGAATTAAAGGTTTTTATTCATATTTATTTATTTGCATTGCCTGCAACACTGATAACCTATTGCAGCAGAGAGATATACACAAATACATGAAAATAACTCGCCTCATGGAAAAAAGAGAAGATGGTGTGTGACACAAATCAGCACAATAGCGCGTCAGATGTAGAAGCAATGTCATCTGGATCTGAAAGTGTATTCGTGCATATTGCGAGAGCTCCTTCATGATGTCTATTTGAATACATATGTTTCAACTACATGCCTAAGAACACTACCGAGAAGCTGTTTCTTAACGTTGTGTTAGCATCCTATGAAAGGAATTTGGGTTGCCTTTCATCCCAGATTACCCAGCAAGCCTACCGCAACATTCTACGTGGGCCCATCTCTCTTCCCGCCTCACGGATACTTATTTCAATCAACCACCTCCGCGACCTCTGCTTCGTCTGGAACCGTGGACACTCGTCCCTAGAGGAAAATGAGGCGGCTCACTCCGCTGCCCGCTACTCTTCCACACCGGACATTTCGCTCAGGGTCAGAACCCACGCCCCAGCTTCCTCCGCCTCCCGCTCTTCCATCACGCTACCACAACCCAACGGCCCCTCAACTATCACTTCTGCCCCTCTCTTAATACTACGTAATGGTGTCGGCTTACCAAAAAACCCTATTGCTCCCTCCCAATCCCAACCTTTCCACTGAGCAGTGGGAGGGCCTGCTGACCATCCGCCACAAAGCTGGCCTGATTTCCTGGTCACCCGTGCTAGGGCTGTTTTCGAGACCAAGGGTACCTCGCTGAGGACAACCCACCCCAGCGAGTGACGACTCAAGCCCCACCGTTTGTTTGCTCGAACATTTATTTTCGTCGCCTGCCATGGTATTATAGGCCAGTTTCTAGAAATAAGGAGTAAATACGTACCAACGATCACAATACCAGGCTGGAAGCAAACACCGTTACAACATGATACTAATGAACGCCTAAATTTACACATTTTTCGCCGCACAAGCTACAAAACAATGTTGTTCAGTTAATTGAGAGTTTTAGGGCCTATAAACGGTACCTCCGGCGAGGTCGTTCCGTTCCGGCCAAAATCATTCCGGCGGCCGGAACGCCCGGCGGATGGCGGGGTTGAAACGGTCTCTCCGTCACACCGCGCACTCCGGCGCCGCTAGAGCCATCTTATTGGCCGGCGAGTCCAATGACGTGCGTGCAATGCTTTTACTTTTTTTTATTAATGCGTGCTCGATTCGAAGACGTTTGTTGTGTACTTTCGGCGTTGAGAGGCCGCGATATGGATTTACGCGAACTTCAGTAGTGTGAGAGCAGTCTGGAAAAACTAACCTGACCTGGGTAATGGTCGTGCTTGCGCGAGAAACTCGCAGCGCCCCGCGTCGTGTGTTGCACCTGGGCGTCAATATTTGTGTAAAGCACAAAGCTACATAACAAGCTGCCAGCCGGCGCCCGCGCGACTGCACAAAGGCAATCGTAGGTAAAAACTGTCGGCAGCTGATTTCAAGCAACGCACGTACATACCGCGGTTTGCTGTGCATGTTTACGCCATTTGTTTAGATACCCTTATTTATCATCGCTAGGCAGCTACTCCAGGATACTGATTATTAAAACCAAACAAGCCGCGGATCTCGTTAGGGGCGAACGGATCTGATAGTACAGTGAAGCTAGAAGTGTCTAGTTCATATCGTAGCATCGCCCCCGCTCCCCCGCCGACCTCCCGCTTGTCATATTCGACCCGTAGCCGTAGGACACCGCGAGACGCCGCCGCTTCCCATCACTTATTTAGCCTCCGCAGGAATTTAGATCAAGGGTCATAATATAGTTTTAAACCTACAATTTCATTACCCAACAGCGCTTGCGCAAGTTTATTCAGATTAGATTTTAAGTGACCCCAGTTTGCGAACTGTTCAGTCAACTGGGGCGGGTGGATCGCCATATCCCCCCCTTAACAACAAGTACCCATCTTCCAGCCTCTCCCTCACACAAACCCCTAACAACTCCACAATTCCGTAAATATTTTAAAATGACTGCAAACCAAGCAGCCTCATCAAGAAATGAGCATGACTAAGCCCTAGGAATACCCATGTACGCTCCAAACGAAAAACATGACGCGTTGGGTGTGCGCAACACTTTCGAAGAACAAATCAAGGCGCAAGCCGTGCAACACAATGCGCACCTAGAGCACCTCACCAAGACAGCCGCGAGCAGACACCTATTAGACAGCCTGCGCATTTTATACGAGAATACCGTCGGCGACAACATCTCCACCCCTGCGGAGAGATCTGTGAGTCCAGGAACTTGAGGAAATCCGCACGTTGTTTGTATTGACACAGCCACGTGGAGCTATGGTTTCAGCCGCTACCGACTGCTCGAGAAAAGTTCTTGAACCCTGCTCCACCCAAACAACTAAAGGAGGACGAAGAACTGGCCTTTGCCCTAGCCCTATATAGCAGCTACCCAAGTGCGGAAAACGATTAGCGATTCCCATCAAGCGATCTGCAAAAGGAAGAATTTCCAGCGGAAGGCGCAGGATCTTTACCCGCCATGAGACGAACCAAAACACCAGACCCCCGCACATGTGGCACTACAAGGCAACGAACGGGCCAACGAGGCTGCCCGAGATTTCACCCACCAAGATTTCGGCGCACGATAAAGATCCTCAGGTGGTCAAAATTAATCCGGAGCCCTCCACTACGGCGCGCCTCATCGCCTGCGTTGCGTTGGCGCGTTAAACCCCACAATCAATCAAATCAATCTCACCCACCAAGAGCCCCAGCACACATTCCACAGACAACTCCAAAGATCGCGTCTGTTCTTGCCGAGACGTGCTTGTTCACTACAAAGGGGAAAGACGAAGCCACCCGGCTGCTGGCCCCTCGCTCACCAAGAAACAAGAAGTGGCGTGTAGACGTCTCAAGATGATCACTTATCCAAACCCAAGGCTGTACTGGCCCTTCCATTTGAAATAGACAACGCTGGATGTAAACACTGCCCAAAGCTTGCGACCTTGGCTCGCATGCTATGGGAACGCCCCAGTATACAGAGACATGGGTTCGAAAATTCAAAAGGAACATTTATTATCACTAGTAAGGAGCAATGGGAAACAGTGCCGCACAGCGAAAAGCCTGAAATCCAACAGTGGGCCATCCAAAGGAAGACATCGCCAGGTGTTAAGGCATCTTGGCTGTCGTCTAGAATGCCACAGGCCTAAATAGGCCTCCCCTTTCGACCGCATAAAGTTATTTCCTCCTCCTCCGGATCGATCGAAGTTCAACATTTTCTAAACTAGCCATAGGATTTACTTGAAGTGAATTTAGTGCTGCAAAATATCACGAGCTAATTGCTAATTGGGCATATTTCAGAAAACTTCAGAAAACTTTATTTTGAGAAAACACTCAAAATAAATTCAACAAAACCCAAATTTAATGTCCACATGTGCCCAAATGCCCAGCTGTCAGTTGTACCACTGATGACGACCTTTGAAGGTTGGAATTCTGCAAATGCACGCAGCATTGTTTGCGAAACAGGGACTACAAGTTTATAGTGGCATGGGAGCACAAAGGGAAAGACACGTGAGCGTGGGGGTGCAAAAAAACATCTCTTGGTGCAACATCATCCACCCACCAGTTACGTATCCAGGATTTCATTTCGGGTGAGGATTGGGGCCAAAAAAGGTAATAGAAGAGCATGAAAGGATGAAAGTGCACACAAAAAAAATACAAGCCAGAGCAAGGAATTCATTACAAAGAAAAACAGCTTTGTTATCTAACTCAACAGCCCGCACAAGCACTGTTTGAATTGCCTGCACAGTGGACGAGCAGATATCACCCTCATACCGAAGATCCACAAACCTCCAACTACGCCTGTACCTCTTCTGTTGGCAAAACATTTGAACACTTGGTACATACAAAAATCACCACGCACCTTGAACAAGCGGACAGTATCCTTATGCCATGTTTGGCTTTTGTACCGGACTGTTGGCTCAACACGCGCTGTTACAGCCAAAAAAGGCGAAGAAAAAATTCTGGAGGCTCCGTTACATCACCTCTCTTTTTCAATGCTAATTACTCCACTCACCCATAAGACTTCACCAAATATCAGACCTTCACCAAATCTCAGACCTTCATTACACTCTCTATGCCGACAACATCATACTGTGGACAATTCAAGGTCAGTCGGAGCCGACACGACACCCTACAGCAAGCTATAGATACAATCAACACGTATCTCATACCAAAAGGGCTACGCTGCCAAGCCGAGAAGTCTGCACTACTGATGCTTCGCTTACGCACGCGAGAAAGACCTGCCGAAACCCCATCAAATTCTACTCTGGCGATTAAAAACACTCCTATCCCCCAAGTTTCTGCTCTGTGTAATCTTGGCGTTCCTTTGCATCGTGATGGCCCGAGTGCTGTTCTTAGCCTCCAACTCACTAAAGCATGTTCGCAACTTACATGCCTCACTCAACGTCTAAGACACCAACACGCAGTACTCAGAGAGGATGAATCTTGCAAGCAAGCTCAAACAGGCCCTGCTGCTTAGTCGCATCACCTACAGGATGACTTATACTCCAGTTGAACATGGGTCTTTGGGACCAAAAAATTGCCCAAAAAAGCATTTTTTTCAGGTATCACTTTTCTCTTGATTTGCAGTTTTTCCCCCAAGAATTCCATATGTGGAACAGTGCCACCGACTTATAAAAGCCATAGAAGCCCAATTTTAATAAAGAAATAATTATTTTCCCATAATTCCACACTTTTTCGCCTCGAGTGGTATCGCAGTGATACAAAACTCTCGAGAGGTACTATCAGCATCAAATGAAACGCTAACACGAAAATATGAACCTGAACACACAAATAGCACTATTTCTTTCCATGCAAGTTAAATGACGCGTCGCTTAGTTACAAAAACAAAGTTCGAAACAGGGATTTCCAAACATAACAATAGCAAGCCATTATATGAACTCTACGAACAGTACTTTTCAATTTTGCACGTTCTGGTTCATATTTTAATGTTCGCGTTTCATTTGACGCCAATAGTACATCCCAGCATGTAGTGCAGCTAGAAATGATCGTTTCTTTCGCACTGTGAAGCTGAATGTGTAAGCCATGCGATATGGGAAGCAGATTTTGCATTTTGTGTTTCAGTAGTTGTTTAATTAGCATTATTTTTAATTGGTTAGCAGTAGTAGTTCAAACCTAGAAGTTAGAGTTGGTGTAAACTTGTATGTGATTGCAAAACAAAAAAACTGCTTCACGTTTCATTCTCCACCACTTCTGGTATCTATTCATGTCTTGCTGGCAATCTTTTGTTGAATAGTTTTTTTTTATACTGTTCTCAAAAACAATCAAGGAATTCTTTTAATTAACACAGAAACTAGTTGCCTCACATCAAAACTAATTAGATATTTGAAATCAGCTAAAAAAACTGAACAAGCCCATGAAGTTTCATCAGAATTGGCTGGAAAAAAAAAGTTTCTGGAACCAGTGTTTCCATGGAAAGCCTACAAAACGGCCCTTCACCTGCCCACCTTTACACCCTCACAAAAACTCTTGGGCACCCACAACACAAACTCACTCAAGTTCACCTTCAACTTGCCACCTAGCATAATCAGAAGTTCCAAGCAGGAAAATTGACCCAGAATGCAATACTGCACCGGCTAAGGAAATGATTACACACATGGTGGAGGGGCGTGTTGGCTATTGAAATGAACTTTACATGAAGTTTTGTTCACCTCACATAAAATTAAAGGTAGAAACTAGCAGGAGCAGCAAAAACATTTTTCAAGACAACAATCAGTGTAAGTTCTACTGCTTTTCATTCAACTTAACAATTTTAGGCTTTCATATTTCCCAAAATTTAGGCTTTCATATTTCCCAATTGCAGACAGCCGGCTGCTGTCTGCAACAATCTTCGTGGATGTCTAGCTTACTGCAATAAAATTTAAAATCGTGCGCGCGCTTACACGAATTGTCGCGGTCATTGCGGTGAACAGCATCACGGCAGCACATCACATACAACCAGTGGCACACAACAGTCGCCCGTACACAGCGCATCGGCGCGAGACCCTGGCCGTAGTCGTTGCCGCACCGCGAACTCCCACGGGCCACGGTCGGAACTTTTAGAAAGCAGTGGCACACAACAGTCGCCCGTACACAGAGCATCGGCGCGAGACCCTGGCCGTAGTCGCCGCACCGCGAACTCCCACGGGCCATGGTCGGAACTTTTAGAAAGCAGTGGCACACAACAGTCGCCCGTACACAGCGCATCGGCGCGAGACCCTGGCCGTAGTCGTTGCCGCACCGCGAACTCCCACGGGCCACGGTCGGAACTTTTAGAAAGCAGTGGCACACAACAGTCGCCCGTACACAGAGCATCGGCGCGAGACCCTGGCCGTAGTCGTTGCCGCACCGCGAACTCCCACGGGCCACGGTCGGAATTTTTAGAAAGCAGTGGCACACAACAGTCGCCCGTACACAGAGCATCGGCGCGAGACCCTGGCCGTAGTCGTTGCCGCACCGCGAACTCCCACGGACGCACACAGAACTGACAGCTTGCTCGTTTGTCACTCCTTGGTCCATTTTGGACGATGGCGAGTACAAATGACGCTGTCAACTTCTTCAAGCACACTCACGCACACCCAAAAACAAGGACAGGTCAGCCGTCACCAACATATACATCGGGGTATGCTTGCTGCCATAATATCGCGGCACTGCGGATCTCAAACTAAGCGCAGTGCAGGTATGCTTCCGCCGGCACAAACAAATGCTTCGTGGATTTATACCTCGATTCAAGCAGTCACAAAATAGTCGCGACGTACTATAAGCCGGTGCGACTATTTTCCTCCGCATCGCTCCGCTTGAGCAACGCCGCCATGTTGTTTAGCCTGAAACCTTCTGATAGCCATCATTGGCCAGTAGGAGATCGGTAGGAACCAATCAGGGCGTTGGATGATGGCTGGCGAAACGCGTCATCATCGCGGTCCGGCGAAAAGTTGAAGTTGGCCAACTTCTGGCGGAGAGCGATTTTCGGCCGGAAGGCACCGCGTTCCGGCCGCCCGAATGATTTTGGCCGGGACGGAACGACCCTGCCGGAGGTACCGTTTATGGGCCTTTAGCAGACCGTCCGTTCCGTCACGTACGTTGCTACCGGGTTGACCGGAAACCGTCTACGCCTGCGCGAGCGGAAGCGCGAGGAGGAAGGG
Organism: Haemaphysalis longicornis; assembly: GCF_048455015.1. Lineage (NCBI taxonomy): Eukaryota > Metazoa > Arthropoda > Arachnida > Ixodida > Ixodidae > Haemaphysalis > Haemaphysalis longicornis. Next base: position 40,804,626 of record NW_027526385.1, on the reverse strand, counting down.
CGAGGAGGCGCGGACATTGCGAAGACAGGCCAGCGAAACTACTCCCCCTACCGTGACGAATGCCCGAGTGCCCAGACGGGTCCCGGCCAACACGCTAACTACGTACCGGACGGAACCGACGGACTGCTAAAACTCTCTAATGTTTGTGGGAATCGTGGAGAACCGCGTCCCGCGATCCCGAGCCGGCGCGCGCTTCGGGAGAGACTTGTGTAGGGTGCCTGGATGTTCCTCCTCGCCCGCCCCTCCGTGAAGGGTGGAGACATTCTTTGCAGGGTCCCTCGCCGCCGCGACCGGTTTTCGGAGCCGCCGACCGCCATTACGAATCCCGCTACTGCGGCGGAACCGCCGAATTGTGCAGCGGCCGACGTGCTGTAACTGTCTGGCCGCGATTAGCGGCTCAAAATGCCTGGTTGCTGCGTGCCTCTGTGCACAAACCACTGCAGGAATGGTTGGCGAATGTTTCTGTGGTGGTATCTTGTGCAATATTTTTAAATGATCAAGTGGAGGTGCTGAACCAGACACGTACTTTTGGGATTTCATTGCATCATTTTGAGTATTATAACGAGATGTGGCTGTGTGTAGCAAACTGGGAGACTTTCTGTTGTAATCAGTTCCCCTTGAATTATATTTCATGACTTCTTGCTTTGTTTGGTTGTGTTTGTTTGTTTTAACTTTTTACCAAATGATTCCCAATTGTGAATCGATTTTTCTTTTTTCTGATAGTTTTCTTACAAGTTCCCCTCCTCCATTTTTGGAGGTAGGTCCACTAGAGCTGTGCACGGGCCCGGGCCGGCCCGAAAGCCCGAGCTCGGCCCGACCGCGCGGGCCGGGCTCGGGCCGGGTAGCATGCAATATTTCGGGCCCGGGCCGGACTCGGGCTTGAACCAAAAATTTTGTCGGGCCGGGCCGGTCCCATCCGGCCCGGGCAGTTCCTGAGGCACGGCTATCCTGTGCAGCAAATTCTAAATTGTTGGCAAGAGAAAGTTTTTTTATATTTCCGGTAAAGTGAAACAAAAAAAAAGGAAGTGCTGATTCCCTACCGCGCCGTTAAAAGATATGATAAAAAAACGATTGCACTTAGAAAGCCTTCACATCAATAAAAGAAACGTCTGGGTCCCACCAGCTTAGTTCGTGCTGCTGAGCACGAGGTCGCGGGTTCCATTCCCGGCCGCGGCGGCCGCTTTTCTGATGGAAGCGAAAAGCAGAAACGCCCGCGTGTACGAGATTTCGGCGCGCGTTAGATCCCCAGGTGGTCAAAATTAATCCGGAGCCCTCCACTACGGCGCACCTCATCGCCTGCGTTGCGTCGGCGCGTTAAACCCTACAATCAATCAAACCATCAGCTTAGTGGGAGAGAGCGGGCCAGGAAACGAGGACACTCCAGCCACCGACTACAACATGATTGTATTTGCTCTCTCCTTTTCAAACTAAAACAAACAGAACAAACGTGGCCTGGATTTCGCAGTGTGTGCAATGTTTGAAGAACCAATTTTCTAAGCAGAGCCCATAATTATTTCCCGCAAGAATTTCTTTAGAGCCATGACTAAAGGCAAGAAAGAACTGAAGCGCAGATAAAATCATGCTGCCAACGTAACTAGAAGGAAAGACAAAAATTTCAGCAAGGAATGGAAGAACGCAAGGTGCGATATCTGTTGAAGAATTACAATAATAATAAAAATCACCTTACTCGGAATCATTTAAGGTATCCTCGGATGTGCCTTGATTTAGAAGGCTGGCAAATGAAGTTACACGGCTACCGAAAAAAAAAAAGCTTCTAAGTGAGGATAACTTGTACAAAGTTCGGTCCAAGTTTAAAGGAAATTTAAATCTTAGACAGTCGTATTCGCTTTGTGCTTACGCTTTTTAGGTTAACAACAAACATCTTCAAGTTCATGTTAATATCCTGTCGGACTAGGAATGATATTTAAAAACACTCTGGCGGGCTCGGGCCGGGCTCGCGCTCAGATTTTGAATATTCGTCGGGCTCGGGCCGGGCTCAATTTTATGAATTTCTCGGGCCCGGGCCGTGCCCGGGCCGTGTCTCTATCAGGGCGGGTCGGGCCGGGCCTAGAAATTTCGGCCCGTGCACAGCTCTAAGGTCCACCCCCTCACCCGAAATTAACTTCTACATGCTGCGCCACTATTTACTGTACCTATTAAATGGCTTCGCCGATTAGGCATTTTTGTTCATTTACAAAGCGTTTACATTTGGTGCTTCTTGGCAGATTTTTCTTTTTTTTTCTTTATGTGTTAACCGCGGTGCTTTAGATAAGCCTCTGCTATTTCGTCCATTCACTTTTAGCTTTTGTTTTCCCCTTGGAGATACAACTACATACACTACTACAACAACTGAGTCTTCGCTTCGCCATTTGCGCATTATCTTGCATATACAAGGTATGCTTTTTGCGGCTATGATTTTCGGTAAAGAAGGCTCATGATTAATATCAGTTAACTGCGAAATCAGACAGACTTAGTGGAAGAACAGGGCGATTCATGTAACATACCTCTCCCGCGAAGTCTTTTCACAATACATTGCCGGTCGAACGCACTTATATAAGACGCAACTTTTTCGCAGATGAGATTTAACACCAAAACTAACGATCAAGAAGCGAGCCTCAGTGATGCATTATTATGCGTGTTACATTTAAAAGTGTAGAGACATTGCGCTGACTTAAGTTTACAAAACAAAAAAGTAGGAGACGCACGTATAGGCGGTAGGCACGGATGCGCCTCTGTGTGCCGTGTTTCTCCCGCTATTTCATCTTGTCGACTTAGCTAGCGCAGTGTTTTCACTGTTAAGACGTACAAACAAGCCCACAAATAAGTTCTCCTTCCCTCTGGAAGCGGTTTGTGGCCACGGAATGCTGTGCATATAAGAATCCGATAGGACATCCCCGTGCTTGCAGCGCGCTGCCCCAGCGGCGGGGATCGACATGGCGGCTTCCGTAGCAGACGACGCAGTTGTCCCCACCCGTCACGGAGGGGCGGCGAGGAGGAACATCCAGGCACCCTAGACTTGTGCGCTGAAACGGGTGCGGCGCTCCGCTGGTTCGTTGGCGTCCCCCGAGAGATGGCACCACCGATCTTTAGTGCGGGCATAGGAGCGCGGGCCCGGGCGGCGCGAACGTGTGCGCGCGGGAGACAGGGAGAGTCTCGTCGGAGACCCGGTCGGGGCTGGTTCGGCGGAACATCGCGGCGGTGGCGGATACATGTATCTCAGGTGGGAACTTTGTTTGTCGCGCGCCGTGAGTGCCTGCCTCCCGTTCGCGGTCACGACCCGGACGGCGTGATTCGTGAACGCCGTCGAGCCTTGTGCTCGCATGCTTTGGGATTCCCCAAATAACCGGCTGTGCTTCGGCACTACTGTCTACTGTGTTCTCGTATCGGCGAACCTCGCTGGGCTGCCGTAGGCATGGGAGCCCGCGTGGTTTACACGCCGGGAGCTAGCGTGGGGGCCTACCCCAGAGTGCTGGCAAGGTCCCCGAGGAACCCCTCAAATATCCCACATGTTACAGCCACCGAGCATTGCATTTCATAACGTTTGGATGACGACGTTCTTGAAACTACCTCGCGGAAAACTGTATATTCAGAGTCAATACTTTTGCGTTTAGCATGAAGTTCAGTCCTGGCGTACGTGCATGAGTCATTATATTTTGCCTCCACATTTAAGCCTTCACGGAATTAAGCGCCAATTGTGTTCCGATTGAAACATTCAAAGCGTAAAACTGTAAAATGCCTTGTTGCTACGGAACAGTAGCCATAGATGTTTCGAGCTGTTACTGTGGTTATGGCCGCGTTGAGATACCCAAGCGATAACCTGATTCTTTGAGTTATAACTTTATTGAATTCCATGAAGAACGGCGACATGTCGAAGCAGTTTTACATGCCCAAGAAGAACATTTTTTGCCAACACTAGCAGAGTGGCGACAGGGTAGCGCAACCAACTGTCTCCCTGATGTTTCTCCGGTCGATTACAACTTGAAAGGAATTTGTCAACGCCAGCTTGACATACATAAACTGTGAATTTGCTGTATTCTGACGAAGCTTTGTCACTAGAGCGTCACGAGATAATTGTAGCAAGGCACGTTTTCCGGTGTCTGCAAGAACAAGATATCCCAAGAAAAAGAAGATATTCCGGATTCAACGCACATCACCAGCACTACTACTAGTGTCAGACGGGAATGTCAACTGGTTACCATTCCGCTGCTTTCCACAAACCGCATTTTAAGTCAGAGATATTCCAGTAACAGAACCTCCTGATTATCTTAAATGGGAGCAGTCAAACTACACTACACCAGGAAAACGATAAACACAAGTGTGGAATTTTCGCAATGTGCGTAAGAGAACAACGCACGTTGCATGAAAAAAAACGACAGCAAGGGGAACCGAATACCTGGAAGAGATAGCGGAATGGTTGGAATAGCCAAAGGAAATTTATGGGCAGACAAAAAAGAAAAGACATTGATGCACCCATGCAGTCCATTGGCAAAGTGGATATCGAAATATAGCTCAATGTACGTGTGTACAGTTCTTCACGGACCTGTTGCTCGGTTTAGGTGAAAGAAATGGTATTTTGGCGTAGCTACATACAGTTTTTTTCACGTTGAAAAAGAATACCTATTCCTGTTCTTATATTGCATAGAGATTGCCCTCCAGACAGTTTAATAGAGCTAGCCGTCGTGGGAATTTCAAAGGCACGTTACGTTAATTGTGAGAGACGGTGCGCCATCCTGTAAGAGCTGCGCTTGAATAAAAACAACCACGTCCTACGGGCGAACTACACCAACATGAAAGCTGAAGTGGACTGAAAACTATTGAGGGCAAGAACACTGGGCGGAATTGGTTGACTTAAGAAGGGTTCCTCTCTGGCGTCGTTCCTTTTCATGCTATATGTTGCTCATATTTAGGAACAACAGGAGGCATGACACCCTAGCTCTTAGTTCGAGCATAAGGCCGGTGCGCCGACATGTGAAGGTAGATCCTGGCGCTGAATGATGGGGATGTGTCTTTCCTGATTTGCAACTCCCCAAAAGAATTAAAAGCTTACAATTAGAGAAGTAAACCCAAATGAGCAGCGGTGGAACAAATAAATAGGAGGATATTTCTGGGGTTAAAAACTTCGCAAAGCGACGTTGACTACTCGGGGAGGCATCATCCAAGAACGAGATATTACCGCGTACATGGAGCTAAATATTATAATTGCGGGATGAGAGTGCTTCAGTACACACTTAAGTAGAACCACTAGTCTGGTGAAGAATGAAAGGAAAACAGTGTTAGGGTCACTGAACCCTTATAAATTAGAGCTTTGTGAAAGGTGGGGCAGTGACAGGCCAAGCATGCGACAATGCGTTACACCCTGCCATTCAATATGATGGAATACCCGTTTGATCGAATAACTTAAAAGGGGCAAGAAGAGCACTGAGTTGACAACTCGCAGAGCAGCGCTTTGTTAGCTGAAGGGATGTCTGGTGCCCTACGTGCGCGCTTGTCACGGGTTTCGAGGTGATTCTCTAAACAGGGAACAAGGTAAGGAACACGTGCACCACGTAATCATTTAGTTGTCAAGCCCCCCCCCCCCCCCCCCCCCCCCCAATAGGTGCCAGCTCATCATCGCTACATGCCGCCATTAATTAAAGGGCAAAATTATGTTCTGCGAGAGCAGTTAATGTTGCAAAAAGCAGATTATACCCCTGAAGGCTTGGTGCGTTCAATAGAAGCAAGGCAACAAACGTTAGGTAAACTCGAGTTTTATGGACCTTGTTTTCGCTCCGCCGGGTAACAAGGCAGCGCGGCGACGCAGTACAAAGGAGGTAGATCAATTTGCATGAACATCACCTGGTGAAGCCACAAGGTAAGGAATGCCTCGGAAAAATTCTACCTCGTGTAACAGAACAGCGGCAAGCAATCACCCTCCCTCTGGCTGCATTCTAAAGCTGACCATAAGACGTCTTCTACAGAACAATCGCCTCTTGGGTGCTTGATTACGATGTCTGTAACATGCACACGTTTACGTCTTTGCTGGTGCTCTGTAGCTTAAGTACTGAAAGGTGACAAAAACAGAGTGGTCGTCCGCTGTTTTCTGTTGGTAATAGCTTCCGAAATTCCCGTGAAAAAATTTGAAGATCCGAGCAGCAGTCACAAAGACGCAAATGATATCGCTGGAGCAGCTCGCTCGGGAATAACCAGTGTTCAAACTGCAGAGAATTTATACCAAGATATTGTTACGAGGCGAGGATGCGGAAGAGAAGAATGTATTTAAAGTATTTACACTATTTACAGGAAGAAAGGCTGGGCTACCGCTAACATCCAGAACGACCCACAAGAGACCTCGTCGTCTTCCTCTACCAACAACCGTCGCTGGACGCATTGTTCTTGCTTGTGGACCAATCCCTCAGAACTACATCGTTCGTCATCTCCTAGTTTGCGCCGTGGCATTACCCCCCGGCGGAACAAGCGCCGGCGCGGCGCTACGGCGAATCCAGGAGGGGCGGTTGGTACGGCTTCAGCCGGACTACGTGGACAATGTCGGTAGAAGGTGCACGAGTCAACGAGGGTGGAGAAACTGGGAAGATCTCATACGTGACATCCGTCACTTGACGTAGCACACGATACGGGCCACAGTACCGGGGCAGCAGTTTTTCAGAATGCCCGACTTTGCGGGTAGGACAAGGGACAAGAGGAGGACAAGGGATCCCGGTGTGAAGTGGACCACGCGGTGTTTGCGGTCATAAATCGTTCTCTGGACAGCTTGCGAGGAATAAAGTCGGTGGCGGGCTATCTGCCGCGCGTGATCAGCGCGGGCAATGGCTTCACTGGCGTACTCCGACCGCCGTAGCGGTAGGTCGCCCGACGTGGGGAGGAGTGTGTCCAATGGTACAGTAGGATCACGGCCATATAGAAGGTAGAATGGTGAATATCATGCGGTATCATGCCGGGATGAATTATAAGCGAAAGTCACATAAGGCAGCATGACGGTCCCAGTCGCGATGGTCTGCAGAAATGCAGCAAGAGAGCGTATCTGTCAGGGTTCGATTGAGGCGTTCCGTGAGGCCGTTAGTTTGGGGAGATAGCTTGTGCTTAGCAGAGCATGAGCGAAGAATATCGTGAATTACTTGGGAGAGGAAGTAACGTCCGCGGTCAGTGAGCAACTGTCGAGGTGCGCCCTGCTGGAGAATTATATCCCGAAGCCGAAAATCGGCTACATCTGTAGCACAGCTGGTCGGCAATGCACGCGTGATGGCGTAGCGCGTGGCGTAATCGGTCGCGACAGCAATTTACTTGTTTCCCGATGAAGACAAGGGAAAGGGGCCAAGCAGGTCTAGACCGACACGGAAGAAAGGTTCTGCCGGGATGTCAAGAGGCTGGAGCTGGCCCGCTGGAAGCGACGTTGGTGCTTTTCTGCGTTGGCACTGGTCGCAAGCCCTGACGTAGCGGCGTACGGAACGGTATAGGGCAGGCCAGAAGAAACGACGGCGGACTCGATCATAAGTGCGAGAGATGCCGAGGTGCCCAGCAGTCGACATGTCGTGAAGCTGCTGCAGCACAGTGGAGTGTAGGTGCTGGGGAACAACGAGCAACAGCTCAGGACCATCGGGACGAACATTGCGACGGTATAGGATGTTGTCACGGAGCAGAAACATTGCCGTTGAAGTGTCGGGTGAGGCCGAGTTAAGGTTGTCTATAATAGATCGTAGTGCCGGGTCATGACGCTGCTCTTCCTTAATGCGAAGAAGGCCAGAGATAGTGCACAGAAAAGCTGCACCATCATCTTCATTGTCGTCGGGTGGGTCGACAGGGTGGCGGGACAGGCAATCAACGTCTTGATGCAAACGTCCAGATTTGTATTTTACATCAAATATATACTCCTGGAGACGCAATGCCCACCGACCTAGCCGCCCTACGGGGTCCTTTAGCGAAGAGAGCCAGCACAGCGCGTGATGGTCTGTCACGACCGTAAACGGGCGGCCGTGCAGGTAAGGACGGAACTTGGTCACTGACCACACAAGAGCGAAACATTCTCTTTCAGTGATTGAGTAGTTGCGCTCTGGGGTGGAAAGAAGGCGGCTGGCATAGGCGATAACACGCTCCAGTCCACCTTGTCGTTGCGCCAAGACCGCCCCGATACCGTAACCACTGGCATCCGTGCGGACTTCTGTGGGCGCATGAGGATCAAAATGAGCCAGAAGTGGTGCATTGGTGAGCACGAAAACTAGGGTGGTAAAAGCGGCCATTTGATCGGAGCCCCAGGAAAACGGAACGTTTTTCTTCAGCAGGCCGGTAAGGGGTCGGGCAATGTGCGCAAAGTCCTTGATAAACCCGCGGAAGTAGGAACAGAGTCCCAGAAAGCTTCTGACGTCTTTTGTTGAGCGCGGTGCCGGGAAGTTCAGGACTGCGCGAACTTTATCCGTGTCGGGTTGAACTCCCCTGGCGTCAACGAGGTGCCCCAGGATTGCTATTTATCTACGGCCGAAATGACATTTTGAGGAATTTAGCTGGAGACCCGCCCGTCGGAAAAGTGCCAGAATCTCAGAAAGGTGCTCGAGATGGGTGGTAAACGAAGGCGAAAAAACGATAACATCGTCCAAGTAACAGAGGCATGTGTACCACTTAAAGCCCTGGAGCAGTGAGTCCATCATGCGTTCAAATGTTGCTGGAGCGTTGCAGAGGCCAAAGGGCTTCACTTTGAACTGATAAAGACCATCAGGTGTTATGAAGGCGGTCTTCTCACGGTCCATTTCATCCACGGCAATTTGCCAATATCCCGACTGAAGGTCGATGGATGAAAAATACTTGGCTCCGTGGAGGCAGTCAAGGGCGTCATCTATCCGCCGAAGGGGATAAACGTCCTTCTTCGTGACGGCATTAAGGTGTCGATGGTCCACGCAAAACCGCCATGTGCCGTCTTTTTTCTTGACTAGAACCACTGGTGAAGCCCATGGGCTGCAGGAAGGCTCAATGATATCCTTCGCCAACATCTTATCCACTTCTTGTTGGATTACTCGCCTCTCAGCGCGGGAAACTCTGTACGGGTGTTTGTGAATTGGGCTTGCGCTTCCTGTAATAATTCGATGCTTGACCGACGAAGTTTTACCTAAAAGGCGGTCTTTGAGATCGAAAATGTCCCAATAGGATGCTAGCAGTCGGCGGAGCTCAACGGACTGTGCAGGGAGGAGATCGGGAGCCAACATCGTTGAGTATGGTTCGGTCGGGGCAGGGGCACAAGAAAAGTCATCGGCGTGATGTTTTGGGGGATCGGCCGTTAAAACAGAAAGGTTGTACTCTCGTAAAGGGGACAGATGACCAAGAGTGATTCCTTTGGGCAGCGATTGCACGGAAAAGCTGAAATCGAGAAACGGAAGAGATGCTCTGCTTTGCTTGATTCTGAAAACTGTGTGTGGTAGCTTCACTCTGCGCTCCAGTGCAACGGGTGTGGTTGGCGATACGACGTAATCCCCGTCCGGTACAGGGGAAGAGATGAACAGCAGGACATAAGTGAATGCTTGAGGCGGTAAACGAACATCTTCGAGACAGCACAGACGCGGCAAGGGTTCTTCGATGGTGACTCGTGGCAGTGGAAGGTCGAGGTGGACGGGGCCGAGAGAACAATCTATGAGCACTGAATGATCCGACAAAAAATATTGGCCTAGAACAAGGTCATGGGTGCAGTGGTCTAAAACGGCGAACAGGACTGTTGTGTCATGGCCAGCGATGGTGACGCGCGCGGTGCACATACCGGCGACCACTGGGGTACCTCCGTCAGCAACCCGAAGACACGAAGTGGTTGGGGTCAAAAATTTTCGCAGACGACACCGAAGCTTCGCACTCATGACCGATACTTGTGCCCCGGTGTCAATAAGCGCACTCACATCGACACCATCAACTTTCACGTCCAACAAGTTCTTTTCGGCTCGCAGTGTTATCAGAGGATTTTCAGGTCGGTCGGAAAATGCAGCGTCACCTCCGGGGGCTGCATCCTCTAGTTTACCTGGGAGGGCCTCTAGTGGCTGGTCGGCGGGGTCGGCGAGGAAAAGCGACGAGGAGAACGGGACTGGCGACGCTGCGGCGATGGGGAACGACCAGACCAGCGATTGTAGGCGGAATGAGCGGTGTTCGGCTGCGGCTGACGGCGGGAGTAGAAGCGTCGAGGAGGGTCGTCAGGGTACTGGTAGAAGTTGTTCTGGCGGGGCGGAAATGGACGGCTCCGGCAGTATCGAGCCACGTGGCCTACCTGTCTGCAGTTGAAACAGATCGGGCGGTCGTCAGGAGTCCGCCATTCATCAGCGAGGCGGCTCTGGAAACGTGGCGGCGTATTGTCGCACCGAGAAGGGCTGATGTGTGAACCATAACGAGCGCATGGGTGACTCACGGAGCAAATTGGCTGCACTCCTAGGTTCAGCAGCTCTTCACGCACAACTGTCTGTATGAGAGGTACAGGGACAGCGGAAGAGTTCTGGGAGTCGTGCGGGAAGCAAGTTGGGGCAATGGCCTCAATCTCGCGACGTACAATTCTTGTGATATTATCTGGAGTTGGTGCCATCCCTGTGGAAGTGCGCTGTCCTGCTGGCGGCTGGAGGTTATCTTCGCAGGAAGAGGTCGCAGCCGTGTTAGGGAGCCGGGTGAATTTTTGAGCGATTCGGCGGCTTTTCGCCAGCTCAAAGCGACGACATTCGGCGATAAGGGTGTCAACTTTGTCGCAGTTCTTGAAAACTAGAAGGTTAAAAGCATCGTCGGCTATGCCTTTTAAGACGTGGCCCACTTTTTCTTCCTCCGACATCTGACGGTCGACTTTGTAGCAAAGGGATAGCACGCTCTGATTGTAAGTAACGTACGATTCAGTGTGGCTTTGCACGCGGGAGGCAAGGTCATTTTTGGCTTCCAGCTGCCGACTCTCGGATCGTCCGAACAGAGCCTTCAGCTCTTCTTTACAAGCGTCCCAACTGGTGAGGCGGGCCTCGTTTGTGTCAAACCAATCCTTGGCCGTACCTTTAAAGGAGCCATGAAGAGAAAACACAAGTTTGGTTCATTCAAAAGATTGCCTCGTTAGAATCATAATGACGCCACTTTTAACGTAAACTTCGGTCAAATAAGCTACATAATTAGGAAAAAATGGAATGGCCATACGACCCACCAGCTCATTTCCCGCAACAGAACCTATGATGTCATTCGAGCCAGCTCTGCGATTGGTGGAGGCCGGCAGAAGCAGACGCAAATTAGGTAGAGCTTACAAACTAGCTGAACGAGCGATTTGCGCGTAAATTTAGGGCACATTCTTTACCAAGGAATAAGAATGATGGGACAAACAGTGGAAGTTACGAAAGCACATGTAAACATAGAAGTACTGATGCGTACTGCTGTTCGTACTGCACACAGCATGCTTGGTTTAGCTGCACAGCACTACGGGGCTTGGGGTTGTCTCAGACGACACTGGCCGATTGACTGTCTTACGTGACCACATTTGTCGAGCGAGCACTGTTTCAGGGAACGAATATTTTCTCCCAGAACAAAAACAAGCCAGGTTTAAATACTGGCAAAAACAAACCGAACCCTTGCCGCGGTATGGTGGCGCCATCTAGGTTCGGGAAACGTAAAGAAACGCGGGAACAAACCAACACCTCTGTACAGGGTGGAGACAACCTTTCAACGGTCCCGTACCGCCGCGATTGGGCCAACGTGCTCAACGCGTTGTTATTTTCGTTTCCCACAAGACCTAGCAACGCGAAACAGACAATATGATTCAAACTTCTTCAGTAAACCGCGTTGTGGCGATAATTTTAGCGCGATTTTGACACAATAACTTGCTTCGGCGGCGAGCGAGCGACCCAAAATGGCGGCGCCAGCATATACGTGTCTCTACCCTGTACGGCGGATGCGTGAATGAAGGTATTCTAGGCTGCAGAGTGGTCGGTTCCTGTGATGTCATTGCAGACCCCGAAAACAAACGATTTAGCGGGAAAATCAAAATTTTAACCGAAATTGTTTAATTTCTCGGTGAATAAAGCATCATTTGTATCCGTACAAGCGCTGGGGGCACTATAAAACACGAAATCTTTCGAATAAAACCAACTTGAATTTTCTCTTCATGGCTCCTTTAAGGTAGAGGTCCAGGTTGGCGAGCATGAATGTGGGGTCCCAGCGGTTGTGGCTACTGACACGCTCGTACATAAGGATCCAGTCTTCTACGTCGACGCCATCCGTGCCGCTGAATTTACCGGGTTCGCGCGGGTGGGTAAGGATGATGGTCTGGCCTGTAGTGGCCTGGCTAGGCGCCGTCATGGTGAGGGTTGTCCCCGAGTGCTCTTTGCGAAAGGAAGTGTGCCGGACGTGGCGTCCGCTACGCAGCTCCGTCTTCGCAGAAGGCCAGCACCTCCACCACAAGATGTTACGAGGCGAGGATGTGGAAGAGAAGAATGTATTTAAAGTATTTACACTATTTACAGGAAGAAAGGCTGGGCTGCCGCTAACATCCAGAACGACCCACAAGAGATCTCGTCGTCTTCCTCTACCAACAACCGTCGCTGGACGCCTTGTTCTTGCTTGTGGACCAACCCCTCAGAACTACATCGTTCGTCATCTGCTAGTTTGCGCCGTGGCAATATCGTGGAAAGACAATTCCTTTATTCTTGGCTTCACATATTCATGACGAAAGGGAAATCCATTGAGAACAGGCACGCAGAAAAACAAAAAATATGCCCGGCTTCATCTGACAACTTTGCTCCAGCTTTAATTATATATCTCTCAGCAAACAACGAATCGCGGGTCGTCGACCAAACGCAGGGAGATCTACAAAATGTACGATGTTTCAGGTATATTCGAAATTTTTTCAGCACTTAGTGTACCCTTAAACGCAAAAAAAGCTCGATGTCCTTTGGAGAAATCCAGGTAGTGCCCGCGGAAGAAATATCTACGTACAGGCGCAACATGTCCTTGGACGATCTAAATGCACGTCGACGTTTTTCTGAGTAATTGGGTTCCATGACCTTATCAATCTGGAAGAATAAATTCCACACCCGCGGTATCACTCATAACAACCTGTTGGGATGAGTCCATCAAGTTAGCGGAACAACAGATATAGAATATCTTCTCACCATCAGCATTTGCAGCTGACTGTTCACACTCTTCTTTTTGTTCGTCTTGACCTATAGACAAATGCTGTTTTCCAAGCAAAGCGACTCCGTGCTCCTCATTATGGAGGCTATTCGTACAGCATCTATATCTCAGCGTATTGAAGTGCTTTTTACAGAAGTCAGCTAAACCAAAATGCGAAATTTTGAGTGGTCTAAGGTGACGAAAGCTTTCAACGTATGGGCCCTTTTATTATGAACCATTTAAGTAACTAAAAAACAGCTTGAATAAGGCCAAAAGTATTTATACTGTTATAAACGCGCAAGCCTCCATAATAATAGGTCCTGTAGACCTGGGACTTAGGAGTGGGATTGTCTATACAGAGAGAAAATAGGCAATAAAAAAGATATTTATTTTAAAACATACACAACGACGTGGTCACAACAGCTGAAACTCTATCGTAAGCGCTAAAAGCTTCCTTCACACTACGTCCTGTCTCTCAGAGATCAAGAATTCAACACCACCCTCTTTTTTTATGTCCCTGATAGCACAGAACACGCCCGAAATTCAGCACTATAGAGCACTCACCTGTTTTCGTAACCTCGATTAATCCTATGATAACCGACCAAATACCTGGCACCTCCTCTAACCACACATCTAAGCAATATACCCTTACTAGATGGAATTCGCGCGTTGACCACTTACAGGCTCAATCAGGCAACTCCAATGTTCAGAAGCAATAGGCAGTGCTCTGTATAAAAGGTCGAGAAAAAGCATGAAATAAGGGAAATAGTAAAAAGAAATCAGAGCCTACACGAATCAGTGCCATTTTACTCTGTGAAGAAGGATGACCAGAGAAGCTGCAAGAAGTCCAAGGAGTCCACGAACGAAAGCGCACCCACCGCGGTGGCTCAGTGGCTAAGGCTTTGCGCTGCTGAGCACGAGGTCGCGGGTTAGATTCCCGGCCGCAGCGGCCGCTTCTCTGATGGAGGCGAAAAGCAAAAACACCCGTGTGTACGAGATGTCGGCTCGCGTTAGAGATCCCCAGGTGATCAAAACTAATCCGGAGCCCTCCACTACGGCGCGCCTCATCGCTTGCGTTGCGCCGGCGCGTTAAACCCTACAATCAATCAATGAACAAAAACGCGTTTGTTTGTAGTTGGAGATTGAGCATACTTCCTAGCTCATTAGCTGAATGAAACTGAAACACTACAGCAAGACGTGTTGCTGGGCGAGTTGGTTCATATTACAGAAATAAGATTTAGCGCAACGAAAAAAAAAACGGATGCTAACTCGCAACTGGATTTTTATTGAAAATACGGCATGCATATATACATTCGGCGTAATCACACATGCGTGCTAAAAAATATAACAGGCATCCGGTGAGGGCACACATCAAGAAACATCAAGAGAGGTATCAAGGAATGCAAAATCTTTGCGTAGATTATCAGCCATGGCACGCTCACGCAGTTATCTGCTTTTCGCTTGATGTAGAAGGCTCCCGTTACTTCATGTGCCATGACGTCCCGACTTCGTTTCAAAATTTTTGTTTTGTCTACAGTTTTACTAAAGACTACACTTCTACTCTAGGGGGCAAGCATGGGCCTGTGCGTTTCCTTTCTGCTTGTGTCGTAGGCAGCCCACTGTCTGTGTAGCACAACAACCAAAACGGCTACACCTGGGACGACAGCGGTCTGGTCGCATCGGGCCGTGAGCCGTCCACATTCAGACGCTGACGTCCGATCGTGTTCCTAGATAAGCGCTCGGCTCGCTGCTCGAAGTGCGCGCGCGCGGATGGACGCTTTCACGTACATGTGGCAATTATACAAGTCCCCGAAAGTAAACACTCTCATAACAATGAAGACAAAAATTTGTTTTCATCTTTTGTGATCGCGCTGCTTCGCGGCGGCCGATGGTTTCGCTCCTAGCACAAGCCTGGCGTACGCGCTGGGAAGATGAAGCTCGCTCTCCGCGCTCTTTTGTTCGCCGTCAGTCGCTCGTCTCCCATGCTGTTCCTAGTTAAGCTAGCGCTCGGCGCGTTGCTCAAAGTGCGCGCGCGGATGGATGCTTTTGCACGTACATATGTAGTTATTGTTTACGTTCCGGAAGGCAAGCACTCCCAATAAAGTGAAGGCAAAAATGTTTTTTTTTTGGTCTTGGGTGCTCCTTTGGACTCCCTACCGAAGCGCAGAACGTTTGCTCTCATTCGGTCGAAAGCACACGCCTACGTCGGTCGCTCGTCTGCTGCGAACATCAGCCAGCGTGTTATTTTCCATACTCGTCTGTGCCTCGCACTCGCGCAGAACTGCCCATCAAAGGGTCCGTTCTCATAATTGTGTGCACCACGCGCGTCCCCCGCGCATTCACGCGATGGTCGCAAAGCTTATAATTTCTGCTTCATGAATAAGCACGAGCAGCCGCTCGAGGTCGTCAGAGCGTCAACAAATCATGAGTCTGTGTTCCGGGCGAACCTGTCTGACGAAGTAGCAGTCAACGCCTTCATGGACACGTAGAGCGGGTGCACCAACACAACCTAGATTGTCCAAAGGGTCCAGAAACGTGGCGAAAGGTATGTTTTTCGATACGAAGCGTTGTAGTACGCGAGGCGGCGTTTTGCAACTTGTGTTGTACTATTTATATTTTTATTCCTGCTATTTCTTGTTTATACATTTGTATACTTTTTGCGTGTGTGTGGCTCACAGTTGAGGCGCGAGCTGTGACACAATGCTGGCGAATTAAAAGGCCAGACACTACAGAAATATATATATGTGGTAGCTAGAAATGCGTCGCAGGAAACAGACACAGACTGCTCATCTATACCCATCAGTGGATCTCTAAAAGTGACAATTTTTTGCCAATATTTCGACTCCGAGATCACTATCGCAAAAATAGTGCGCCAAGGAGATAACTTTTTTACTTAGTTTTATCTCTGCTGCGACTACCGTGACTTCAAGCTCACGGGCAACTACTTATTAGTCCCAGCGAAAAGAATATACGTATCTGAGTGAGTGTAACACTGTATTAAATGAGAGGCCATGGGCCCTGGGGGAGCAAGGATGAGGAGAAAAGGGTAAGGTCACAACTCGCACAATGAACACAGTTGCGCTATTCGGGTCCTAATCGCAAAATGAACACATTAAAGTCAGTCAGTGGCAGCAAAACGCACAGTTCACACTTAAATGTACAGTTCACACTGTAGACAATGCGGTTCACACTGAAAACAGTGCACGCTGCAGACAGTTCACATTGTAGACCGAACGGGGAAGTCGGCCAGGCTGCTACACCAATTTGTAGAGTCTGTTTTCAACGGCGTACTCGAAAATTGCTTTTAGTGCGGTGTGATCGTCACGGACCCGACTAACATGTTCCTGTTCAGTCGCAGGGGCGGGACCTAGAGTTAAAAGCTGGTGGCGATTACGGGCGAATAATGGACAGAGCCAAATTAAGTGGTAACGATTTCGTGTGCCTTCCCGATTACGGGGGGGGGGGGGGGGGGGCATCAGCGCCATTCGGATCCTGCTGGAGCTGTCTATTTATAAATAACGTATCTTATGCAGCAAAATCTCTGGGTGCATGAAGCACAAATTGTTAAAAATAACTAATCGACATTGGAAACAGTGTGAGTGGTAGCACGCATGATTACTGATATCAAACTCGGCCTGATGGCTTCAGTGAAGAGACTGTGGTCAATAGCCCTGTACAGAAGACATATATCAAACTCCTCGAGTACTTCAGTAGCTGTACAATCCAACTATTACTTTGCCCTTGGTTGGTATATATTTTCGATATTGTTTCCCTAAATTGTTATGACCAGCAGTGCAAATTATGCAGAATTTATGACCGAGTGTAAAACGTGTACGTTTGAGCTGGTGTCCTTCTTATCAACGTAGCACCCTTGCAAGAACGATTCGCACCTTCCATTGCCGTTAACAAAATGTCAATGTTTTCCTTAGTGGCACTGTTCCTGATAAAGAATAATGCAATGAAGTTAATGTTAACGAAATTCAATGCAATAGTGCTTATGAAAGTGCCAAAATGTAGCAGCTCATGCAGCTGTAATATTTCGCAAGAGTAGGACAGTTTGTAAATGTAGTCATGGGTAATTGGCTGCCTTTCCTGTAATCCTTACCTGCAGCACCGAATCGTGTTTTGAGGTGTGTATATAGTGAAAGAGCACCCAACTCAATGTGTACCCTTCTGTGTGCTGTAGGATGAGCTTTCCATGAGGGTGTTTGCTTTCCGGAACGTGTATAATTGCCACATGAGCGTGAAAGCGTCCATCCGCGCTCGCGCACTTCGAGCACCGAGTCGAGCGTTTATCTAGGAACACGATCAGAGGTCAGCGTCAACTTGCAGGTGCGCAAGAAGAGCGCGCAGAGATCAGGGGCTCAGGTACAAAAGGTTAGCTTCTGCCACATGTGCGTCAGCTTCCCCAGCGCCGCAGGCCAGCCCCGCCCACGGAGCGAAACCGTCGGCCGTCTGCCAAGCAGCCGAAACGAGGGGAGGGGAAAAAAAGAAAAAATCCACCTCGCATGAAGTCGCGCACATATAGGTAGAGACGTCACGGTGCTGCGTCCAAGGAGTTTAAAAAGTTGCAATTTTTTTAACCTCATTGGCTGCGTTCCTGCTTAGGGAATGTGGTCGGCCTGGTCCCCTACGGGATATGGTTTGGGAATACGCGCCCCGGCCGCAGCGGTGTCGGCGACCGCTGCTCGTTCGGCGCAGAACCACTGAAAACGTGGCCTCGTGGGAAGCGCCGACAGCGGGCCCTGCAAATCACGTGATGTGCTTCGAGGGGTATGTTGCCCGTGGTGTGTCTCCGGTCAAAAGGTCCTTTGTGCATCCTCCACGAAATCCCTGGACGAAAGTGGTAGAACTCTGCTTTAAAAGGCAGGTGGAACTTAGATGCCGAGCTTCGCGAACAATATACACAACATGGAAATAAGGTGGCGGCGGTGGAGAGAAGTATAAAGTGGCGCTGTAACCATACTTCCTCAGTAGATGGCCATCCTTTCACTGCGCAACACACAGTGCCGAAAATTGAGCTTACAAAAGCTAAGCTTACGCCAATCTACCTAAACTCAGTTTCACCTCTTACCGCGAAGGCATTGCTGGAAAGACATTTCTCCCAGGGCAATATAAGGCATATCAAAATACGGAGCCCTAAGACATTCTCTTATTTTTATGATTTTTTCCATACGCTGAACACAGGTTCCGGAGTTATTGTTCCCCACACAGACGTTTAGTGCCACACGGGCGTGAGAATTGGTTCATTAGAAATACACTTGCGCTGCCAAAATGAGAACGTGGGCGGAATGGCGTGAACGTACTCCAACTGACCTTTCGATAGATTTTTCCATTTGTGCTCATCCGGGATAATGCTAAGTTGCCGGCCATTGTGGTAAAAGCCGATCTCGAAGACCACTAAGGTTTGTGCGTAGCTTCAGACAGAAAAAAACAAAACAAATATCGATAGACAATATCCAGGGACCTCGTTCACTGCCTCCTACTCCACGGGTAGCCCGGAAATGAAAAAATTAAAGCAGAGCAGAAGTGCACTGTCCGAAGTGCAGAGAAGTGGTTCGCTAGAGGGGCTGTGGTGCCGTTGTCCGCCTATTGCTAACATTCCTCACGCTCTTGTTCTGCCTGTCTCACTCCTCTCTTGATGTATTGAACACAGTTTCTCTCCAGTGTAATTCAAATTTCCCGCCTTCGCATTGCTCGCGCGCCCTCTGCCTGGAACAGCATGAGCGGGAATTCTATTCATTTTGCGCTTGCTACATCTCGCACCTGCCGGAGCCTCACTCGGCAGTTTTTAACGAGTCGTTTTTGTCTTCCGCGGCCACGTTTTTCGCTTACTATCGTAAAAGCCAACCCAACGAGCGTTGCTAACTAAACCGACGTGGGGACTGCCGGTGAATTACATATATTTTGCACCAAATATATCGGCAGTTTTCATTGCGCTAAATAATGGGAACATGATGACAAGTGCCAGCGGTTCAGGGGTTTCAAATGGGTATGACTCGCGCTTATTGGCCGGAAGGCTAAATGGGGGATAATCAAGTAGGGCGGCGCTGTTACCACTAGTCACGGCGCCCTGGTATGTGGATCATAATAAATTCTCTTTCCATCTTTTCGAAGCTTTGGCTTGGGTGCATGACGCCGTGTGACCTGTCTGAGTGCGTGATGCCGCATGATATCGGGACAGCGCACCGTGACAGCGGACGAGCTACGACGACGAGGCAGGCCCCTGAAGTGCTTTGCTCTTAAAATTTCGGAGTAAAAGGGGGGGGGGGGTGAGGGGGGGGAGTACCTTGGCCATTTCGCCACCCATCCCACTGCATACCGAACTGACGCAATTCTAACTTTCCGGTACTGTTGTCAGGACGCTACCCACCGATTTATTCGGTGACATTTGATCGGCATGCAATTTTTTGCGCACGTGGTTGTCCTTGCGGCGTTTTATTCACGTGGATGCATTCCCTACGAAAGGACGCAATACGTAAAATTGTGAGATGAATACCTGCGTCGGCAACAAAACAAAAGCGAAGTCACTGGGTCGTCGGCAAGTTTTGTGCAACAAGCTTGTACAAAGTGTTGTTGGGTGGCATATTTTCACAACTTCCATTGCTTCTCTTCATGGTTTCCAGGAAATACCGCCACGCTCCACCTCCTAATGAAGTCTCAGCCCAGCTATGGTAATGACCGGCTGCATCACCTTCTACTAATGTCGTCGTCTGCGCCAACTGTTTCCTGACGATGGGCTGCAAAAGGCAAACACATCGTCACGTGAAAACACGACGAGGCAGAACACTCTGGCGTGTATGTTTTTATTGGAACCAACGCAGTCAGGGCACGATGACACACGAAGTGCGACGAATGCTAAAAAAAGACGGTGACATTATAAGACTCTATAGACATTCTAGGGATTTTTCCATAGGCAATGTAACCCCCCAGGCGGCGCAGGGTTTCACACGCCCATAAAAACTATGAACTACAGAGTAGAGCGAATGGAGCGCACCCTCTTCAAAGGGGTGCCAAGGCTACGAAGAGCCAGGAGAAGCAAAACGCTATCTCAGGAGACATTTGTACAGCGCGAATCTATCTTCCATACTGGTGCAGTCATTGAACTCATTTTGAGACAGTGCACCAATGTGTTGTTGACGCATCTCACTTTTTTTGCTGGTGAGGAAAGATTTCGTCATAATAAATTCCTTTTAAACAGCATTTAAGAGTGTGACTCCACATGCGCAGTATTTATTTCTCATTATCTTTGTGCCTGGGCAACTTACTAGTATCGTTAATGCTACAAGTTCACTCTAAATATGATGTCAATGTTAGTTTTGGAATGCCCACGTATTACGAACATTTAAGCATGACCAGGCAGCAATGCTTTCTGCGACACTAGTATATTGATATTAAATAGTACATTTTCGCCAGCCATTTTTTTATCGCGTCCGACAGAACCAATGATATTGTTTTAAGTTTTTTTATGTGAATTTGCTTTCCGGGTAAAATTTCAAGTACGATTTATATCTCAAGAAAAACAACGTTGTTTCAGTGACCGTAAGCACTCCCTAGCTCGTGCACTTCTTTCCGCTTGATTTAGAGCCCTCGTGCCCGAATAAAAGGATTATCCTTCTTTTTCTCTGGACTTGGGAAGAATGGAACCTGCTTTATTTCCTTTGGAATTCCCCAAGTATGACACAAGTAGGGCTGTGAATTCTTTCTTGACAAATCATGATGCAGTTGCTTCAAATAAACGCAGATTTATTTGCTTAGGGCGTTGCAAACTAAGTGATTGAAGGTACTATGTAATGGCATAATGTAATGGCATGTAATGGCCATCAGTGTGATTACTACAAATACGGCGCAGTTTATTACCATAAGGAATTGTTTTTGCTTTGAGTTGCATTGGAAAACTCATATGGCTCATATTTTCAGCATCTTGGTGGGGGAGCTTGCTGGCAGTTCAAGCTTATTACCTTTTTCTGTTCCTTTGGTCGCAATGTTTTCAGGCTTAGCGCTACTATTACTGTAGCTAATTCCGACTTACATGTCGATATTTTGGTAGGCATCAATACTTCTAAAAACGTACTACCGGCACTATATGTAGAGGGACATGTTGACTTTCTTTGGGCATCAGTGTAATCGGCTATTATTGCAGATTTTTATGTCGTATTCTAAAAATACATTAAATTTTCGGACATCTCCTATGGCCTAGCGCTACCACGGTTCCCTACTTCTTATTCTAGAACACGATATGAATTATCATGCTCATGTTTTAATATTGCAAAAATATTTTATGCATTAGCCGAGGAAGTCATTCGGGTTCATGAAACCAACTTTATAAGTACTTGCAGATCTGTGATGTTTATGTTCTCCCTTGGTTCGCTTTGACATTTCACTGTTGTGTAAACAACGGCGGTTTTTTTAGCTTCTTATCTTCGTTTGATATTTCGCTTGACCTTTGTATTGTGTTACATCATTCGTTGCCATTATTTCTGCTGCGTCGACTTGCTAGGTCTAGATCCCCGAACCTACATAGGCGATGGTAGGCCTGTATTTCAATGTGTCATACCAAAAAGATAATAAACGACTTTATTGTAATTGGTATTATTATTATTATTATTATTATTATTATTATTATTATTATTATTATTATTATTATCTGCCGGTCTCCGCGCGCTCCTCATCGACGCGCTGGACGGAATTTCTTTCCTCAGCGACCAAGTGGCCCGGCTGCGGGAGAACAACGACCTCATGCGCCGGGAAAACGCGCTCTCTTTCGACCGTCTCCGTCAAGAGAGGGAGGGAGACCGCGCCCATTATGCGAAAGTGGTTAGTTCCCTGCGTGCGGAGGTGTGCTCCTTGCGTGCCGAATTGCTTCGTCGCCCCCCTGCCTTGCAGGATGAAGTACGTCGCAGCTCGGAAAAGCCTTCTTTCACGCAAGTTGTCTACAAAGAAGTGTCGCCGTCGGCTACGTCGGCTCCGCTGCAGTCGGTGTCTTCGGCTTTTCCGACACTGCCTCCCACTCCGTCCCCACTTTCCCCGCTGCAATCTGTGTCTGTGCTTGATCGTAACCCTCCTACTATTGAGAAGAAGCGCCGAAGCCAGGCATGTGTAGGTGCATCGGACACATGTGGACTCGTAGTCGTTCCGCAGCCGAAGCGCCCCAAAGCTATGTTCGTCTCAAAGCTTTCCCCATCCACCACCTCTGCTAGCCTTAATGCCCATCTGTCAACCTTAGGTGTCTCGTCCTTGAGCTGCCGACGACTGAAGACGAAGTTTGACACGTACGCATCCTTTTATATATCCGTCAGTGAAGAGTTTTTCGAGCGCTTGAATGACCCCGCTGTTTGGCCGAAAGACTGCCTCTTTAAGGAGTTTCGAGGCATGTTTCGCGAAGGCATGCTTCACAGCTCTGAGCGCATCACATAAGAAACGCAATGATGACTAGTACTTTGGATGTGTTTTATCAGAATGTGCGCGGTCTTCGTACCAAGGCAACTGACTTCTTTGGTAATGTTCTGGCTTCGTGTTTTCCGTTAATAGCTATCTCTGAAACTTGGTTGTGCCCTGATATTCTGTCCAGTGATTATTTCCCTCAAAATTACCATGTATATCGTAGTGATCGTGCCTTGACGGGAAGCAAACAAAAAGGGGGTGGGGTCCTTCTTGCCGTCGACAAATCTCTCCCGAGTGTGCTTTGTAGTGATATTCAGAATGCAGATGAGTCTGTATGGGTTGAAATTCTTATCTCTAAAACTGAAAAACTTCTTGTTGGGGTTTTTTACATTCCCCCTGATGTAGCTCCTGACGCATTCAATCAGTTAGTTTCCTCCATTGAACAAGAGCTTATTACTCAATGCAACCGCAAGGTCCTCCTTCTTGGAGACTTTAACGCTCCTGGCGTTCAGTGGAGCCATCTATCCTGTTCCCACCATAACCACCACATTGAACAGAAGGGTAATAGATTACTAGATTTTTCGTCTTTCACTTCCATGGCACAGCATAATCACATAGAAAACTGCAGTGGAAACATTTTGGACCTGTGTTTTTCGAATTTTGATGATGTTAGTGTGTCACACTCTGATTGTCCTTTAGTTAGACCTGACAGATTTCATCCTCCTCTTTCTATTTCCTGTTCCCTTCCCACAATGCTCCACCATTCCGTAAGTTCCTGCAACACGCAACCTCGCTACGCTTTCGCCCGGGGAGATTACGTTGGGCTGTATGATTACTTTTCTGCTGTCCCTTGGTCGACAGTCATTGACGAACCTGATGTCAATGAACAAGTTGACCGTTTTACTGAGATTGTACTTTTGGGCATGAAGAAATACATCCCGCAATATTTACCAAAGAAGTTCAAATTCCCACACTGGTTTTCTTCTGAATTGCGGGATGCCCTTAAACTCAAAGAACGTGCGCATAGAAAGATGAAGCGCTCTGGTGCGAACCAGTTCACTCAGGAGTTTCGGCGCCTACGTGCCTTATGCAAAATATTGCACAAGCGTGATCATGCTTCGTACCTGGCATCAGTAGAAGCTAAAGCAACCCATCAACCGGGAGCCTTCTGGAAGTACATTCATTCAAGATCTAGTAAAACTAAAGAATCTATTCGTTTACTAGACTCCAACGGCAATGAGGTTGCGGAGGTGGCCGACTGCTTTGCTCGTCAGTTTTCTTCTTTTTTTGGAATTAGCGGTGGCAGTGATAACAGTAGCGCCCCTTGTCACCAGGGCGGTAACTCTGGTTGTTTCCAACTGGATGAGAACATCGTGCGGACCAGTATCAAGCGGCTAAAGCCCTCGCTTTCTTGTGGACCAGATGGTATTCCTGGCGCCATTCTAAAAACGTATGCAAACATATTCGTTCCAGTGTTCACTTCAATGTTTAATAACTGTCTCCGGTCTGGCACGTTCCCTCGCTCATGGAAAATCTCTCGCGTATTCCCTGTATTCAAGTCAGGCCCAAAAACTGACGCCATAAACTATAGGCCAGTCTCGCTCCTTTGTTCTGCCTCTAAACTATTCGAGTTATCTCTTCATATGGTGTTGTCTTTCTCACTTAAACACGTCCTCATTCCTAATCAACATGGCTTTATGCGTGGTCGTTCAACTTCCACAAACCTCGCGTGCTTCATGGAGCAGGCTGTCCCAGCAATCGTTGGTAGAAGCCAGCTTGATGTGGTCTACTGTGACATGAGCAAGGCCTTTGATGTAGTCAACCACTCGTTATTGCTTGCCAAGCTCATTCTGCTAGATGTCCACGCTTCTTTGGTGGGTCTTATACGTTGCTATCTCCAGCAGCGATATTGCTATGTAAGTGTTAACGGTCAAACTTCATTTAGGTACAAAGCAACAAGTGGTGTACCCCAGGGATCTGTTCTGGGTCCCCTTCTTTTCTCCATTTTCATTAACGATGTTGCTTCTGTAATTCAAAATTCTTCTTTTTTGTTGTATGCTGATGATATGAAAATCTTTAGAGAAGTGCGCAATATTCATGACTGTAATTATCTTCAGGCTGATATTGCGTCATTCCATCGTTGGTGCACCAAAAACGACCTAATTTTGAACCCCTCAAAAACGAAAGTTGTCTCCTATAGTAGAAAAACTCAACAGCTGCAATACTCTTATAAAATTGCAAGCACTGCATTGCCGAGGGTGACAGAAATTCGAGACTTGGAAGTACTATTTGATTCTTCTCTGACTTTCTCTTCCCACGTTACACAAATTACCCGTCGCTCTCTTCGATGTCTGGGTGCCGTTTGCAGGTATTCTAGAGAGTTTAAAGGTCCTCTTCCTTTTTTAAAGTTGTATTCGGCTCTCTGCCTACCTCTTCTCGAATACGGCTCTGTTGTTTGGAATGGAACTTGCAAGTCCAATAGTGACCGTATCGAAAGAGTTCAAAATAAGTTCCTCTTTATCTTTAAGCACCGCTTCCGTCATGTGCTAGAAGACGCTAACGGCAGTGTGCCTTTTCTGAAAAGTCTTCCTTCCCTTCGGTGTCGACGAATGCGAGCTGATATTATCTTTCTTTATAAACTTCTTCATGGGGATATTTTGTGTGACGACTTGGTTACACTTATCAATGTCAACTTGCCGAACAAACTTTTCCGAACATTTCGAACTTTTAGAACAGATGCTTTAAGTAGAAGACGCTCGTCCATCTGCAGAATACAATGTGCATATAATGAATATTCTGATCGTCTTGATATATTTCAGAGCTCTTTTTCTTTGTTCTCAAACGACTTGAAAACTGTTGTAGCTTAAGTGCCTTTAGTCATTGCAAATTTATGTGCTGTATTTATTTTAGGCAAATCATGTTCTTGTTTGTTTGTTTTTCACATTTCCTGGTTTTGCGTTGCTTGAATTTCTGTAGGTTTGAGTGCCAGTGCTTGTAATGCTGAACTTCTTTCAAAGTTGAAACTTCCGAACATTTTGTTATAAAACCTTCGTGTTATGCGTATAACTTATCGCTGTCATGTTCAGTGAGTATTTCCTGTTTTTCACGTGCCTTGAACATTTCGCTGTCCGAGTGTCATGGCTTGCAACGCTAGGTCTCCTGTTTCTTTTCTTTTCTTTTCTTTTTTTTTTTGCTGTTTTGCTTTCTGAGATTACTGTAACTATCTTTACTTTATTGTTTCTTTCATGCATACAGTTTTGTGTGTTGTGTTGTATTGATTTTAGTTTGTTTTTATGTACGATTTGTATATGGTGTACCAGTACCAAGACCCTAGGGTTGTTCCTGGGCACCGAAAATAAAGGTTGATTGATTGATTGATTGATTGATTATTATTATTATTATTATTATTATTATTATTATTATTATTATTATTATTATTATTAGTGTGTGTGGGTGCTTCAGATGCGTGTAGCATCTCCGTCGTTCGTCCATCTAAGCGTCCGAGACACATCTTCGTGTCTAAACTGTCACCGTCCACCACTTCAGCCCAACTGACGGAGCATCTTTCGACGGTACATGTCATACCTCTGGCTTGTCAGCGGCTGAATACCAAGTACAGTTCATATTCTTCCTTCTGCGTTACGGTCGATGAGGACTCCTTCGAGCGTTTGAGCGATCCTTTGTTCTGGCCGAAGGGCTGCCTTTTCAAACCTTTCCGCGGAAAGCTGCATCCCGAAATGTTCTGTTCCACTGATGTCCCACACGATGAAAAAAACTAACAATAGGGTGGACATTTACTATCAAAATGCGCGCGGCCTTCGCACTAAAGCATCCGAATTTTTTGCTAATGTACTTTCCACAAATTTTCCAATTATTGTAATTTCTGAATCCTGGCTCTGTAGCGACATTAGCTCTAATGATTATTTCCCTCCAAATTACCAAGTTTTCCGCAAAGATAGGAATTTTACTGGGGCTAAACAAAAGGGAGGGGGCGTATTAGTTGCGGTCGATTGTGGTCTTCAGTGTAAGAGGCGTCAAGACCTTGAGGGTGACAATGAGTGTGTCTGGCTGGACATCCGACTGACTGGGGGCGAGAGGCTCTTAATAGGGGCGTTTTATATTCCCCCCGATGTTCCTATTTCTTCGTTCAATGAGCTACTTACTTCTGTAGAAGAAGTTTGCGCTTCACACCAAAATCACCAGTTTATCATTCTAGGGGATTTCAATGCACCGGGTGTACAATGGGACAGTCTAACTAACCAGCATTACAATTATTACGTACAGCAAAAATCTCGCATTGTTTTAGACTTCCTAGATTTCACATCTATGGCACAACTGAATAACATCAAAAACTGCTCCGAAAATATCTTAGACCTCTGCTTCTCAAACATACAGAACGCGCGAGTATCAATGGTGGATATCTCTCTTGTCAAACCCGACAAGCTTCATCCTCCATTTTCAGTTTCGGCTCCCGTTTCGATTCGGCATTGTGGTACCTCACTAAAGTATAATGAACTCTCTCCCTTCTGTTATGCACGTGGGGATTACATTGGCTTGTATAGCTTTTTTTCTTCGTTTGATTGGTCGGAAATTCAAGAACTTCCTGATTGCAATGCACAGGTCGAACGGTTCACCGAAATTGTCAAAAGCGGTATGGACCAATTTATTCCCAAGTATAAACCAAACCACTCCAAGCACCCACATTGGTTTTCGAAAGAACTTCGTACGACTCTTAAATTAAAAGACCGCTGCCACAGAAAGTATAAGAAAACCGGGAGTGACGAATGGAAACAGAACTTCTGCTCTTACCGTAAATTATGTAAAAACCTTTATGAGCGTGACCAGCGCTCCTATCTCGATTCTGTAGAGAGTAGTGCGAATTCTCAGCCTGAAACATTTTGGAGATACATCCGGTCCCGTAAGAACAACTCACATGATCTTATCAATCTTGTAGATTCCTCTGGGGAAGAAGTTCATAATGTCGCCAACCACTTTGCTCAGCACTTCAGTGCCACATGCGGCCAGCGTGACGTCTCTGAAATGAACTTATTGTTAAATCGCGTACAGGGCTCCAGCTTAGTGCTTTTGGACGAGCAGTTGGTTTTGGAGAGCCTAAAGCGCATGAAACCGTCATTGTCGTGTGGAGCTGACGGAATACCTCCAGCTATTCTCAAAACATACGGCAGCATTTTTGTACCTGTTTTGACGGTGATATTTAACCAGTGTCTAAAAACAAACGTGTTCCCTCTCGCGTGGAAAATTTCTCGAGTCCGTCCTATTTTCAAGTCAGGCTCCAAATCGGATGCAACAAACTACAGAGCAGTTTCTCTCCTTTGTGCTTGTTCCAAGCTGTTTGAGACAGCGCTGTACAAATTACTGTCAAGTTCTGTACATACTTTTCTTGTAAGTAACCAGCACGGCTTTATATCAGGAAGGTCGACAACAACTAATCTCTCCTGCTTTATGGAGCAGGCCTCGGCAGCCATTTCTGAGAGGGGCCAGCTCGACGTTGTCTACTGTGATCTGAGCAAAGCATTTGACGTTGTCTGCCACACGCTGTTACTTAAAAAGCTTCTACAGGTAGGAATTGATACACCACTCGTGGCATTGTTGGGTAGTTATCTAGATAACCGGTTCAGTTTCGTTAGCGTTAACGGGCAGACGTCTGCTCTGTACAGATCAACAAGCGGTGTGCCTCAAGGCTCCGTGTTGGGGCCTCTCTTGTTCTCCATTTTTGTTAATGATGTGTCAGCCGCAATTAAGATGTCTTCTTTCCTTCTTTACGCTGACGACATTAAAATATTCAGACGGATTGAGTCCATTAATGACTGCATTGCCCTGGAGCAAGATATATCCTCATTTTCCAAGTGGTGCTCAGACAATAGATTAAATCTTAACTCTACAAAAACAAAGGTCATGTCTTATAGCAGGAAAACGAACCGCACTTTATTTTGCTACAGTATTAACGGCGGTTACTTGTCTAGAGTTGAAGAGATCAGAGACCTCGGCGTGCTTTTCGACAGTGCCTTAACTTTCTCACCTCATGTCACTCAACTTACTAGGCGGGCGCTACGCTCTCTTGGGGCTGTATGCAGGTTTTCTCGAGAATTCCGGTTTCCTTCTTCATTCCTAAAACTATTCAGAACGCTTTGTATTCCGCAACTAGAATATGCTTCTGTCGTTTGGAATGGAACCTGTAGTTCCAACTGTCAACGTATAGAGCGTGTACAAACCAAATTTTCATCAATATTTAGGCATCGTTTTCCTTCGGAGCCTATCCCTATAACTGTTTCTCTAAGTTCCCGGTGGACCCACTCAGACCTTCTTTTCATGTACAAATTGCTTCATGGTATTCTTTTATGCCCGGAACTACTTGAATCAATCAGTTTTCGCGTTCCACAAAAAGCTACAAGGTTCGCCAACCCTTTTAAAGCAGCTGGAGCTCTCAGCACACGTTCTCCTCTTCAAAGGATGCAGCATCTGCATAATGTTCACTCCGAGAAGCTCGATATCTTCCAGCGTCCTCTTCGGGAGTTTTTGGCCGGGTTTTGTCATCTCTGACACACTAGGTTCATCTTGGCAGTGCTCTTTTTCTTCACTTATCGTCCTGACGTGTGCATTGACTTCACTGAGCTTGTTCTTGTTCCTGGTTATTCATGTATTGTGCTGATACTGCGACTGTAATTATCGTAGAATTTTTCTTTTTCTGCCGTTTTTATCATTAAAAGTTGCCATATTCACTTCATGCGTCCATTTGAAACTGAAAATGTACGCTTCCAGAATCTTGTAAAAACTTTTCCGTATAGTTACGCTTATTGTAAGATGTCTTCTTGCAATTGACCAGACATTACAGTTTCTATTGATTGTGTAATGTTGCCTAAAATTACACTATGGCATTTTTACTCTTCTGTGAAGTTGTAGTTTCTTCTTATTTTTTTCTCACTCACTGTTCTTTTACCAGCTGTTGATGCATTTCATTGCTGTCTTATACCTTTTCTGTGCGCCAGCACGACTTGATTGTGTAAAGTCGGTTGGATTGCACTATTTTATTTCTAATCTTCTTTGCCGTCTTTTGTAGGTCTTTCTTTCTTTTCTTTTTTTTTTGCTCACTGAGTGTTTATTAGCAAATTGTTGATGTACTACAGTGCTGCATTTTCCCCTCTGAGTGCTCCAGCACGAAGGCCTCCGCTGTTCCTGGGCACTATAATAAACATTGATTGATTGATTGATTGATTGATTGATTATTATTATTGTTATTGTTTGATATTCTCTTCCTCTTTAAAATTATGCACGGCATAGTGTCTTGTGGTGAGCTGCTACAGCATGTTCGTCTTTATGTGCCGGAAAAGTGGACCAGGAAACATGATACCTTTTGCAACCCCAATTGTCTGCGTGTCTTGTGCCCTGTGTTCCGACTGCAATGCACGTACAATCGGTACTCGGATTACCTTGATATATTTAATGATTGCCCTACTCTGTTTCGCAAACATGTCTGTGAGTTTGTATTGGCGTAACTGCCAACTCTTCTTATTCTGCATTTGTCTTTTATCCTTGAGTTCATGCACTTAAATGACTTTCATTCCGTAACTTCAACATAAGCTATCCTTTCGTTTTTTTTGTATTTTGTATTTTATTTTGTATTTGAAAGATGTGTACATTATGTTTCGTGTGTTTCTGTTTCCGTGCGCCAGCACAAAGGCCCCCCCGGCTGTTCCTGGGCACGCAAATAAATGATTGATTGATTGATTGATTGATTGATTATTATTGCGCCTGGTGCGGATTTCTGTATTTTGTGCTCCCAGGCTTTCTTCGGCAAGGAAACGTTTTTCCGCTGTGCAGCCTGTAAAAAACGTGTGCACGCGAAGTGTGTTGCCTGGCCGGACGCGGAGCTGCAACTTCAGAGGTCCGGTGCCCGGCCGTTCAAGTGCAGTTTGTGTGAGACGGCCGATGCGGTGACTAGGCCTAGCAGCAGAGCATCACTGACGAGCAACGACACCGGCCCGTCCGCCACTAGGCATACTTCCCTCTCTTCCCTCCGACGGAGGTCGCCGGCCGAAGAGGCCCCTGTTTCGCCGTCCCAGCCGGTTGGCATTGGGGCTGATGCTGCTGTCCTCCGTGCGCTCCGACACGTTGGAGGGCATTTCTTTTTTGACTGACTATCCTCAGAAATTCGCTCTAGCCATTATTTTGCCGATAATTATGTTGTTTTCCGAAGTGACCGTACTGGCCCCACTTCTAAAAATTGCGGTGGTGGAGTGCTCATTGCTGTGGACAAGTCGTTGAACTGCCGTCGTCGCTCAGACCTCGAAACTGCTGCAGAATCAGTGTGGGTGGAGGTTCTCGGAGGTAGCAAAAAGAGTATCCTAATTTCCACATTTTATATACCTCCATTCATTACCTACGCTGAATTTCAGCGCTGTGTCGCATCAATAGAGGATGTTGTTAATGCCTACCCAGACGCTAAATTTCTTATATGTGGGGACTTCAGCGTTCCCGGCGTAGACTGGGATGATCGCACTGTCAAACACGATCATCATTACATATCCAAGAAGGGCTACTGTCTGTTAGACTTTATTTCTTTCACTGGTCTGGAACAAAGTAATAGGTGTAAAAACATTTGTGGTAATGTTTTAGACCTTTCCTTTTCCAACCAGGCGGGCCTTACCATTTATCTGTCGGATACCTCGCTGGTCCGTCCCGACAAATTTCATCCTGTCCTTCATATCTCACTGCCGCATGTGTCGGGGCAATCTAGATGCTCCGGCCATTCTGCACATCCGACGTACAATAATGCTGCTGGAGATTACGTTGCTTTTTACGACTACTTATGTAACACTGACTGGTCTCTCCTCGTCAAAGTTCACCGGACTTCCGTCAAACTTCCCTCTGTTGATGACCAAGTCGAGAAACTTTCTACAATTATTCAGCAAGGAATGGACATGTTCATACCAAGAACGTCCGGAAAGAAATCTAAATTTCCGAACTGGTTTTCTGCGGAACTGCGAAAGGCTTTAAAATGTAAAACCCGTGCTCACAAGAAAATTCGCGGGACACAATCTGAAGCTTGGAAAAAGGAGTTTAAGTATTTCAGAGCCCTGTGTAAAGAGCTGTATGATCGCGATCGGTCAGACTACATAGCCAAGGTAGAAATCAGCGCTACGCGCGACCAGAAAAGTTTCTGGCAGTATGTTCGCTCTCGATCTGCTGGCAAGGTTGCCGAAATCGTTAACCTTCTAGACGACAATGGAAACCCGATTGGAGATGTTGCTAATGCCTTTGCGGATCATTTCAGCTCTGTATTTCCAAAGGGTGAAGTTAACATTGTGTCCCACTCTTCCTCTGCGTCGTCTAAATTCTGCGTTCCCAGAATAAGTGAGGACGACATTCGGAAAGCCCTGAAGCGCCTCAAACCGTCATTTTCCTGTGGCACTGACGGCATTGCTCCCGCAATATTAAAAACCTATGGGGAGCTTCTGATTCCTATACTAACCGCTATATTGAATAATTCAATTCAATCTGCTACTTTTCGAGAAGCCTGGAAGTTAGCAAGCTTGGTCCCTGTTTTCAAAACTGGTGCCAAAGATAGTGCTAGAAACTATCGGCTGATTTCGCGGCGTCTAAGCTTTTTGAGACTGTGTTGCACGATGTTTTAACTTCCAGTGTTCAGGGCATACCTGGGCATACTAATTTCCGAACAGCACGGGTTTATGTCCGGACGTTCCACAACCACTAACCTCGTTTCTTTCACGCAGCGACCGTCCGAAGCGGTTCATCATAGGAGGCCAGTGGCGTAGCCCGGGGGTGGGGGGGGGGGGGGGAGGGGGGGGCTAAGCGGGCTCAAGCCCCCCCCCCCCTGAAATTTTTCCGGCCGGCGCCGTGCTGCCTGTTATGCCTGGTACGTCGCCTGTGAACAAAGGGGCGTAAACTTCGGACGTGCTACTTACTATTAAAAACATTCACGACTGAATGCCTGTCCTGCCGCATTGGTGCTTACACAAAACGAAGCGCCCAGGTCAGGATAATTGCGGAGGGGTGCAGCTCCAAAAATGATGGCGCCTTCGGGTAAGCTCAGCCCACGGGACACCAAAGGCGTGCGTTGTGTCCCTTTGTGTGTGGCATGTCACCACACAGAGAATAGATTGATTCTGGGGTTTAACGCGCCGACGCAACGCAGGCGATGAGGCGCGCCGTAGTGGAGGGCTCCGGGTTAATTTTGACCACCTGGGGATCTTTAACGTGCGCCGAAATCTCGTACACACGGGCGTTTTTGCTTTTCGCCTCCATCAGAAAAGCGGCCGCCGCGGCCGGGAATCGAACCCGCGACCTACCACACAGAGAATAATTGCCCCGCTGAGTCGTTCTCAGCAGAGTAGATTGACTCGTCACGGTATGGCCAGGGAAGCATGGAGTGCGCAAAAAAAGAGGGACCGCCGGTCATTGATGGGTGACGACTGGCACGATGAAGGCCCGAAAAGGAAAAGACGATCTTTGTATGCGTAAGCAGAACCACGTGTAAGCGGCGGTGGTTCTGAAGAAAACGATGGTTCTGCGAAT
Source organism: Haemaphysalis longicornis (assembly GCF_048455015.1). Lineage (NCBI taxonomy): Eukaryota > Metazoa > Arthropoda > Arachnida > Ixodida > Ixodidae > Haemaphysalis > Haemaphysalis longicornis. Next base: position 40,771,602 of record NW_027526385.1, on the reverse strand, counting down.
TGGGCGAAACGTCTCCTTTAGCTGGATGACTGTCGGTAACGGGGGGGTGGGGGGGGAGGGGGGGGCGCGGAAGGAGGAGGGCGGAGGGCCTTTGTGGGTGAGGCGCACAGCAAAGTATGCCCCTCTTCTGCACCTCACCCCTTCATTCTTTTTCACGTTTCTGTGGAACCCGGGAGGCGTGGGATAATTGTATGGCCTCAGTTTGCGCGCACTGCATGTCCTCTCCTGAAAGCGGTGTTCCAGACAGACATTTTCTCTTCCGCGATTAGGCAGATTCGTTCGGCGGTATTTTGATTGATTGATTGATTGATTGATTGATTGATTGATTGATTGATTGATTGATTGATTGATTGATTGATTGATTGATTGATTGATTGATTGATTGATTGATTGATTGATTGATTGATTGATTGATTGATTGATTGATATTTTTCACCGTTCCTTTCAGGATTTTTTGGCCGGGCTGTTAGCAGTGGCGCACAAATTCAATTTCGGCAGGACTCCTTTTATTCATTTATTTTCTTCATGTGCGCGGTGATTTCACAGAGTTGGTTCTTATTTGTTCGTGTATGATGTTGATGTTGCGGGTGTAGTTGTATGTACTATACACTTTTGTATTCAACTCGTCTTACGTCGCGCAATCTCTACTCACACAGTAACACACTTTTGTACAACTTACGATTTTCTGTAATTATCCATTATTATTTTCCTGTATTTTCTTTCGTGCATTCATGTGAAATTTTAGCTTCATGTTCCTCCGTACATGTGGACATTCTTCTTCCACTTACCTTGTACTATTGTTATGCTTATCGTACGACGGCTTTTCGCAACGTATTAGACATTACCATCTATACTAATCGGGTTATGTAGGTTTATTTTTTTGCTTTTAAACTTCGTAGTGTTCCATTTGTCTTTACTTATTAGATTTTCTTACTGACTGTATCTGTCAGCCGCTGGCATATTTCAGTGCAGCCTGTCTTCTGCCTGTCAGTGTGCCAGCACGAAGGCGTCGGCTGTTCCTGGACACTTTGATAAAGATTGATTGATCGATTTATTGATTGATTGATTGATATTTTATTACTGTTACTATTACTTCACTGTTTTCTTTGCCAGGAGTCACTTTGAATTGTATTTGCAACGGGAGTGCTTGCACCTTAACGATTATGAGGTTCGGTTAACGGGACCCAGAAAAAATGAGCACATTAGTACGTAAATATTATTAGCAGTTGCACTGGAACACATTAGCATGACACTTCCCTATCCCGTGCAGGTATCTCGTGTACAAATCTAGCAATGCGTGTCGCTAATAATTTGATATGTGTTATAGAAATCAAGGAGATATTATCGTATCATACAAGAACTTCAACTCGACCTTGGTTAAACTGACTAAAGAGGGGAATGGAAGCAGAAAAGTTTTTGACACGTTAGGGGAGCATTTTTTGTGCAAAACATGATTTGGAATTAACATGTGAGGCTTATAGCCAGCAAACTACCCAGAACAATTGGCATTGCGCACCGACTTTGCTTTATTTTCCCAAACCTTCCAGAATTCAAGGATATGTACAATTGCAAACCGATATGCAAGTACCAAAACGCCGTGATGGGCAAATTAGATCAGATCTTAAACCTAGCTTGCCTAAAGCAAACCACATACACATATCTTTTCCTTCAACGGTCATCATGGGAAGTTCCCTTTTTCCCCACAAATTATGGAAAAGAAAAATTGGACCATGCAGTGCCTGCAATATAAAATATTTTCTCTAATATAGAAATAAAGTTTATTCCTCCTCCTCGTCCTTGTCACTAAAAAGCAGTCGACATTATAAAACTGAACCAAAACAAAACTTTTGAGATGTTCGTTTAAAGAGTGCTTGTGGCTATCTTTTGTTTTTAGTGTTTTATTTCAATGCAATATCAAAATACGTATGTTTCAAATGTTTGTTGTAATGTTTTTAGTACATGGTTGCTTGTGTGACTGTCTTGTGACCACTGCCGATGGGTGTCTGGATCCCCGTCAAGTCACAAATGAGCGGCTTTTTGTCCGGCCTACCTTTTTCGCTGCACTTTTGGGAGCGAAAATGAAACTGGTGGATTGAAAACCAGTTAACACACCGCTATAAAATATTCGCTTGCGAAATACTTGTATAGGTAACTCGGCGCTATAAAATATCTCCAAGACTATTTTGAATCATGAGCACGTTTATTGCATTTAGACTACGTTGCATTTCGATGACGTGTTGGACGGCCTGAAACAACGCACAAGAAAGCTGTGTGCACACGGAAATAGGACCAGCGGACGTGTAACTTCTATGTTAACGAACTTCGTCATGTGCTGCAGGGAAAGTGGAAAGGGAAAATAATTTATGCCGACAGTCGCAAGCGTCTAGGATATTCAACCAAAAAGCGTTGGTCCGAAAATTTGTTGTTCACTGCGCTCGTCACAGCTCTGCACGAATTAATGACGCCGCCTCAAGTCTAGGTATTTTTACCCAGCAACATTTTGAAACGTGTCGCCCTAAACGTTCTTTAGGAGAAGCATGCTTTTATTTCCTTGCGCCATTGCAGGTTTCACCCGCGTGCAGATGCCGAATGCATCTTAATTTAGTTCGCAAGGCTTTCCCGCACCTGGTGCACTAGAGCTCGTTCGCGCTGCAAGCACCACTCTGAACCTTTGCTTAGCGCAAAGCTTTCTCACGGCTGGTCATCCAAAAACTGTCCGGACGGTATTTTTAAAGGCGGTCCGAGACTCAATGTCCAATTCACATTTGCAAAACCGCAAGATGGCAGCGTCAGCAAAAACAAAGATGGTGCTTTTAAGTTTCGTCATCTCGTCTCACTGATTCTAGGTGCAGTACGATGAAAACTAGTCTTCAACATCGGGCTCGTCGGTGCGGTACGTATAGCGGGGTGAAGTTCACGGAGCCCGAACCATTAGCAGCAGAGGTGTAGGTGCGATTTCGTCTTTGTCTTTTCGCCTTCTTCACAATTCCAGGCTGTCAGGGTGTTCGCTCATTTGGCATATCCACAAAGATGTGATGATGCTTGCAGTTAGGTCAGTTGATAAGATGGTCACGTCGTTAAGCTTGTACAAAGTTCGAGCGAGCACTGAACTGGCGCTGTCGCGCATTTTCAGTGCATGTCCGGTGCGGCATCTTCATCGCCGGACCCAGCACATCGAAAGCAGCCATTGGAAAACTTTCTGCTATGGGGTGGTCACGTTCAGCGCACTCAAGTTCTTACAGAACATAACCAGAACATAACTCCGCTTTGTGGAGTTTACTTTCGCTAATATATTTCTAATTAATATACATATTTTTAGGAATAGTTCTGAAAAAGTTTGAGGACGCGTCAGACCTAATTATTAGTTACTTTATTTCATTTTATGTGCTTATTTCTTTTTAAATACTGCACAAACTGGTGTTTGGACCCGTGACCATATGGCAAATGTAAGCCCCAAGAATGAGAAAGCCTTAATGTCGAACTGGACGCTGCAGTGCTACTTGGAATTCATGCGTTGACGTCGCAGCCAGTCGGAATCGGCCACGAGGCTCTTAAGGTAGCTGTTACCGTCATTGACCAACCCCACTTAGTGGGTATGTGAGAATTTTGTTTGGTTTTGTTGAACTCAGTCAAATAAATATCGGTAAACCGGCCTTGAGCTTCTCAGGCAGCTGTCGTCGTCAATGATCAATATTTTTTAGTTCAGTTTTTGTGTGAGATTGTGAGTACCTACGTTGATATAGCAGTCAAATGGGACTTGGGAAACGGCCGTGACTCTCTGACGGCAGCTGGGATCGTCATTGGCCAATCTGCCTCAGTGAGTATGTTGTCAATTCTGTATTCAACCTTAACTTGTAGTTATCCTAACGTTGTACCTATCAACGTGCCAAGAAACGACGAACATATTGCAAGTCCAACCTCGTGTACAGGTTGTCGACGTTGAAGTCTAACTCCACAATGCACTGACTTCGAAAACGCACAGACAGACAGACAGACTTAAAGACGAACAGTCGGACACAGACTGGCAGACAGACAGGCGGACGTACAGACACACAGACGGACAGACAGACAGACGGACAGACAGACAGACAGACAGACAGACAGACAGACGGACGGACAAATGGACGGGCGGACGGATGGATGGATGGATGGATGGATGGATGGATGGATGGATGGATGGATGGATGGATGGATGGATGGATGGATGGATGGATGGATGGATGGATGGATGGATGGATGGATGGATGGACAGACAGACAGACAGACAGACAGACAGACAGACAGACAGACAGACAGACAGACAGGACAGACAGACAGACAGACATACGGACGGGCGGACAGATGGATGGATGGATGGATGGATGGATGGATGGATGGATGGATGGATGGATGCAAAAGAGCCGACAATTGGGCGAGTTGGTACTTATTCATCTTTCCTAACAGCGCGCACACACGAAGACTAAGGCAAAGGATGGATGGATGGATGGATGGATTGGGGATTGGATGGATGGAGGTCTGTGTATGTGTATGCGACTGCACGCATTCACATCTATATGACACACACTATATACATATGTCAATTTTGGTAGATTAGATACCATTATTGCGTCTATTGCGTGCATAATAAGAGTTAAAGCGCTTCTCTACGAAACGCGCAAGCTGACTTTACGCGAGCAACGAATCCCTCCTCGCTGGCCTGAAATAAATAGCCAGAAGTCAGACCAATAAATCTGCGTCATTGCACGCAATCTATAAATAAAACATGGCGCTGTCATCGTCGAATTGGCAGTGTTAATTGGTAGCAGCACGTGTGGTAAAACCAATTAAAGTTCTCTGCGGTGTAAACATCATTCCATCACCGAGTATTTACGGGTATTTCAAGATCGTCAAAACAGCGAAAATCTGAAGGCCTTCATTTTGATGTCGTGCTAATGAGATTGGCTTTAATGGGACAGCTGCGATGATGTGACTCACACATTCGGCTTAGCAATTTTGTTGTATTTTTTTTCCCGTTTGATCCTTAATTACTTACGACTATTCCAAGATCGTTCGAACAGCGAAAATTAAAATGCCTCCAGGTTCAAATCATGCAATTGAAATTGGCTATACTGGGACAGCTGGGCTAAAGTGACGCACGCATTGAGCTTTGTAGTTTTTTGTGCGTGTGTTTTCCTTCCGGCTTGAGAAGTGTCTCTTGCTTAAAGTGGAACATTTTTTGCCTTTGTTTGTATATAAATCAATGTTAAACAACAAGCGTAGTGACAGGATTGAGCGGTTCCTTTGCTACTCACGTAATCAAATTCTATATACGATATTGTCATGATCCCACGGATCCTTACGTTTGCTACAAACACTGCGTTTTCTTCATTTTTCAAAATAACCACGCGGGATCACCACAACAAGGTAATTGCACCTCTGAAAACCAAAAAGCCCAATATGAATGTCACGTATACATTGTAGGTAAGATGCTTTTTGATTTGACCTTACAGGAGTAACGTTACGTTGTCTAACTGTACACATCTCGTGAAAAAAGATCACCTTCCTCCCACACCATTTTACAAATCAATTGCAGTTTTCAGTGCGCAAGGGCTACTTTTTTGTTGTAATCAGCTCCATCGCAACGCTCGTATGTCCTCTCCCTTTAGCCAAGTGGGGAATTAAGTGCCCTAATCACTATCATCGTCAGTTTGTTGCACGGAATACGACGAATCGGAAGTTTGCTCCACGTGGAATGGACGTACTACCGAGGAGGCCTACTGGGGCGCGTTTTTTGCTCGCAATGTTATTAACTCATGCTCGCTTCGAAAAAGCGGTGTTCTCTCGAGTTCTGCACAGCTCCGATGGTGGCGGACGTTATACAGTGAAGCGTTACTAAATGTGGTAACGCGGTCGCAGCGATGTCGAAAGGGCATAGCCCAGCGAGGAGAGCAAGCGCCTCGCACACAAGCAGCTAGTCGAACGAATGCTTCAACGAGCCGCTTATGTAGGCAAAGTTTTTGTAAGCTAGTAAATCAACAGGCAATGTTTGAGCAAACTGAAAATAGTAAGCATATTCGAAGCAAGGCTTCAATGCATGAGTAATGTTTGCATTGTTCGTTTAAATAAAAAATACATGGTGTCTTGATTTTTGTGATAGCAAATAAAGATAAAGATAAAGTGTACATGCCCATTTATGCATTGATTACATGAAAATGGCTGATGAAAACAATTAGCAGGAGCTTAGCTCGGCTATGCCAGGATATACGTAGCGTGAGCTAAGGTTCAGCTGGTTATTCTTAGCTTTCCTGGTTGTCAACGATTAGCTTGATTATCATGCTTACTGCTGCTTCAATGACACACACACGGTATACGCATTATGTGACACATGTACATTTATCAGGCGGCTCCGGCGCAGCGTCACCAATCGCCCCAGAGCTAAGCTGGTTCCACAGGCGCACGCCGGTGTTGCTGCGACGCACGATACAACGGTTCCACACCCGGCCACCCCTTGCATGATCAACAAGTGGAACGGGCCGCCACTTGCGGAACGGAGGTCGGCAAAGACGCTGGGCGCGTGGGGTGTGTGAGAGACGCCGGGCAGCGAGCAACGTTCTGTGCGCCGTGTGACGTCACTTCCCCTCGCGCATGCACAGCACGGCTCTCCAGCTGCTCAACCTCGGCCAGTGTAGCTCACGCTACAAAAAGCTGCCAAAGCAGCTTGACGGGCCGACGAGCCCCTTGGGTACATGGCAGTAGCGGACAATTAAGCATAACATGTTGTTGCGGGCAACTGTAGCAGCCTTGCTACACACACACATACAAAAAGATAGAGTCTGCATGGCATCGCTGCCGTACATTGCAGCCCAAAAAAAGAAAAAGAGGGGGCAGGGGTAAAAAAATATGCGCAAGAAACAAATCTGGCTAGAAAGGCTGTGCCGATAATACAGGTCACATATACGGGAAAATAAAGAAACGGCTGTAGACACTCTTATCTTCTTTCCACTGAGCGGCCTGTGTCAGGCCCATTCTGGCACAGCATGATTTAAAATGCAAGACCTAAAAATAAAAACTGCACCGTGAAAAAACAAAAAGAGCTCGCGTCACCCCCTCGTATAGCAGTGTTCTAAAGTAACAAAATGTTTAATATTACTCCAGCAGTGCACCACGGCAAATATGAATTGGCGCGAACGGGAATCGATCTGCCGGTGTTGGGAGTTTGTATGAAGCTTAACCTTGCGATTAGAGAACGCCAGGCAGCTTCATTGTTAACGTCAGCGTTGGCGACGTTAGGTCAGGGAAGCTGGGCTATTTTCTTAACGCGAAAGTGTTCCTAGGCTAACTGAGTGATTTCCAGTGGACGCTAGCCGTCCGCAGCTGCCTTGGTTATCAACGGTGCTCATAAAGCATCTGCAGAAAGATATTCTCACACCAAACCAGAAGTGGCGACGCGGCAGCCGGCAGCGAACGACCGCTTGAAATGGAATTGGGTGCAGCAAAAACTGGAAGGTGGAAAAAAGGAGGCGTGCAAGTAGGCTTGCCGATAATGATATTGGCTGTGAAGAAAGAATACGGGATTTGACGAAGTGCCACCCCTGCGCAGTGAAGTAGTTCTCCCTGCGTTGATGCTTGTTCAATGTTCACATACAATCACCAGCCCAGCCTGGAAAGGAGGTTATCACACCAAAGCCCCTCTTCCACCGGAACTGATGCCAGCCCCAACATTGCATAATGCTCCTAACTACAAAAAGAGGCCAATGTTTACGCCAAGCTGTCAAAAATCAATAGAAGACCCAGGGTATGAACTGAAACAAAAATAAAATGTTTCCTAATAAGAAATTATACCCAGTAAATAGGATCTAATTACGCGAATGGAATACCACTTTACGGATCTCCTGCGGCCCTATTACCACACCAAGCTCTGTGCCAAACGATGGATAGCGCGGATGGACAGCCGCGCTGGATAGATGGATGGATGGATGGCCAAGTGCAAACCCTGTCACCACGCTCACAGAGTATACACTTGAAAACCCTAAAACTGTCGCGTTGTCACTCAATTTCAGCAACACCTCGCAGCCACATCTTTTCGCCCCCACAACTTAAACCCTACAAGCGCAAATGTCCTCTCTTTCAGGCCCACATTTTCTAAAATAAACTGCTCCTGGAAGAAGTTTCTTTGGCAGTGCGTTGCAAGATATAAGAATGTAAGAATAAATCGGTATCTTCCGGCAGAACTGGAACAAAAAAATGCCTCGCGTGTGCTCACGTCGCTGCAAATGTCGAAAGACGGTAGCCTTCTGCGTAAGTGTCTCTCCTATCTCATCTACCCACCTTTCCCTCTGTATTTCCTCCTCCCTCGGTCCACCCATTTTAGGTTTGCGGAGTTCAGTTTTGCCGCCTACGCGCACATCTGCGCCGTCTTTCGGGCCTCTGGGACACAGCGCTCGAACCACGAGCGTGAAGTCCGGGCGGCAGTCTTATTTGTGTTTTCTAGTAAGAACTTTTTTTCGACGGATGTTTTTTATTTGCTCTCGCAAAATCGAGCACGCATCTACTTTTAATTAAAATACCACTACAAGCACCAGTTATGTATTGACTTTCTTTCTTAAACTAGCTAAATATTATTTTTTGTAGAACAATGTCGACAATTATAGAGCATCCTTCTAGCTTTATTTAATTTAAAATGTTTCCCCAGTATAAATGCCTCATTCAAGAAGTAATGGAAACTTTTGGCCGCGTGACTAAATCGAGCAACGGGCAGACAGATGGACCGACAATTTTTGTGCTTGAGTAGTCCAAAAAAGACTCGTCTCTATATTAAGATATTCTGCATAGCTGACTTACTTCCTTACAGCCATAATAGGGATGGCCCCAGGTAGAAGAAAGTATTTCGGTAAAAACAGCTCGGTGGAATTCACATTCCGTAAAAGTATCAGCCCTCCTCTAAGCAGCTCCACGCGTCACCGTTGCAATTATTTAAAAGTGTGCCCGGTAATATTGTGGCTCCCCAAGTTAGCCAGACAGAGGTTCCAGAGACTAAACTTTCATTACGCATTACCGCCTAATGCAAAAGTGGACTTTGGTTTTGTTCATCGTATGGGTGTTTCTATTCATGTTCAAAGGTTTGCGACCTTTAGAACGTTCAACTTTCTCTGTACATGAGTGCATAGTCGTGGGTTTTTAAGGTATACACGTGAGCCCAGTGATTACTGGCCGCTACATGCAAACACACAATTTAAGGGAACGGTTTTCTTTCATTAGTTTTCCATATAATCGACCTAATTTCTTGTACTTTGATACAAATAAGTAAAAGTGCTTTTTCGCAAGTGTCCACCAGCAACTTCCTGCAAGGCCACTAACTTTTTATCATTGAGAGTATTTTAGGCACGTATTTTAACTTGAAATACGCGCTTTACAGCATAACCAATGCTCTACTTAAGCAAAATCACCGACATCTCACAGGTCGTATCTTCGCCTATGCAAAAATTGAACGGAGTTAAAACGTAGGAATCTCGGCCAAAGAGGTCAATGATAAAAAGAGGTAGAGTGTGCAATGTAGACTCTAAGTATCCGCCTTGGATCAGAATGATAGGTTGCTAAACTTGGAGCCTGCAGCTTCCTTTTAAACACATTTTCAACTGCGAAGCCCACAATTTCGCTTGTTCAGTCATCTTTATATAGGGTCAGTCATCTTCGTTGCGTTCATCAAAAAAAATTTTAGCTATGCCTCAGTCAGTTCTCCTAGTGAATCGCTAATGACAAAGAATTGTAGCTTCTTCAGTGCTCCTATCCTCAAGAAGTAAGAAAGAATGACTGGTCAAGAGCAAACGTGAATGCGAAACCATCTTCCCCAAAGCAGTTGGTTGGGGTTTTTTTTTACCTGAAGAGGATGGTAATGGCATTAGTGAGAATCAAGGTGACCATTTCAATTAATTCGTGATCGAGTCTTCATGATCCCAGTATCAAATGATGGTCAGGTTGCTGGACAATCGAATGATCAAATATAAATGTCTCCCCAGTTTTTTTTGTGTGTGTGGAAGGGAAAGCGGAAAGCGGAAAGGTCTGCTATTTTAATCCCTAGCCTTTTTGCCGAGTACCCTAACAGCCCAAGCAATGCAACGCCGTGCATTTTCAAAGTCAGGCATAAATCAAGACGCTCGCGCATTTCATAGTTTTCATTGAGAAACAACAGGTAATCGATCGAACCGGATTTTTAAAAGTCGAAACACAAAAACTAAACTTAGGAAAAAAAAAACTCAGCATATCCAAAATATGTATACATGTCCAGCACCTAATCAAGACAAAAATAAAAAGAACCGAAACGAACGACCAAATAGAGACGAAAAAAAATGAAGGAAGCTCACACTAACGAGTAAGACTTGAAGGAAGCGAAGCTGTTCGCCACCTTTTAAGCTTCACGACCATCACTTAAGGTTAAAGTTCACGATTGCAACCCCTTTGCGTATTCGCTGCCACAACAACCCATTGGACCACAGATAGGACGTAGGACGTCCGTTTTACAGCCGAACGTCCAAGTCCCGCGCTCGACATCTGGCGGACGTACTTCGGATGTATTTTTCTGGGAAACATGAACGATCGTTCAATTTATGTTCAATTTGGTCCGACGGACGTCCGAGCTACGTCGGTGTGGTTGAAGCACTATTCCTCGATCATGTTTGTAACTCGTCGTAATTAGCCTCGAGTTAATTATATTATCGATATTCTTGCTGCCTGCAGCGGGAGGGAAATTATTTCTCAGCTCAGAAAACAATTGTAACCCTCGCGCCTTTCTGGATCGCCAAGAAACACGGCTCGTTACGCCAGTTACGCTCTGAATGAGTCAACTTTATGTAGTAATTCGAATTCAAAAAAAGAAAGAAGAAAAGTTTCCCAAAAGCAGTTGTATGCTTAGCTGCTTTTTTTGTAACTAAAGTTTTAAGTGCGAATGCACTTCTTAAGTGAGCCTGAATCGTCCGCTGCCATCGTCCGCATAGCAACAGCTGCGGGTGCGCGCGCTCCTCGTCTTCCCTAGCAACGGGGGGAGATGGGCGCGCGCTACTCTCCTCCTCCTCTCTGCGCTCAGTGACTGCGGGTGTTGGGCGCCTCCTCTCCACTTCGGGCGGGAGAGCTCTCGCTCGCGTAGCGGGCGCTCCGCATTCCGACGCGTGAGGGCGCTCGTGTAGCCCTCGCCGTAACGGCGGGCGCTACTCTCCTCCTCCTCTCTCCCCTCAGTGACTGCGGGTGTTGGGCGCCTCCTCTCCACTTCGGGCGGGAGAGCTCTCGCTCGCGTAGCGGGCGCTCCGCATTCCGACGCGTGAGGGCGCTCGTGTAGCGGCCGCGTGGCGCGGGAGGGTATTAGTCGAGCGCGCGCCGTCGTCGACAGCGGTCGCTGGCCCTGCATCTCGATAACGATGATGGAGGACCGGGCAACGGTACCAGCAATAACGAGTGAAATATCTTTCTTTGTAGCTGTGTGCGTGTGTGTAATCTCTCGACTACTCATTAAGATCACGATATCCACCGTAATCGCGCAATCAACAACCGTGCATTCGCACTTACACACTCTCCCCCTCGGGGAAGTGCGAGGGAATTTTTTATTGTTTTTCTTTTTGCGCGATGCCAAGCCAACTCTAGTCAAGCCACGTCAAGCCGTAGAGCTAGCCATTCGCTTTTGTTTAGAAGTTGCGAAGCGCCAACGAACTTCGATTATCTTAAAGAAAGAAACCCTGCTGCTTTCTTCTAGACATCTTTTGGCGTCCTCAGCGAAAGGTAAGACATTTTTATAAGTTCCGGTGAGTGAGGAGGGGGCGGGGAAATTGTTAGCTGTACTGCAAACGCCGTAGGCTGTGCCGAAGTTAGGCATAACTGGATTGGCTCGTTTTGAATGACAGTGTAGAAAACGCGCTGAGTGAATCATCTTTTCTTCGCAGACATAGGCGCCAAAAAATTAGTTATACCGTTTCCTTAAAGCTATCAGCGGTACGTGCACGTACTGTTGTCGAAAGAGAAAGTCGTGAGTATGCCTGCGTTCGCATTCAGTCGGCGCTACCTACGACGTGGTGTGCGCAGTGGCTACTTCTACGCTCACTCAAGTCTACGGAAAGGGTTGTAACAATTTTTACTGTGAGCTCGATGCGGAGATGCGTTGCGCTGGCCTTGAGATGAAATGTAGGCACGGTGTCACGAAACGTGTAAGAAGCCGAACGGTGCGTGTTCACGACCCCAGAGAGGACGCGGCCGTGGTAGCTCATGCCGGCGAACCCGGCGAAGTAAACGCATTTTGCCGACGTGAGTATGAAGCGTGTGCTAATATATTTGCCGTGTTTGCTGTATGCGCTTGTAGACGCACGTCCGCCGCGTTGGCTCAGTGGCTGAAGCTAGTGCTGCTGAGCCAAAGGACACGGCTTCAATTTTCGGCCGCGGCGGCCGCTTTTCTGGTGGAGGCGAAAAGAGAAAACACCCGTCTGTTCGAGATTTGTACGCACGTTAAAGATACCCAGGTAGTCAAAATTAATCCGGAGCCCTGCACTACGGTGCGCCTCAGTGTGTCGGCGCGTACACCTCTTAATTGATAGACTCTGTTAAAGCGGGCTAAAATTATTTTTGTGTGTCTAATAATGTAGCCATATATGTAGGAAAAAATAAACCATGGAGTTTGAATTTACATGTATTTGACTTGTGTAGGGTGGCTCCAAAAAGAAACATGTAATTGTTGCTTTTGGTTTTGCAGGTGCTGACCGAGGTGTTGGGGAAATTTTTGAGCGGAGATGTTCCTGGCATGAAGCGTGACGGGCACGTGAAAGGTTGCACTTACATTGGAGGTTATAGAGCATTAAATAAACAACTTTCAAGCTTTGCAACTTCGTTTCATCTGGTTTGCATGCCATACTTTGCAACATGTAATCTGCAGTGTGCTAGATCTATTTCATTCAGCGTATTTGTTTTCAGCAGCCTGTTTAACTGTTCAATACTTCACTTTTTCAAGCTAACTGTTTGTTTTTTAGCGTGCATTGCTGGAAGTTTTGTCTTAGAAATTTAATGGATATATCTCAAACATACTCGGTATAGATTCATAAACCTTAGTAGTGTAGGTTTCAGTTTTCTATAATAAACTTGAGAATCTGTACTTGCTGTAAATTTCAGTGCTTTATTGATAACATGCCTTGAAGCACTACTCCAGCTTTAAGAATACTCGATACAAAAGCTCCTTCTGTGGCTTGTTTTGACAAAACCCTAATTATAAATGCTTGTACCACGCACTCTGTGGGCCGTCAACTCCACACCCTATTCATATTTTTCTTGGCAAGAGTGGGAGCAGTGATGTTTGCAGTAGCATAATACAGTAGAAAGTTGCGAGCTTATTATCGTAACCGCTTTTCAATACGGAACCATGTGTATACTGCGGGCTGTCATGTTGAAGCATCCTGTTCACCGAGTTGGTAACTGCCTACTACAACTGATTCATATTTATGCTGACACAAAGCCCAGAGTGTATGCATTGACCTTACTGAAAAGTCGTGACGATAAGCTTGCAACGTTCCACTGTATTATACTTCTGTAACATCACTGTTCGCGCTCTTGGAAAGACATATATGAATAGGGTGTGGAGTTGTCTGTCCACAGAGTGTATGGTGCAAGCATTTATAATTAGGGTTGTGCCAAAACAAGCTACAGAAGGGGCTTTTGTATCAAGTATTCTTAAAGCTGGAGTAGTGCTTCAAGGAATTTTATCAATAAGGCACTGAGGCTTACAGCAAGTACAGGTTCTCCCTGATTCGAAAAATTGGGACCAGAAACGGACGTCTGGCGGACATCGAATATCCGCATTTTATTATCCCCTCGACGTCCCCCGTACATTTCGGTTTGGAAATGTCCGATTTTGAACATCCGCCGGATGTCGGAAAATCCGGCTGGGACGTCTATGGGACGTTCGTAGGATAAGCAATTTCTTTGCATCGGACCATCCCACGGACGTCTATAAAACATCCGCTGGCATTCTGCGGATGTCTGACGGACGTCCAAATGTCCGACACCGGATGTCCAACGGATGTTCGGTGGACGTCTGTGGTCCACTGGGAACCTTTACTCGATCGCTGTCGCTATAAGTGTGAGTGTTTTTCATGTTTTCGAAACTGATAATTAAAGGGCACTACCTTGGAGGGGCGCACGCCATGATGCGTCTTTCTCGTCCCGAGCAAGTATTGCCAGGATTACGGCGAACGCTGTGTCTCTCGTTCCGAGCAAGTGTTGGTACGATTAAGGCGAACGCTGGAGTCTTTTATGCCAATCTAGGCCAATCTCCCAAAGTGGGTATGCTTGGCTTGACTAACGTGCGCAGGGAACGCTGGGCGGTCGCCGCGAGGCACGCACACACGTGCGCTATGAATCATCTTTGTTTTTTAACTGCCGGGTGGTCGCCGCAATCTTGGCCAATCTCCCTAACGGGTTATGCTTGGTATGACAAACGTCCGCAGGGAACGCTGTGGGTCGTCGGGATGCACGCACACACGAGCGATAAGCATTTTCTTCATTTTGTGAACTGCGGGTGGTCGTCGCAGACTGGTCCAATCTCCCTGAGGGGGTGTGCTTGGTTTGACAAATATGCGCATAAACGCTGGGCGGTCGTCACGAGGCACGCACACGTGAGCCCTAGGCATTTTCTTGGTTTTGTTAGCTGCGGGTGGTCGCGTGTAAACCAGGGAACAAAAGTATAGAGGACGCTATTTCGACGGTTGACGTCCATTTCTCTGCTTTTAGAAGCCTTATCACTTGATTCGTACTCGTAAGTGAAGCATCACGCTTGGGAGCATTATAACCATATGCATATCAGGAGAATAGACACCAGGTCGCAGGCAAATTAAATTAACTTCAAGAAAGACGAAACGTGGCGCAAACTAAACGTGTACGAAGAAGACAAGAAACGACAGGTACGACAGTCTTCTTCACCCACGTATACTTTGCGCCACGTTTTCGTCTTTCTTTATGTATGTACCGATTATTTCAGCAACAAGTTTTCTTAAATTAGCTTCGATTGTTGAAATTGTCCTCTACACTTTTGCCTCCGGGTATACAGCCTCCCAAATTTTTAATAATATAGCGGGAACGACGACCGACCGGCATGTCAGCGCCTTATCACGGTGTTCAGCAGCCAAATAGTCGAGAGTACGGGCACGCGCATAGGGCCTATCAGCTGTATGAGTGTCGTCTGCTACGCTGTTTCCTTCAGAGTGGTACACTCCCAGCCACTGCATCTGAATGACTTTGTGCCCCACGCTGCTTAGCTACCTTTGGCGGTAGCTAAACGGCTTTGCAAGATAAGAAAAAAACGGGGTGTGTTGCACTGAGACGAAAAGCGGAGTAGACGACGCTTGCGCGTGCGCGAAGCCTGGCCTATTTTGCCGGTGAACACCATGATAAGGCATTGACATGCCGATCGGTCGTCGCTCCCACTATATTATTAAAAATTTAGGAGTCTGTACATCATCGCGAAAAAAAAATACACCAAAACTACAAAACAACAAAATACCCTAACGTTTTTCGTTACACATAGCCAAATCTGGCTATGCAAACTAAGTATGAAGACAAGCGGCTTAAGAATGGTTATGCATTCGTAGGGAATTGCCTGGATTTCTGCGCATTTTTTTTCGCCTGGTAGGAAATGGCTTGGAGCTTTTCTTTCGCATGATTTTTGTCTGGGCTTTTCTTCGTAGAAGTGTCATCGATAATATTTTTATTACTACACATTCCCACCCAACAAATCACCAATGACCCGTCTATGCTCTCATAATGTAGAAACCTCGACCCTCACACTCACTGCACAATAAACATTATGCGAAATTGCTTGGTGATCTAGCAACACTGATGCAAACAAGACCGTCCGCCATATTGGTACGGGCGCCGATCGGGAAGTCTTGTATTGTTTACTGTGGAAGAGTAGGTGACGGTAACGAGTTATGGCTCAAACTGGATGGCGTTTTCCGGCTCCCCACCGCGGATTGTGGACGAAGGACTTGTCTGCGCTGCCGACTGTGTCTAAGGACATATACCACTCGGGGTGCCGCGCCGAAGACCCATCCGAGCGGCAGCGGAGCAGGGCATTCCGCCTAGCCACCGAGGCGCATTGCTTGCGTTCATCGGTGCGGACAAACACGTGCGACTCGCAGTAAGTAAATCCTTCTTTGTTTTTTCCTTGCCGCGAGTTAACCGCTATGAGCATTTGTATAGCAGTTTGTTCACCGTTGTTTACCGTGCAAATGCGTAGCGGGGACCCTGTTGCAGTAACCCTGAAAGAGGAAAGCGGCAATCGCCAGACCGTGCCGCTAGTGGGTGGATTAGTCATTTTCAAATGCTGTACATCGAATTTACGGGATGATTTTTGGCGAAGAAGTTTACGGAAAGGTTGCGGCCATTTTCCGTGACCGTCGTCCGCCTGCGCATTTGCCGCAAAGCAATCGCGCTTTGCGGCGAAGTCAACTACAAAAGTGCACATACACCTTGAATTTTCTTTTTTTGTGTGGGTTTTCATTATTTATTGCGCATTTTCTGCCGCAAAAATCTGTTTGTGTGTCCTCCTTCTCCTTTTTTGCGGTGGGGTGGTTGTGTTTGTTTCTAAAACGCATGTTTTTGGTGTGCCCGAACAGGTAATACAGTAAAACCTCGTTAGCTAGAACTCACTGAACTAAAAGATTTTTTTTAATTCGATGGGTCATCGGTATAGCCCGAATGTTTACCTGTTTATCTCGAAAGGTTTTGGAAGTGAGTTCCAGGTAATCATAATATTTTGCT
The DNA here is from genome assembly GCF_048455015.1 of Haemaphysalis longicornis. Taxonomy (NCBI): domain Eukaryota; kingdom Metazoa; phylum Arthropoda; class Arachnida; order Ixodida; family Ixodidae; genus Haemaphysalis; species Haemaphysalis longicornis. Next base: position 40,754,841 of record NW_027526385.1, on the reverse strand, counting down.
TAAGTTGTGAGGAACACGATTATGCTGGTACTGGTATCGTTACCCACGGTGAGCTTTGTAAATGTTAGAATTGCTTCTCTTGAAAATACATTAACGAAGCATGCAGAGATACTTGCATGCTCGAACTTGAAAAACAATTTGACATCATTGCTGTTTTAGGTGTAGATTATTGCCCTTGCAACAGTGTTAAGAAAGACACAAAATCTGGACATTTTGAGTCTGTTCCTTGCGGCAACTGCTTTCTGCTCTGGCCCTTCACCATAAACTGTAGCGGACTAGTCCTGTTCTTCCCTCAGTGCTATTTACTGTTACTCTCTCTGTTCTTGCAGGTTGCGCCTCATCCATGTGCTCAGCCTCTACTTTCGCTCCCAGAAGAAAAGTGGCCGTCCCTATGTTGTGTGTCTCACCTTTGAGGCGGACAGTGGGGTGATTGTGGAGGCAGCGTGCGAGTGCCCGGCGGGTTACAGTGCAGCATGGAGTCACATCCTGGCTGCTGTGCACCTACTCGCCCTCTTGCAAGCTGAAGGTTTTAAGAGGCGCCACCGGAGCTTGCGTGCACTGAGCTGCCACAACAGTGGGGACGTCCGAGACAGCAGGGCATCAAGCCAGCGAGTGTCCAAGACATTTACTGTAGACACCCCTGAAAAAATTGCCCCTCCCTTCTCTTCCGAATGGGTCTGTTCGATGCACGTCGAGTACACGAGCAATGCGAGCAGCAACAAAGTGCCTTGCAGGCGCTTGTGAGAAAACTTGGTAGCCTTGGGAATGGGCTTTTTGCCCCACTTTTGCTGGCCTCACCCCCCACAGTGACAGAAATAAGGACTGGCATGGCACCTGAAGGGTCACCTATGAGCTACCAGCAAGCATTCATGCCACATTACGCCGTGGTCTTCTCGCGAGCACGCAGAGGCTGGGCAACGTCATGTTTACTAGACCGCGGCATGCAGGGGTGCGGGAATGCTTCTCTTTGTTCCATTTATATCCACAGTTTGCTATACTGCACGCGCTATAAATGAGCGAAGTAGTTTAATTTACTGGTATTTTCACTGTGGATACAAAAATAGCAAAAGCACTCAAGCTGATGCGCGGCGGCCTGATGCAACGCTGGTCGTTTTCTTTTTTTCTTTGAATAAAACTTAAAAATTGTCTCAGCTACCTATATCAATGGCCACTATCATTACGTCGGAGGCATGCATGCCGCATGTGACAAACAAGAGGATTGAGTGTGTTGTATTTTAGTCGCAAAATATTCAACAGTAAAACCATCGTGGCTGAAATGACAATGGGCAACAAGTTAACATGACGTAGCAACAAACCTTTCAGCCCTGCAAATCGGGAACCAAGTGAAAAAGCTCGAATTTTCCACCGTTAGATTATCATAAAACAGTGTACGCCACTTCTGCAACGACACGTAGCTAAATGCAAAGTATCGTGCGCGCCCGCCACAGAGGAAATTTTCAACCGCGCCGTGACGGCGTAGTGCGGCAAGAAAAGTTTCTTTACAGCCTTAGGTAAGATAAAGGCTCGTGTAGGGGCTAAGCGGTACCATTTAACAATGAAATGAAGCGGGAGCAGAGCCACAGGGACGAGTGAAGAAACAGCCTAATTTTGGCAACGTGTGGTACTGTTTTCCCGGTCGAGCGCCGCTGTCAGTCGCATGAATAGGTGGCGCACGCTCAGGCTTCATTTAGAATACAAAGGCTGGACCACAGAACTCCAACGCAGGTGTATTTTTTATCCAGACAGCGACTACGACATCCCGCGCTTAGCGAACCAACGACAAATATTCGCTCCCAGCGCACCGCGCCCAGCGTGTCACAAAGGTTGCTCGCGCCGGCATAGTTCGCGTGAGAAAGTTCGTTCAAGAGCGTGAAACTTCACGTATTTTTTCTCCATTTGGACCGATATTTCCGCATTGCGTGCACTGCGGCACGACGCAATGCTCCGGCATTGTAGTCCATTACCAAGAGCGGTCAATGCCCGCTTCCTGTTTTGATAATTGGTTTCGGTTCCAAATGACCGTACCAAAATGGCGGACATAGTTACCGGAGTCGACGTGAGAGGGCGAGGCGCATTTTGCATAGGGTCTATTCCTCGTCTGTAGCGGTCTTACACGAGCTACGAGAGCTCCACGCCAAACCAGACCATTCATCCGACCCACCTACTTCCTCTGGGATTCATACCAAGATCTTTTACGTGTAAGCCACCAAAAAAAAAAAACTCATTCCCATTCACCTCATTCACCTCTCACTCTCTCTGTAGATGGGCTTAGAGCCCTATCGCCAAAGAAATTTAAAGCCGCTTTCACGCCTGTGAAATCAGCTGCTGACTGCAGCACGCTGGCGCCCACGTCCCAAAGAGGCATGGGTCACTCACAACGGCCCTTGCTGAGGTATGTGCGCACTCGAAGCTCACTCACGGAGGTCTGGTAGTTTATCAGTGCATATATAGGGAGGTGGACCCACTCCGCATGCCGAGATCGCAAATGAACGACAGCGAGGCACCTTCGCTTAAACGGCCGTCGAGGTGGAGGCGTTATCTGTCGGCCCAGCATGGTACTCTCGCCTGACGTGACGGACATCGCCGTCTCCTGGCGTGACGGGCATCATCGCGGGACATTGCGAGCGTCTACAAAGCTCCGCTGTTAAAAGTCGCCCTCCTCCTTTTATTGATACAAGCACGCCAAGCAACTTCAAACTCATTGTACATCGACCTGGGGGTAGCTGTTGACGCTTGGCATAAAAGTGTAGCATTACGAGCCAGCGGTGGGCCGCCACATAAACGCATTCACAGCTATAAAGAGTGTCTCGCGCGAACAGCCATGTTATCAGTTATTGCATACCCGAATCTGCTGCCCCATGACAGCTCCCAGCCAATAGGGACTTTGGCCCAGCGGCGCATACCAGGGCTAAAAATGCGATATTGCAGCGAAGCATTTATTTTCTCGGTTTCCACATATCGTTTTCATCGGCAAAGTAGGGCAGAACGGAAATTTTTAGTGTCAAGAGCTAATGCTTTGTGGAGACTTCTTGAAGGGATCTTGATGAGACGTTTTTGGTGGCGGTTTTCGCGTACACCTCCGTAGCAACACTTTGCCCGGTGTATTTCTTGTCTAAGTTAGCGCACATCACCGGTTGCTGGTTATACATGGTTGGACGACTGCGGGGTAAAGAGGGTGGGCGTGCACGCCCAGCCGGGCTTCACGCGTTCACCGGTGACCTACCTGCCCGCTGAGCTCGTAGTGTAAACGCCTTCAAATTTCGTGATCACAATGTCATTATGGTGTAGAGGCTAAATATTGCTGAAATATTGAAAAATTACACCAGTTAGAGTGAAAAACTGTGAAAATGTTTTCCACAAACTTTTCTATCACTACCCAGACGAGATATTGAACTAGTTTTTGGTGATATATTTTTGTTTATTTTATTTATTTATTTATTTATTTATTTATTTATTTATTTATTTATTTATTTATTTATTTATTTATTTTTTTATTTATTTATTTATTTATTTATTTATTTATTTGTTTATTTATTTATTTACATAATACTGTAGACCAAGTGAATGATCCATGCAGGACAGGTAAAACAAAAAATGTACATGCACTTACAATGCAATACAGACAATGGAGCAACGTCAACACATAACTCGCTCCGAGACATACGAAATAAACATGCCAAGATTAATGTAAATATCAGTACAGGCATAACAGGGTTCCCAACCCAAATAAAAAAGTGTGGTAATAAAGCACAAATTAGAGAAGCGGCGTTAAAATCACGAACGTCAGTAATTAAAGTTGCTAAAATATTCTTGTAAGGCTTTCGTGAAATTTCCAGTAAAAATGCTTTCTGGCAAATTGCTCCAATCTTCTATCGTGCGTGAAAAGAATGAAAACTTGAAAGGTATTTGTTCGGGCAAAGTATACGGATAAACTATGGCTGTGTGTACGTCGTATTTTTCTCGACGCTAGCCGACTAATTAATGGTGTGGCTGATAAGTCTTACACTTATTTAGAGATTCTAAAAAAGGTAGGCGGGGTTTGCGTCTAATATGTAGCGGTTGCATTTTATTCAGTGTCATGATACATGGCGAAAAATCACTTCTTTCATATTTTTTTATAAATAAAACGAATCGCTCTCCTCTGCACCGTCTCCAATTCATTCATTTTGTTGTTCGCGTACGGGTTCCAAACAGCCGCTGCATACTCCAGGCCTATGCAAGGTAGGTAGGTAAACAATGTTGTACAAGATTTTTTTCTTAACACCCACCTCTTAGGGACAGTCAGAATTTCGAGAAAAGTGCGTGTCTCTACATTCCTCAATAACTATACACCTCCTTGATATATCCAATTCGTTTTTGCTTGCAAATGCTTCCCATACAATCGTCCAAAAACGAATTTCAGAATTTTATCCTAGCACGTGTATAAAAATGCCAGCGGATTTTATAACTTACACAACCATGGACGAGGAATTCAGTTCAGTTTTGCCGCGTTCGCCCACCGCTCGCCATCAGTTCAGACTTTCTGCAAGCACGCGCCTCCCGTAGGAGCCCATGTTATTTGTCATAAAACTGTGACTGATGAGTATGCTTCCTACCTACGGAGATAACACTTCCATTGGGTAAGTAGTGATTTCAGCGCACCATCATGGCACAATTTGTTTCGGGAGTGTTCAAATAAAGCACGAGCCCCAGCAGTTTTCTATTAGCAGGCGCCTCCGCTACGAGCCCATGTATTCACAGCACGTAAAAGTTCCTAATTGCGTACAACTTCACGGTAAAGTAGATCATTTTGACGCGTGAGAGATAACTTACCAAATGCTATGTGCATTGGAGTAATTATATAGTGACCCACCCCGGAATCACCGTGTACTACCGCTAGTCGGTTTATAAAAAATGTGGTTGATCCCTCTGCCATAATAACCGGTAAAACGCGAAAGTGAAATGTGTATTCACAGGAGCAGTTGAAGGTTTATTCTGCATCGATATGAACTTGCACATCGCTATTTATATTTCGGCGGTATGGCACCGTTTTACGCATCAACATTAGCTACTGCATTGCGCCCGCCGGAGCATGGCGTAAATTCGACAGAAACCACAGCCGCTCGCATACCCTCCGTGCGAATGAACCCAAACGGTTTTTCAGCGAATTATTTGGTGAACACACGGTCCGCTGCAGCGAAAGGAGCAGCGGACCGTGCAACGGGCGCGACATTCGCAAGTCGGCGCCGATCTTATTCCGCGGTAATTGCCTTACAGGCTTCTCCGCAGGTTACACTGCGCGTCCCCCGTAGACGTAGGCACTGGAATCGAAGCACCAACTGTCAGCACTGATTAGCGTCATGATGCACTACTTCGCTTCGCCTCTCCTAGATCACATCAACATCTACAGGGAAGGATATAGGGCGCGTTTGTCGTCCTGTTTACGCGTCTGTTCATAGCGCAGTCGGGATCGCGTTTCGTACCTCCCGTTGCGGCGAAAGAGTTCGTGGTTCAAATCGCAGCCACGTCAATCAAAGTTTTTCTGGCGATGTCACTTCCGTGACGGATATGTCGTCAGTCAGATCTTGGTGGGTCCCGGCATAAAACACTTTCGTGTTAAAAAGGATGGCGCAATCGGATAGGCGTCGGCTTCATAACGCGACGAGGGACCCGGGTTCAATTCCGACCACGGGAAGCGGTTTTTAACATGAGTCTCTCTTGTGCTGCCTAAATTTTAAAAAAATGTCTGTTGTTCTCCATGCACGTCAGTCTGTCCTTCGATTCACACTTCGGGCCGAAAGGTACAAGAATAAATGAACGAGAATTTTGTATAGGCAAACACTTTCCGAACTCAATCTCGAAACACACGTCATACTTGTCAACGTTGTTAAGGAAAAAAAACATTAGCCATATTTGATGCAGGACATCAATACATGGGGGGTATTTGCAGCGTTCTTTTAATTAAACGTACTAGGCTGCTTGAGCACAAAAGATGGGTGGTAGTGAGAAGACAGAAATTCCCGTGGCACGGGTGGCGGAAGACTGTCGTCTTTCGGCGACATCTGGCCCGAAGTGGGCAAACGCCTGGATAATTTTAACACAAAAGTGTTTTATTCAGGGATTCACGAAGATTTAACTTACGTCGTGCCCGTCGCCGAAGTGACGCCAGTACAACGAAGCGAACGGCCTGCAAAGAGTGCACCCCTGCAAAAAGGCTGTTCTTGCGGGGAAGCAACCTTTAGTAATAAAGAGTACGTTATACTGAGGGTTGTTCGTTTTTGGGTTTTATATTTTAACGCGAAAGTGTTTTATGCCGTGATACCCCAAGATTTCATGGCGTCATACCCGTCGCGGAAATGACGCCAGTACACCTTTGCAAAAGCGACCCGCCAGTAGGACGTCGCTCGCCAAACACACCCACAAGACAGCCGCCGACCCGGAAATCATGCCCAACTGTAGATTTCGCTGCACATTTTACTTTCCTGATTTACCGATTCCTATGAAAGAGGAATCAACCATAGTTTTTCATGGTTCATCATCATCATCATCACTGTCATGTGAATTCCCACTGTGTAAAGTTGCCTTTCCTGCACTGTGTTTGTGTTACGACACCACCTACACGGAGACCACAAAAGCATCGCTTTAATAATTAGGATTTGCAGGTCTACCGTAAAACGGCGGGAACCGCACCCCTCACCAACCTCCACCAAGGCCCTGCGCCTTTCAGCTACCTCCTCATCTCATTCTGTTGACCATTGTTTTGCCACAAGCGCCGGTTTTCCGCCGAAGGACAGTGCTGCGATTCGACAGGCGCGTGGTTCATACCCTCAGATACAAAGGCCGCACACATATTAACAGGTGCGCTGCACGTACACAAGGATTCAAGTATTTAGCAGCGCAGTTACGGTGCAGCGGGTACGCCGATGTATGCACGAATCAAAAATGCGTCTCCCGTTAGTTGGATGTGTTGCCTTATTTGTTGGCATGTGTTTGTGACAGCTTGGAAGGCAGCTGGGGAAGCTAATTGTGTTTTCTGCGTCGTTTATTTTTGGTGGCAGAATTTCAGCTGACGGTATTTGCTGTGCTTGACCTTATGCAGCAGTACCTGCTCTTCAGAGTAGACCGCATGGTCTGATGACTAGAGACCGGAACTTTAGGCAAAATGCCTATTTTTTTCTTCAGTCCGTATCAAGACTATTTAAAATATAAGCACGATATAAGGAAAGGGGAGCATTTTAAGTAATAGTTTATTGTGCCTATAGTGCCTATTTTGACTATATGGGCTTTTTCGTGCCTATTTTGACTATATGGGCTTTTTGGAGCCTAAAAATGTCTTTTTTGCGTTATATATGCCTTCTTTGGATTTTTTTGAGTCGGTGTTCTGCAGAGACTGTTCTCGCTTCAACCGCCCGCAACGGGGTGTTTGCTTAACGCCATTTGCGAGAAAAATTCGCGAGCCGTGCAAAACAGGCAAAAACCCAATCCGTGCCCGTAGAAACCCGTGCGCAGCGACACCGGCGTAAAGCTCACCGATGATACCCTGTCCCGCACGAACTCTTTTGTTCTATGTGCTTCTGACGTGCTGTGTCTACGGACCAACGGGGAAAACTTCTGCCAACGTGCCCCATCTATAGCTAACAGAATAAAAAGACAGCAAACAAAAAAAATTGCCCCGCACCTCCCCGAAGGGAATCGTGCAGAAATGCGAACGCATTGGGTGCACCGATGAGTGTTTTGCGAGTAATGGCGTAATTAATGACGAGAGTGTGAACGTAATCATTTATTCATCAGCACCTGTTTGTGTTATCGTTGTACCTGACGGCCACAATCACTGCCTTGTGATCGCTAAAGTGCACGGTCAAAGGGTCTTTGAGAAGCATACGCGCGTCACAGTTTCGCGTAAAGACCAGATCAATGCAACTCCCGTGAATGGTAGTGGGGCACGTGTCGAAGCTGGCAGAGAGACAATGCATAGAGTGCCTGGTCTGCATGTACTCGACCAGCCACTCGCCACTCTTCTTGCGCACGTCAACGTTGAAGTCGCCAACCAAGACTATGGGGTCAGAGGGTTTGGAGCGCACGCGCACACTTTCCATAGCCGCGTCCAGCTGCGCGGCAACGGCGTCTCGAGCGTGCCTGACATAAAATTTCTGGATTACAAGTGCTTCAATAACTTCCCAATGTTCTGAGCAGCCGAAATTGTGATATTCCAGATGGAATTAGATCATGGAGCCTGCCGAAGTACAAGAACGCTCCGCCAACTTCAAAGGACGTTGAGCGCTATTTTTGTCGCACACAATTACCGACTGAAAGGGGGTACAACTTCAAGCAGCAAACCATTAAAATTGGTGTGGTTTTCCATGGCTTTCAATCTTTTTATGGTGTCGAATCACCGTACATTTCGGGTAAATTTTGAAATATGAACCCTTGTGCTGCTTATTTACCGGAAGAAAATAAAACTACTTTCCTGCTGCACATAAGTTATCCACGGTTTAACTGCAAGTCAAAAATTTGTGCTAAAATATGCTTCTGAAGCAAATAGGAATTGAGCCTACATATGCCTAATCGAGAGTATTTGGTGCCTGTATATGCCTAAATGTCACTTCTCAGTGCCTATTATAGGCGCCTAAAACCTGGATTTTTCGTGCCTAAAGTTCCGGTCTCTATATGACACTCGGCGCGTGTGCTTGCCATCACTTCGTAGCAGCTGCGTGTCTTTGTCAACTACTTTCTGCAAGTGCATGGAGCCTCTGGGAAGGTAGGCGATGGACGTAAGTGCAGGCTGGGGACGTTTCTATTTTCTGTTTCTATGCACGTTTATCCAGAGTTGGAGAGGAGGGAGGAGTACGCGTATGGTGGTCACGTGCTTAATCGCTTGGGTTGTAAACGCTGTGCTCGGCAGATGACACTGCCTTGCTGAAGCCGTTTGCAGTCTAGGATGGAGGAACCCGGTAGACACTCCCATCTGACCAGAAAGCATGAAGGTAGGCCCGCAACACCACCGTTTTACTTCAAAACATACCTAATTCTTGTCTAAAAAATCTAGGAACCCTTGGGTTGTTGACAACAATGTTAGGCGCGCTCCCGGCACTGACAAAATTTTTCGCTTGCCCGGCGTCCTTCTGACCAAACAGCCGTGGTGTCTGTGCGTCGCCGTCATTCAAAATAGCAGCAACAATTCCTATACTCGTTGCTGTTGGCAACCAGCTGGAGTTCATGGAGTGCTTCCGAGCTCCCCGTCAGTCTACGGTTACGCTTCTAACGATCAGTGCAAACCTTGCTAGATGAGCTGCCCTTGAAACAGATGTAGTATTTGGTTGCCGTGTACGTCAGTGGTAGCGATGAACGTATATAGAAGAAAGTCAAGGAGATCCGCTATCGTGTTCTTTGTAACCAGGAGAAGACAAAAGAGGTTCTGTTGCTTAAAGCGTTTCTTTTTCAACCTTTCACACCGAATAATGCTCTCGTGCTTTGAAGTGCATATGCGGCGTGCCGCCTAATGCGAAAACGCCCCCACAGACTATTTTACATCATTTACTGTCCTGATTACTTTTTAAAACTTTACCTACGTGGAACCCAATGGGTAAGATCTTCTTATGCTTCTGAAGTGAAGTTTTGTTCAATTAAACTGCCAATAAAATTCAATTTCAATTCGTTCCTTCTACTTTGACACTGATTAAACGTTCAAAGGCGAGGTAATCAGAACAGGGTTTCTGGGAATACATGCGCAATTGGAAAGCCAGCACAGTTTTAAAGGTACGTCTTTCCAAGTTTTTGGGCCATCACAATGCCGCTTCCTGCCGCTCAATGACAGGTGCTAATCAAAACCCCACAGTGCAGCACGTGCGCATGTGTGAATTGTTGAGGGGGCACAGCTCCGTATACAGAAAGAGGTGGACCTACCTCCACAGGCTGCTGTCGTTGCCTCGGCCCAGTGGGAGCGACTGTTCGTAAAGGGGAAGCCGGTACCTAGGGACGGTCGCATTGGGAGTCACCCTGTTGCATTCACTGAACATCTCGTTTATTTATCACTGGAGTGAGCACGCGGTCTTGCAACCAGGGCGTCGAACTGGAACTTTTTCGGGTTCGGTTCGGGTTCGGGTTCATGCCATTCGGGTTCAGTCCCGGTTCGGTTCTGGAGCACAATTTTGTTCCGGTTCGAACCGGTTCGAACCGGTTCAAACGGGTTCAAACGGGTTCGGAGGAAAGAAAGCAGGCGTGTTTTTTGTGTTTAATTTTTTTAGTGCTGCGTTTTCGTTTCATTGTAACGTCGGTATAAAAACAAATTCATCTTGTATGTTTCTTTGCACAAACGGTCTCATTTTGGCGATTCAAAAAGACCCTGCAACCATTTTTTCAATTTTTTCGAAATCTCAAATCCTTCCAGAACGTAGTCAACGAACACGTGCAATACTAAGATTATAGAGGGTGGTAGAACACCTCAGCCAAACATTACCGTTCTATATCTATTAGGCAACGTGGAAATTTGCTCAAAAGGTTTTTCTCACCTTCCCTTCTTCGACCACCGGAAACACGCCATTACAGCAGTGGGGCGGCTATTGGCCGGCTTTCCTTCAGCTGCAGCAAAGAACGCATTCGATAGCCACGTAATAAAATTGGAGATGCTTGCACTATATAAGTCGCGCAAGGCCTGAAGGATTTCTTTCTATGTAAGCACTGAAGGACACACCGCCACTTGTCAGTAGGTTTGAAGTTGTTTATTTACATGTTCCGTTGTTGCGTTTCCCGGTGGTAGTAGTAGTCATCGTCAAATCGATCTATATCGTCGTCTTCCTCACGCATGACTGGCGGCCCAGGATCGCTTTGTCCGCACGCTTTCACATGTGTTCGAAAGTGGAGCGCGTCAACAGGTGCTAAAACCAGTGGCAACCGGGTCCGCGAACTATGCGTCTGTAGCGCGATCTTGTCTTGTGCATCCCCCTTGCGGCGCGGTCGCACATGAACTGTTTTCTTAGAATTTTTTTCCGAGCGCCACGCGCAAGCCTGGACGATGCCAGGCGCTCCACGTAAGGCGCCTGCTCACGGGCGCGGTAAGCGGCTGGAGTAACTACTACCCGGGGGTTTTGTGATGACGCCGCACACATTACATCCAGCAACAGCCGCTTCTCTGTTCAAAATGGTGCAGCTTGCACTACTGGCACAAGGCTGGAGAAACAGCGGAGCTGAGGGTCATCCACGTTTTTGCGTATCATGCTTTTTTCCTAAATTTGCCTGGGCTCCGCTAGGTTTTTTTAGGTTTCTGGATGTTCTTGCTAGGCTAGACCAAGTGTTGAGGGGTGTGGACAAGTTTACCCGGTTTTTACAAGGCCGTTCAGGTCGGTCCCCCACACTGACAGCGAATACCAGGGGGAAGAAGCTAGGTCGACCTTCAGCTGCACTGTTTCTCCAGCCTTGCGCCACTAGTGTAGCTCCGCAAATTTGTTTTAAATGCAGAGCATTTCAGTAACTCACGATGTCACCCGCGTTGGCGTCCGTAGTCCGCACCCTCGTTGTCCCTACTATATAAAAAGAAAATACTATCCGACGCCAGGTTTCGATCCCTCCACCCTGCGGGCGGAACGCTATGTACATTGTGCTGTAACCACTGCCCCACAAAGCCGACACAGAATCGGACGCTATATACACGCCTTATATCGTTGACTCATTCAAATTACTGCTGACGAGCGCTCTCTCGTCAGCAGTTGCCACAAGTGCAACAACATTAACGTAACGCAAACTACTTAACGTCGTGTGCCCCCGGAAATGCTCTGCATTTGATCGTGCCCCTCGCGAGGGGGATGTTTCACTGCGTCTTCTCTCGGTCGCGGGACCCGTGGCGCCATCTGTCGGATGTTGTGCGAACCCTTTGCGGCTGATGGCGCGCGATTTGAAATTTATGTACACTTTTTTTCTCTCTCTCTCTCCCTCCTTCTCTCTATATTTTATCTTTTCACTCCCCTCTACTTCCCTTCCCCTGCACTGGGTTGTATGCAGGTGAGCTCCCTGCCAAGCTCAGAATATCCTCAGTGCCTTTCCTTTCCTTTTCCTCTTCCGCCAACACAAACAACGGTGACGCGTGCAGCATTGTGGGTGGAACAGGAGGGGGTGGGCGCACCACGCCGGCAGGCTTCAGGCGCTCACTTACGACGTGTCTTTTACCATAGCACTGCTCTTAATTATACTAACTAAATCTACTATTTGCGTTTTAGTCGCCTGAAAAAGACCCTCACCTTTAAGTTGGTATATAGTAAAAGGTACGCACACGCATATGCCCCTTGTGCTAACACTCGAGCAGGCGCGAAAGCCGGCTTCACTGTTGCACAATCCTTTCTGCGGTGATGCACCAATTACGGGCAGCGAAGATTTTGTTCTTAGTATCTTTCTTTTTTTCTTTTTTTTTTGTGTGTGGACGCAACCGAACCAGGTTCAAGCTTAAGTAGCTCCGCTGTTAAAAGAAAGCCACAAAAGCAATGCAGAAATGAAAAGCGTATCTTCTGCGACGAGCAAAGCAGGCAGCACCGCTCCGTGCTGCGATATGTAGATCTTTCGCAGTGCTTCCAGACGCGAAGAAAAAAGTGAACGCGTTTATTGGAAGTTTTGCCGAGTTCTTTTAACTGCACAATCTACTGCAAAATCTTTTACACTGGAGGTCAACGATTACAACATTAACTTAAACGATATAAAAGGCTCACAGGGACAATTAAGGCTGCTTGTGTGTGGGAATATGAAAGAATTACTCTTTATGAACGGAAGTTTGTTTTTATTAATTCAGTTAGGTCATTTATATGATTCAATTTGAATTTTATTCTTGGCTCATAAACCCGCAGTTTCATAAATACAAAAAATTAACTGACTATTACGATACACCCTAATGTGAAATTTGAGGGAAGCACGAACTGCCGTCTGCTCGGGGCGGCGTAAGCGCTGCGTTTCATGAAGTGATCGCGTCATCAGCGAACGCACGACGGCACGCGGTAAGCTCTGGCGTTCTCTCGTAGCGCGAGCCATCGCCGGGGAGCATGTCTCGCGCGGCTTCAGCCGTGCTCCCGCTCACACGTTTGCCATACTTTCATCCTCCACTTTCATGCTTGCTTTATCTGCGGTGGCCTCTCCACTGCATCGGTAACAACGAGGACGACCCTGAGAGACTACGCAAAACGAGAGCAACGGGTGCTTAAAAGCTGCTATCAAGAAAATGACTCTATGCAACGGCCGCAGTACCGCCTAGTGTTCCACTCCGCTCGCCGACCACCTCGTCTTTAAATAAAGCATCCTCGCCGCAGTCTTCTGGTAGGCAGGCATGTAGCCTCCTGGCCAGTGGGCAGCGTCCCGGTGCCGCCGACGCCACCTCCGCCTCCCCCTTCTTGGATCCTCGCCTGAACCTTCTGGCAATGGGCAGCTTGCCAGCAGGCTACCCATTGCCAGTCCGTCCACAAAGCAGGCGACCGCCCGTCTACAATATTTTTTTTTGGTTCCATCGAGTGTCGCCGTCCTGCGGCTTTGCATCACCCCCCGCCCCCCAAGGTGGCTGGTGACGGGCCACCCCTCGTCTCCAAATCACGCATCCTCCCCGAAATCTCCTGGCTAGTAGGAAGGCAGGCAGGCGGGCAGGCTGGTGTAATTTACTGACAAGCGGGCACTTTTTTGGCAGGACAGGCAATTTCTCTGGGTAACAGAAAGCCTGCCCGACCACCATCGTATTTGATACCATCAAATATTCACACAAGCACACGCGCGCAGACGCGTATTTTCGCACTATAAGGCAAAAACATTCGCATTAAAAAATTGGTTGACGTGCTACGCTTTTCAAGTACCTAAAGTTTCCGCTGACCAAGTACCGGAAGCGCCTTGGAACATCGTCCGGCATACCCTCCCATCCAGGAAAAGATCCACTTCAACGCAAGGAGAAGTGCACGCGTTGGGTGACATGCAGCTCGCGGAGCCCCATCGCTAAGTTCTGCAGTTAGGCCCAAAGATTGCCTTTGATCGCCGTTTTGAAAAAGTGCGACAGGTTAGCTTATTGGCCCGTGCCATCGCTCGCTATGTTCCCCAGGGAGGTAAGCAGCGCTGCATCGGGGAGTACTTGGATGCCGTCGTGCGGCCCACAGTTAGGCCCCAAATAAGCTTCCACTGGAACGTTATGGTGGATTACATGGTAAACAATGACCTGAAATTGCTTTTAACGGGTGAAGAGGACCAATGCGTTGTTTTACCGAAAGGTATGTTCTGTAAGCAGCCTTTAAGAGCAGTGCATAAGAATTTGAGTGACAACACCGCTTGTTTGTGTCCCCCCCCCCCCCCCCTTTCCGTGTCTTCGCCTAGTTTAGCCATCAGGGAACAGCACCAACTAGATCCAGCAGTTGATGATGTCCTTGGAGGCTTTCACAAGGGGGCATGGATGCATTCGAATTAATAACGCATTGAAAGCTTTACACAATATTAAACATGTATGTAATGGGAACCACGACGAATGAGCCATGATATGCTGCCTCGGAAGATACGTTCAAGCATAACTTATTCTTAATGCTAAAAGAAAATTGGGGAAATGACCAGTATCTAACCCAAACGCTTGGGTTAGATGGTGGTGTGCGCATGGATGGATGTGGACGAACACTGTGAGGTCCTAAGGTACTCGGCACCATTACAGGCGAGGACGTAAGCCCGTTGACTCTGGGGTACTAACTCTCGGTCGTAGCCCAATGGGTAAGACGACTGATACTAACTCTGTCTGGTCTAGCAAACACAGGCTCGAATCCTGCCGGTGCCTGTGTGATTGTTTGGGATTGTAAATGCTATGCGCAAGGACGCGCACCGTCATTGTGCGGTTCTAAGGTACTAAGAACCTAAAAGTCCATGTGCAGTCTTCAACAGCGCAGCTCTCGCCCGCCTTCCCCCCCCCCCCTCCCCTTCCAGAAAACCCTTGTCACGAATGTCCGCGCTACACACCATAATCTCTCACTGCTCGGAGGTATGGAAAAGGAGAATGGTAGATCTGGGTCGTCCTTGTACTCCAAGATGATGTGAGGGAGTGATGGAACGAGGTCAGCTCGGTGCCGTCCTGCAAGTCGTCAACGGACGTTCGACATAAACCACAAGGTTATAACCCTTCCACGCGACGTTTTGCACGACTAGGTAGCAAAACAACCACCGTAAAAACATGCAAATTAACACGTCAGTGTAAAAAATGTTTGTAAGAGAGCTGCGGCACATTTCGGGGATTCTATAATTTGCCATTGGCGATTAAGCAATACATACACATATTTGAGCAACGTTTCGCTCAAACAATTCAGTGCAAAAGGAAAAAGGCTATTAAAATCGCCTTTGTTGAATCTCGGGCATGAACCAGTCATTACCATTGTAATCATCATCGTGTAGACCATGCGAGTAAAGTGGTCATGCCCGCTAAAGGCAGCCATGGCCCAGGTCTCGATTGCGTCGTTCTTCCGTTAACATTTTCTTGTGCCGTTAAACCCGGGAGGATGACCGCACGTGACGAAGGAGACCACCGACGTCTCCTCCGGCTTGAGGTTCGCAGAACCCCGCTCGTTTGACTGTTTCTGCTGATGAGCCCCGCCCTCAGCCGGAGGTCGGCATGGCTGGCCCAGACCGTCCAGTGACGACAGTAAGTGTCGAACGGATAAGCTGCGCCGGCAGCAACGCATATTTCGCGTAGCCACTGAAAGACTGCTCGAGGCAGCGAATGAGCTTTTGGGAGCCCCGTCTCCATCTCCGCACGACTTGCAAGCGACCATTGATCTGCTTGAGAGCAAAGATGCCATAATGTATGAGATAGAGCAGAAAATTATCGATATTCTTGACTATGAGGAAGTCGAGCGCGAATACTTTGAGGCCTTGATGTACCGAGGAGGTATATGCCGTGCCCTCAACCGCCTCCGCAATGCCTTGAAGGTCTCAAAGGCATCCGGCATGAGAGGCACCACCAACGCCACTCCTAGCAGGCCAAATTTCCCTCGACCACTGACCATTCTGTCCAACGGTGTTCGCACGGCAACCTGTAGGGGCGACCCCTCTGACGCCCACTTAAATACACCAACCTTGCAAGTTGTCCCACCAACGCTGCAGGTTGGCATGGTTAACGGTGCGCTGGCTGAAATGCAGAGGCTTGGGAACCATTTCCATGTGACGTCCCATGACCACACGGTCTTTTCCGACATGCAGCGGCCAGAGGATTCGACGTTTACGTCCACCACGCGAGGAAAACCTAGCGAGAACCCATTCTGCCGTTTCCCGTACATCGCGACGTCGGAAATCTCTACTTCTAACAGCAGTGGGCGAAGAGCTAGTCCGCAGAACTGCTCCAGGACGGCAGTGCAAAAACCGGTTCAGTCCAACGTGACGTGCGACGAGCGGAAGCTATTTTTTCCCCTGCGAGAACAGAGAATACGATACAGGCAGATACCGTGAGCATTGCGTCTACTAGCGCCCCGGAAGTGTCCGTCAAAGAACAAGCCATCGTAGCAGCCGAAGATTCACTTTTCCGAAATGACGCACATTTGGGTGTACGAAGAAACGATAAGCGTGGTGAAGGTTCAGCGACAGTAACCCGAGCAGACGACAGAAAACGTGAAGTCGAAGATGTGAAATGGGGTTCGGTCGGCACCAGAATCCCGGGACGCTCGCCGCCGAGTCTGTACACAAAGCAGCCGCGTCGGCGGATTGCCTCGAAAGCGCGTCATCCCTATTTCATATTTGCCGCGCTTTCGAGGCGCTTTTTCAAAGAAAGTGCTACGAGTTGTGCCGCGCCTCCGCTAGATGGCGCCACGGGTCCCGCGACCGAGAGAAGACGCAGTGAAACATCCCCCTCGTGAGGGGCACGATCAAATGCAGAGCATTTCCGGGGGCGCACGACGTTAAGTAGTTTGCGTTACGTTAATGTCGTTGCACTTGTTGCAACTGCTGACGAGAGAGCGCTCGTCAGCAGTAATTTGAATGAGTCAACGACATAAGGCGCGTTCGTAGCGTCCCATTCTGTGTCGGCTTTGTGGCGCAGTGAGTGCACCATGTACATTGCGTTCCGCCCGCAGGGTCGAGGGTTCGAAACCGGGCGCCGGATAGTATTTTTTTTTATATAATAGAGAGGGGTGCGGTGCGGACTACGGACGTCAACGCGGGTGACATCGTGAGTTACTGAAATTCTCTGCATTTAAAAGAAAACGTCGAAAGTCAACCGTATGTGCTCGAATACAACTTTGTTCCCGACTTCATGAAGGATGAATCCTTACCGGACCTTCCTGGAAGCGAGCTAGCTGAGTTCGTAGTAGTCCAAAAAGGTTCACCTAAGCGCCAATATGAGTTCTTCCGTGTTGCTGAGGGTGGAAACTCTGAATCACACTTGATAACCCTTTCTTGTCACAGCGAGCAGCCACTGAGGCCTGGTCCGAAAGCAGCCGAGCCATATGCTGACTTGATTGCCATCGAGAAAATGTGCTCACCAGAATCGGAAACTGCTAAAACGCAAGCACGAGACAGGCACAAGACCGATCACAATCCACCTACGTACTCGATGCATGACAGCTGCAGGTACAATGAACGGTTGATACTTTCACGGCAACAGCTTCAGCAAAATACCTACTTGACTGAACGACTGGAGACATCGCAGCGGGCTTGGAGCCCAGTTTGGCTGTCGGCTGCTGCACCTTGGCGGCGTTTGGCTGTAGTGAAAGCTGCGAGACGGTGGATGCACCGGTGGAGACAAAAAAGGACAGCGTTCGCGGGCAGCTTCACCAGGATTGACATTATGGACCGGAAAACAAATTGTTAGGATGGTGGATTGATTGATCGGCGTCCGTACAGCGTTTCTACTTGTGGCCGGATACGTTGTCATCATCATCGTGTAGACCGTGCGAGTAAAGTGATCATCCCCGCTAAGGGCAGCCATGGTCCAGGTCTCGATTGCGTCGTTCTTCCGTTAACTGCCTGTTTTGCATTAAGATGCCTAAATAGGGGCAAATAAGGCCACAAATGTATTGTTGAGCCGTTCGTTCTTTTTCCATTGTTCTATCATTTCATTTTTTTTTTCGAAACAAGCTCTAAACACGAGAACAATATTATCTATATCAGCAGATTGCAGTGCCATGAATCCAAATACGCGACTAATGTGAGCAGCTGCTGTTTACAGATTAAGACGTCATAAACTCAAAAACTAGTGTCGCCGCTTATTGTATCTCTCTACACTACGACTTAAGATCTTACAAACAGTTAAGAATTAAGGCTGATGCGCGACTTGGGGAGCTTGCGTAAAACATTTTCTTAACAAACGCACCAATGAAAGCGTTGCGAAGACAAACTTGCGTAAACTAATCCCATGTGGCAACTTGTACTAGGAAGTGTTAACGAAACACAACCTTAAGCTAGTCAACATTTTAAAACCAGTTGCCTCCCTACCACCGTGCACTGGCATAAGCTCTGTTCCAATTTTGAATTGTCATATTTTTCACGTTGATGTAAAAGTGCAGTAGAAGCACTTATGCGTGTGGAAGCAGAATCTGTCGGCATACACAGGCACACCACACAGCAGAAAAAGGGAGGGAATATCGGAGTTAGTTGGCTACACTGCCAGAAGGGGGTCAAGTGTAATGATAGTCATAGCAGTGTTGACATTTAATGCACGGACTTTTAGGTGGCAGACCCGGGCGGCCGCGGTCTTTCTCGTGATTGTAGGAAACAGCGGAAAGTAATTCCACTGTTGAATGTTTTCAAGCATTGGAATTGTTTCCATGAAATACAAATGGCTGTTTTCAAACATTAGAATTGTTTCCATGAAATAAAAATGGCAGCGCCAATGTTTTTGCCTGACGACACAACTGCTGTTTGCTCTTCATGCTGTATGTTGAGCAGATTTCGAGCGTAATTTACAAGCGCGTAGCCCATCAAACCGCTGCGTCAAAAGGGGATATTTTTCAACTTGAACAAAATGTTATTCAACAGCTGCTGAAAACTTGGAGGCAGATTCAAGGCGGCATCTTTTGTGGGAGAAATTATATTTCGGAGCATACTAAGGATAGCACATGAACTACCTACTTGTGCAATATTTTTGAGTGTTCTAGCTATTTTTCTAAGCAAAATAGAAATTCAAACTGGAGTAAATAAAAATTGCATCTTTGCGCGTACTCCCTATGTTTTGTCGCGTGAAACTTGGAACACCAAACGTCATGTATAAAGTAAGGATTGTGTGTGGTCAAGCTGGATGATTAAACGTCATCACGTGGCTAAACGTTATACTACGTCAAAAGAGACTTGAGGGAAGGCATCACAAGCACCAGATGTGACGGTCGCAAGCGCAGCCGCAATGCAGTACGAGGGAATACCACCTGTGGGGTCTTCAAGAATATAAAGTGACATGGTATTCACAGGGACCGGACACTTCGGCTAGTTTCGGTATTGGAAATAAAGTGCCGCCAGGACGCTGGTAGCCATGCGAATATTCAGCAACGTTTGCATACACAGCAATAAAGTGAAGTGATGCTGTTATGTGTAGGGATGAAATGTGTTCCTCGCTATTTCCTTTTTGTGACACCCTATTTATTTCTAAAGTCGCTTCATTCGTTGCGCCGATGGTCGCCGCTTTAGCTCTTATCTCTTCTGCTGCCATCCTGTCCGTCTGCTCCTGCGCTTTCACTGTAAGCACGTGTAGACGTTTTGTAGTATACCTTGAAGGTGAAAACTGTGGTGTCTGTGAGTGCGAACGGGCCTGAAATGAAAATGACACAACGCTTGCTTCGCTGCTGTGTGGTGCGACAACTCGGGTAGGAATAGCACAGTGACATTTTTCCGCTTCCCAGCGGACGGAGGGTCAGCACAATTTTTTGTTCCATCAAAGTTATGAAGAAGCAAACGCTGCCCTTATCAAAGCAGCTGCAGGGCGCACCGAAAAATCTGCTGTTGCTTTACAGTGAATTTCGTTTTGTTTGGTACAGCGCATTTTTCGGTAATGTAGGCACTTGTCGACCGTTTTTCGTGAGCCGATTGATGCCAGTGGATACGCAGATGGAAATTTCGCTTCGGTATCGGTTTGGTGAGTGGTTGCTCTTCATTTTCTTTCCACCAGAGCAAAGCTTCGAAATTATGTTCGCCGAATGTGCTTAAATGCTTCTTTAACAAACTGGTTTGGTTTTAGAGCTTTTCGAGGATCAGTTTCTTACAGTGACATTACCACCTTTGAATGTTTATTAACACAAAAGAAGCCCCCAAATTATTTACATGGGAGCCAACCGCTTGCATTCCGTGTTACGAAAAGTTCGAGTTACCTGTGCGACGGCAGAGCTACGCTTCGCTTTTCAACCTGAGCAAGGACACATTTTTTGTACCTTGTTTGCACTCTCAATATTCGGTTTGCTATTACATGTTGTTTGTTGATATTCATGGTTGTATTTCTTCCACTTTCTAGGTGTGACGTATGCCTGAATTACGCAGAAAATTCGCTAGCTATAAAATGTTTTTTGGGCTAGCAAGTTTCCAAGAATTTGAATATAGAGCGGTTGTTAATGGTGGGGAAATGTGCGGGTCATCTCAGTTCATAAGCATTTTATTATTCACGAACGCGTGTTTTTAAGAAACTTTGTTTCTGTGGAATTGTATTGTGTACAGCAAATGAACGTGGTGACCTTTGTAGCCATTTTCTGCATACGATGAATTGCGTGAAGATGTCTCTTATGTTTGTGTAACCGACACAGAATGCGGACATTTGTACTCATTATACGAGATACACAGCTCTGTGCTATTATGGTATGTACTCAACTTCGCTTGCGATATGTTCCTAATAAAATCAGTGAATAAACCACATTTCCTGCTTACTCCTTTTTGTTGACCAAACAAAATTGTCACGCTTCATGACGTGCTGGCTCGCGCGTATTGGACTAAGAAAGATTTCCAAATAAATTAGCCACTGAAAGCTGTCGAAAACTAGATAAAAATATGTGCAGCAGCAACCCAATCTGAGATGAAAAATGCAAACAGTGAATGTTGCCGCTTGCGGCACACAAAGACAGTCGCGCTCGTTGGGCCCATTGGAGACGATAAGCGGCATGGCGTTTCCTCCTCGCGCAACAACACAAGCGTTGCCAATGCAGCACCAGGGATATCTTGTTGTTTTCTTTTGTTTTGACAGTTTGGCCTACCAAGCAACAGGTGACAAATTGGCGCTAGTGACGCAATTATCGGTTACCTGGGAGGTACATCAGCTGACCTAGCCGTGGTATTCACACGAAAGCGAATATTAATTCCCTCCGTCACAACAATTCCCTCCACCACGCCTCCATGCGTAAAAATTAAAGGTACTCGCAACATTTCTGATAAACGCTTTACCTCTTTACTTCGTTTCTGGAAACGGTGTGTAAGCTATAGTTATCGCCAGCATAGACCGGCACTGCGGGATTCGCTCGTCGGAGCAGATTTGTTTTCCGTTTCTCCTTTGCTTTCGTGGCGAATTTTCTGAAGTGGCTCCAGCATGCGTTTGTCGCTACAACAAAAGGAAGTCGGCCAATAACCGCTACACGCTCTAATGACGTCATGTGAGAGCTTGAATAACGCCAAGACCGGGAGGAGGAGGCGGAGGAATAAACTTTATTTCAATATTAGTTTTTGTAGTAGTGGCAATGGGGGGTCTTCTCAGTCCAGAAGTCCCTGGGCGGTCGCTGCCAGGCGCCCTTTCAACCAGCCGAAGCTGATCGCCGGGGTCCGGGCTGACTAGCATGCCTTCCCACTGCTCATGGTTGGGGGAGGGAGTAGGGGGGAGGGATGGTGTGTGGGAGCACGCCCAAATCATAAGATACAGTGTGCAGGGTTGGGGACAGTACTTGCAGGTGGGGGAGTAGGAGGTGGGATGAATGGCGTGGAGGAGGGTGCCGTGCGGGTAGGTGTTGGTTTGAAGGCGGCGGTACGTGGTGGCTTCTTCCTTAGTCAACTTGTCGTGGGGTGGGGGAAAGATGCGGCGTTCGAGGCGGTAATGTTCGAGGATGTTGAATTTTTGAGGCACAGAATGGTGGACTTCCGACGGTGATGCTGGAGTGTTGGAGAGGAACGCCCGGTAGATATGCGAGCGGGCGGCAGCATGAGCCGCCTCATTCCCCTCCAGAGACTCATGTCCCGGGGTCCAGAGAATGTAGAGGTAAGGAGGGTTAAGGATGGACTGTAGGATGCGGAGGGCTAAGGGAGCTATGTGACCGGCGGCGTAATAGCGACAGGCAGCTTGCGAATCTGTGACGATGGTGATAATGTCTTGAGATGTAGTGGCTGCGAGGGCTATTGCGATTTCTTCTGCAGTTGTGGAGTCGTTGCCAATTACTGTTGCGGAAGCCAATTCAATTCCTCGGTGGTCTACTGTTGAAATTGCGAAGGCTGGTTTATCGGCATATTTGGCGGCGTCAACGTAGCGGGTTTCTCGTGGCTTGACTTGAAGCATCTTGCGAAGCATTCGAATCCGGGCTTGTCGGCGACCCTGGTTATGAAGGGGGTGCATATCTTGGGTATGGGGCGACGGAGATGCAATCGCGTAGTTCCAGAGGGATGCGTTGGCGGGGGTGATGGGTGGCAGGTAGTGGGTACCGGGAAAGAAAAAATCTTTTGAGCAAGTTTCAAAGTTGTACGATTGGCATAGCGCAGCAATTATTTGGCTGTGGTAGTTTGTGACCCGATATTCTAATTACTCGATCTGTTTGTTGAGTACGTTCTGAAACACTTAAAATGTAAAAAAAGCTGAAAAACGTTTTGCGGGATCTTTTTAAGGGTAGGTGGGAGCGGATCCTGAGCTCCACGGCATGTATCAGAGTCGGTCGTTGAATCCGCCCAAACGATCCCCGTCTAGAAGGGGATTTCTTGCCGTTTGAAAAATATTGCTCTTGTGTCTGGCGGTTTTCCAGGTCGTTCTCAGTGGAATAAACCTTTTGCGCAAACTTTAACTGCGCATGCGCCTGCATGAGCCTCCATTATTTTTGCTTTCTCGCTCTTGCCCGAGTTGCCACTGATGATGTATGCGGGTAGCACGCCCGGCGCAACTTTTTGGCCCGCATCCGGTGGCTGCTGCCATGCTCATAATCATCGCATGGCCAATCAGTGTCTTTGGAAGACGTTAAAAACCCATCAACAGGGACCTCCGAGCATGAAGTTGAACATCCAAAGCGTGATGTGCATGACAACACCCTTAGGCTGTCACCATGTGGCCCGCGCAGTGATTAGGAGTACAGGAGGGTGGCGAATCGCTGATCACTGCCAACAATTGTGCAAACACAAACCGTCCCTTCGGCAGAGCAAGCTTTTGCTGCCTGCCCTCAAATTACGCGCGCAGGCCTGACGTATAGTCACGTGACAGACGGCGCGATGCGGAAGCGTTGGATGTTCGCCTTCACATCAGTGCCTCTTTGAGCACTGAAAGGCCCAGTTGCGAGCAATTTTCGGTTTTCCTTATAATCATGGCTTGCATCGGTCTGACTGCATTCTACATATCTTACATTTTTATAGAGCCATTATCAGCAGTTGACATTAGATGAATGCACGGAAGCCATACCGCCTGTGCTGTGAGACATTTTGTAGATGAAGACTCATGGCTAGTGTAAACCACCTGTATGCTTTTTGTTCACCAAAATTTCCCATGAAGACATGTTGCTTTACCTTCACAAAAAACTGCTGTTTTAAAAAAACAGGTCTCTTGCAAGCGTTTTAACGGAAATGGGTTATGTTAAATTCAGGTTTGCAAGATGAGAAGGGGATGGATAAAGGCTTAACTGCAGCATAGTGTAAAAAATAACGTACTTCTTCCCTACCGAGAACAGGTGCACGGCCGCTCGATGGAAACAAGGTGACCGGGGTGCACACGAAGCGTGACCTCAGTGCAAACCCAAAATAATCCCTTCTACTAAAATCAAAATAAAAACCATTGGCCAACCACAACACAACCCTTTCCGTCCACTGAACTTGACCCGAACGCCAATGTTCGGCCCGGCGCTGTCGTTTGGCTTCTGCTGCTGCTTACCGAAAATTGGTATCACCTTCACGAGCACGCGTTAGTTCGCGGTTCCGCTCACGTTGGCGTTCTTGCATGCCAGCCCGGTGTTCAGCGGGGTGAACAAAGCGCCGCCTACCCATGCCACAGCCGGCGGTGAACTGGCTGACGCCCGGGCAGCGCGCGGACGTTCTCCGGGATGCGTCTGCGATGTCGCGTGATGCACCGCGCCGCGCTCTTTGCGATTAGTTGGGAGTATGGCGTGGTAAGGCGCGCCACTTGCGCAAGCGCGCGCTCCAGCTCCAGTCAAGGAGAGAGAGTGAGATACGGAGGCGGAGGGGTTTTGGCGAACGATGACGGCCCAAGTCAGCCAATTAAAGCTTCGCTCGAAAAATAACCTCACGTTGTAAATTGACGCTTTCTTCATCCTCTTTGGCAACCGTGCACAAACTACGCGCAGATTATGCGCATTATTCTTCAAGTGCAGTTCTTGTTTTTTTATTCTTTTGTTCAGTGTGATAAGCGCACAATATTGATATTGATGTAACTATATTTGTTCCTTCCGCTTTGTGACACTATTGCAATACTGAAAAGGCGGTACGCTGCGCAAGTACGAGGAGAAAATTCAGAGGTCTACTTACGCGCTTTAATTCAAAAGCCCATGGAGCGATTATCAAAGTCTTCTTTACTGCTACATCATGTTCGCGTATCTTTTTAACCGCGCAGCTGTTTAGGGGCTCGCAGTGTCCGTTGATGTCCGTCACACCTGGCGAAGGGGCCCCGCTGGGCCGGCAGATGTGCCACCGCCTCGACAGCCGTCCAGTGCGCGATATCGGCTCGTTTGACGTGCGTCCACCCCATCTATATGCGCCAATAAAATACCCGACCTCCGTGTATCTGCGTCCAGTGCGTATACATACCGCGGCGAGTGGCGCTATGGGAGACTCCCGCCCTTGCCAGAGGTGGCCGCCAATGGGGTGAATAAAGCTCCACGGTTCGAGCAGATTTCACAGGCGTGGAACTGGCTCTAATTTTTTCGCCTTCGTTTCTTCGTCAGTTGACGCTGATTACTCCGACAGGCAGACAGGTGGAGTGGCCGTAATTCGCCCACCAGCTTCCACCAGTTGCACCTGTTCTACTCACGCGCCGTCATGATCACCCGTGACACGCACGAGTTCTAGTCAAGTTTCCTGTCGGCAAGGTAGCGGGATCGTGCAGTGCTAATTCAGTTGGTTCCTGCACCGGAGGCCTGAGTTTAAATCTCACACGATCCCAAATGAATGATTGATTGTAGATTTTAAGGCGCCGGCACCACGCAGCTGATGAGGCGCGCCGTAGTGGAGGTCTCCGGATTTATTCTGACCACCTGGGGATCTTTAACGTGCTCCTAAACCTCGTACACACGGGCGTTTTAGCTTTCCGCCTCCATCAGAAAAGCGGCCGCCGCGGCCGAGAATCAAAGCCGCGTCCTCGTGCTCAGCAGCACAACGCCTTAGCCAGTGAGCCACCGCGGCGGGTACGACCCCAATTGTGTCTTAATGCCTAGCATTCTTTTCCAAGTGCTCCCCAGCCCGAACCATGAAACGCGCAGCGTTCGCACAAAAATGCATACCTGCGCCAATTCACACATTTATTCGTTATAATAGCGTAAATGAAGATTGTTTGTCGGAGGGAACCTGAACAACCAAAAAACCCAAAATTATAAAGCTAAAAATATATCTTAAACCACATATGAAAATAAATTGTGGACCTTATATATCGCCTTCGCGCAACGAAGAATAAATTTTAAAAATGCTCAAGAACGCCCACCGAAGCATAATAAACATCTGCGATTGCACAAAAATGCATAATTCGCGATGTTAATATTAGTAACCAGTACAATATTTCGACGAAATTGATCGAAAAATTTTCAAAAATAACATGCAAAAACTGATTGATTGATTGTGGGGTTTAACGCGCCGACGCAACGCAGGCGATGAGGCGCGCCGTAGTGGAGGGCTCCGGATTAATTTTGACCACCTGGGGATCTTTATCGTGCGCCGAAATCTCGTACACACGGGCGTTTTTGCTTTTCGCCTCCATCAGAAAAGCGGCCGCCGCGGCCGGGAATCGAACCCGCGACCTTGTGCTCAGCAGCGCAACGCCTTAGCCACTGAGCCACCGCGGCGGGTAACATGCAAAAACTACAAAAATAAAAACAATGGAATGAGTAACAAAACAAAATATTGTGCATTTCATGCGTCGACCTCAGAAACCGAACAATGAAGAAAATACGAAAGGAACGCCTGAAACACGAATAAAAAATTGTGAAAGGCACACATCATGCACTACGCCTTGCATCTGCCCAAAAGCAATGACTGCAAGGTTACAAAATTTTATCGCTCTAATAGTGTATATGTACATCACTGGCGTAAACAAACAAAGAAACCACCAACAAATAAAATAACGTGGTGTATTTGGCTACTATATCGAAATAATGGTTAGAAAAACTGATAATTAAAAAAAGCGGCGTAAGACATCCTTGCAGATTAGAAGAAAATTATTTTGAATTTCTCTACTTTGCGGTCTTTCTTATTTTTTCTCTACCGCGGCGGCCATATTAGCACCACTTCTGTTGACGCTGACGATGATGACGGCTCCTTTCGGCCGCGAAAACCTGGGTCCGACCATATATACGCTGACGTCCTCGCCATACTATGCGCTGGATGTGTGCCTGAGTTGGATGAGCGCCTACGAGTGAGGTAGCAGTGAGGCCCGGTTTGAATGAATCTAGATCAGCTTGTCACCTATGAGTCGGACTACCAGGAAGATGGGACTTCAAAATAAAATTTTAGTGAGTTTGAGAGGACAATTGCAACGTTGTGTAGATATGATCAAACCCATTGCGAAGTACGCAACCTATGCATAATTATTGAAGCCAAACGAATAATTGTTTTACTACCCATCGGCTGGGCGAGGTTTTCTTCCAGAAACGAATACGCTAACGCTGCCTCCGACTATTGTAGCAAGGAAAATTTAACAAATAGCTTTCTTTAACAGCGAACCTTTTTAGAAAATCGTTAGTTTGGGCGTCCGCAGTTTAAAATACCAAGACAATGCCGAGCCCCCGTGAGCGCGTGCCTCGAGGCGAGTGCCCAGAAGTAAAAAAACCAAGACAATTCCGAGGGCTTCCGTTCCTCGCTGTCACGTGCCCTTACCGGCCAAGAAGAATGAATCGAGAACCACGGGCAGGCTTAATAAAAGGCATTTATCACAAGGCGAACCTCAAAACGTTCACTCACGACAAAAAACGAAGAGTTAATGGAAACAGTAGAATTACGTCCCGAGGTCAACTTAAAAGTCTCTTACTACACCTACTAGGTCCGACACAGAGTCCGTAAAAAGGCCTACCTAATCTCCGACGATGAAGTGGTAAGGGTGCTTGAAGATGGCGTGAAGGGGTAGGGACCTTGTCGTCTTGATGTTGTACAACAGGAATGCCACTCGTTTCGGGTGCGTCGGCGTTGTGGGGGCCGTCGTAGCACAGGACGACGATACAATGCCGCTGACCGCAGACGCGCGCCCGTCGCCGCTGGAGCCGCCAAGGCGTGGGTTGGCGCAGCGTCGGGAGACCGGACCCGAAGCGTCGTCGGCCCGCTCCCGTCCAGGCTTGTGTGGCGACGTCGGTGCCCTGGGTAGCGTCACCCCAAGCTTCGCTCTTCGGGAGCCCGATGTCTTCTTCCGCTCCCACCTCGATCTCTCCTCTTCCTCCTCCACTTCCTTCCTTAATCTCCGTCGGCGTCGTTGCGGGGATTGGCCTTGACTCATGACACTCGCCACGACCGCCCAGCGCCCCCGGCGCACGTTTGTCAAGCCAAGCATACCCACTTAGGGAGATTGGTCAAGATTGCGGCGACCACCCGGCAGTTAAAAAACTAATAAAATGCCTAACGCTGGTGTGTGCGTGCCTCGTGGCGACCGTCAAGCATCCCGGGTGCACGCTTGTCAAGCCAAGCATACCAACTCAGGGAGATCGGACAAGATTGGCAAAAAAAAAATGCCTCCAGCGTTCGCCGTAATCATGGCAACACTTGCTCCAAACGAGAAAGACATGTCATAGCGCACGCACCTCCAACATGATGTCCAATGATTATCACTTCCAAAAAACTGAAGGAAGCTCCCACTTATAGCAGCAATGACGATGATGATGACTTTCCTCGGTGAATGTCACATACCCAAACAGGGGATCAGCCAAACATCATGCGTATGAAAAGGGTGTTATTTATTTACATGCTCCGGTAAATAGTAAATATCGAGAGGTTGGCAATACTTTTTGAAAGTAAAATCCAAGAATGAAAAAGGAAGAAAAGCCTTGGGAAGACAACAAACCAATTACGTAGGTTTCAGCGCAAAAGAATCCAATCAGAACGGGAATCTATTTGAGATTTTAATCAAGCTCAGGTGGGCTGAGCACCCGGCGGCAGAACCCCGCCTCCGACGCTACAAGTGAAAGGAGACTCGGCACAGATAATTTAATCCCCAGGCAACAAGCGGCCCTTCAAGAAGATGAAATCTGATAGTAGCAAAACGTCGACAGGTGATCAGATAATGGTCGACGGACTCTTCATTACATAGGTACAAAGAGGAGATTGCGTTAAACGGGACCAATAAAGATACCTTTTTGTTTGTGGAACACAACAGCAAATAGGGGTTAAAATAACCTCAAGGTTACGGGAAGGGCGCCAATCTGGATTCGTCGGAAATTTAACGTGATGAAAGTCTTCCAATGATAATAAAGCAGATTCCTTCTGGCCTTGTAGTTACAGCGTATACCGTACCTTGCCGCCGTCGTTAACGCGGTTGGTTGGATGACTTCTACGACTAACCCAGAGAGCGCTATCCGTGCCAGCGAATCTGCAGCTTCGTTTAAAGAAATCACCGCATGCCCAGGAACCAAAAATTAACCTCAGTCAAATGAGGTAGCACAGAGATCTAAATGTCCATTGGAGAGGGAAATCTTGAGGAGCAGTTAGGGCAGAGCAGACTGAAAGAGAATCTCTCATAAAAACCGTAGAAACAATCAATTCACCTAACTTTTGTAAATACGATCGCCAAAAATTCAGCATAAAATATGGGATGATCTTCGATTAGCCCATTGGGTAGACAAAAATGCAATAATTTGGCATTTTGGGTGAAGATATTGCGGAAGTTCATCTCGGGGGGAGTACTTGTATCTATAAGAGGAGTGATCCTATTGATCAATACCCGTAATGGCGACATAAAGCTCTGTACTAAGGTACATTGTGGGCTATACGATCGAGGCCACTGAAGTACATAAAATGGAGCCGGTTCTGTAATAAAGATGAACACCGACCTGTTAACCACAGATTCATAGGCTTGTAGGAAGGTAGTCACAGTGAGTATACAATATCTAGTTAACAGTGGAGGGATCCGGTCTTACATGTAAAGTACCACATTAGCCGCACATTTAGGCAATCCTAAACAGCAGCGTATCGCCTGCCGTTCCAGGAAAACAAGTGACTGGAGCCTGTATGTCGCAGACCCAGAGAATAACACGCATCCAAACGGTAAAATAGGGCTAACATACTTCCGGTATATCATAAGAAGTGCGTTTCTGCGCAAACATTTCCTTCTAGGCTGAGACGCCGCAACATTCTTAGTGCACGTGCACCTTGAACAGCTCTAGTAGATATTTGTGAGCTCCAGTCAAACCCGCTGATATATATGAGCCCAAGATGGTTTACTGAATCGGCGTATGGGATGATGTATTGGCAATAACAAAGAATGATATTTACTGGCGTAGTGACTGGAAAGACTAGTAACGAGCATTTACTGGCGTTAATAAAGAGATCAATAGTGCCTAGCCAGGAGTCTGGAATATTTAAATATGATTGCTGTGAGGAGTAACCTGATTCAATATCAGTCCCTGCAGTGAAAAATGCAATATCATCAGCATAGACATATGTATGTACTCCCGAAACCACAGGGACCGCCATTAAAAGAGTACTGACACCAATTTTTGTCGTTAAAATTGTTGCACAGTTTGCTTCCTTTGCTCAACAAAATACCCTGGCTGAAATATGAGCGGCCTGCTACGCGAGCAACATACTTTAATTGGATCTTATTTATCGCGCCGACGGAACAGCATGCAGAGTGGCACTCAGCAAATGGACATCAGCGTGACATCATCCCGTTGTAGCCAAAAGAAGTGACGCGGACACCGCTCGTCAAAAACTGGTGACGTCACTTCACACGCGCGGACCCGCGAACGGCGACTGGGCACTGGTGCATTCACAAACGGGTGCACTTAACAAGAGCTACATGTATAACCGCTGCCTAGAAATGCACTGTTGGCAAAAATAGAGTTCTACACACTAAAAAGGAAGTGATAATATAGCCCGGAATCGCAATAAAAGTCGCCATCAGGACTTGTATTGGAAGCGGTCATCGAATTTCCGGCGCAACGCTAGGCCTAGCAGCTTAAAGGAGCCATGAAGAGAAAACACAAGTTTGGTTCATTCGAAAGATTGCCTCGTTAGAACCATAACGACACCACTTATAACGCAAACTTCGCTCAAATAAGCTACATAATTAGGAAAAAAGGAAATTACCATGCGACCCACCAGCTCATTTTCCGCAACAGAACCTGTGATGTCACTTGGGAATGCTCTGCGATTGGCGGAGGCCGGCAAAAGCAAACGCATGTTAGGCAGGGCTTACAGCTTGCATAGCGAGCTAAATGCCCGTGAAACATACTGCACATTCTTTTTATGACAAAGAACGGTGGAGTAAACGGTTGAAGTTCCGAACGAACACGCAAGCGTGTGCGCCAATGCGTACGAAACTATACCGCCGGCCGAGCTCGACATGTCGCCGTCGCGCAGACGAATTTTCGGGTTCGAGGCTCTTCGGGGCCAACGAACCGTTCCAGCACGCACAGCCGCGACCTTGCTTCGTATCGTAATCCCTTCACAGGAGGTTGGCCGTCATATCGCCAACCAGCAAAGGTAAAAATAGAAACGAGGGGAGTAAGGAACAGCAAGAAGCGACGAGATAGTGCCAGTCGTCGCGCAAGTTTCGAATGGTGTTGGCTTGCTGCTGTCGTTACGAGTTCGTTTCCAGTTTACAACCACTGGAAACTTCAGTTTGTTCAGTTACGGCAGGGACCCTTACGTTAGCTCACTCCTGGGACATGCTGGCGCTCGTCTCCGACTTCGTCAAATCGCTCTGACCTTGGGGAAAAATGCCGTAAACACCGCGCATTGACGCTCGTATCTTTCTGGTCGAAGCAGAGAGCTCGCGCGAACGGCTTTCCATACACGACACCGGCCAACTGGCATAAGCGATTCTGCTACTGAAATTGAACTATTATTAACCGTAATCAAAATACGGCACATACGTACCAGGCTATATTCGTCCGTCGCGACGGGGCTGACGAGGCAGCGGTGCCGACGGCTGGGCGTTCGTCTGTTGTGGCTATCGCGGAATGGTCGCTTTCCCGTCCACCGCGTATCCCACAACTCTTGCCGCTCGTGCACTTAGAAGCATTGAGCGTTTTTGTGGTGTGAGGTTGTTAAATGCAAGCCCGAGCTCCTCGGCGAGAGTTTTGTTCTCCGGATCAGGCGATTCCATGACTAGGGCTGCGGGTGCACTAGGTTTTACTAGTATTTTTAAAATGGCCGCCGTCTCGATCGACTCCCGCGTGTGGGTGCTATATGGAGTCGACATACTAAGTATCTGTTTCATGGACCGGCTCTCTGACGCCATTGTACACGTCACGGAATGTTCAATTTTTGCGGGAGATTTAACATTTTGGCTTAAATTGCCTTATTTCTCAGTGAATAAAGCATCATTTGCTTCCGGGAAAGCGCTTGGGGTACTATGAAACACCTAATCTTTCGAATAAAACAAACTTTTGTTTTCTTTTCATGGCTCCTTTAAGGCAGCTCGGCCGTTCAGTTCCGGTTGCGGCGCGGTCGAAACAACGCCCCCACCGGCCTGCGCAGTGTTCTGACATCCGCACAAAGCAGTGAGGTCATGCCTGAATTCTGTCATATCCGCTTTTCGGGCTGAAAGCGCTGAGATTGAAACGAATAATTTTCAGGCCGTTCAATGTAATTAATTATCGCGCGCTGAAGTATTTAAAATGTTGCGTCGGGTTCGCCAGGCCATTAGGCATCGATAAAAGCAATAAAAATAGATCATAAAATTTTCGGGTCAGTACTCCTTTAACAGTACGTTAAAAAGAACAGGTGGCAGACCTGCTCCTTGTGGCACTCCTCTTGTTTGCGGCTACCCAGAGGAACAAGTACTACCCTTAGCAAAACAGGAAGCCCCGCTAATATGTGTTTCGGAAAGTTTAGGCTGACTAATCTAGACAGCAAGGCGTGATACTCGACACTGTCGCAGGCTTTCTCAATATCTAGAGTCACCAAAGGAGCAACCTGGCTATGGCGACGGGCAAATTTTATACGGCTTTCAATGTCAACGTGCGTACTCCAAATGGAACAGCCAGGACGAACGCCAATTCGGCATGGCCTGAGGATATTAGTTGCGGACACAAACTGCATAATGCGGTGATGCAAAATCGCTCAAGTAATTTGACCACATTGGATGTTCGAGCTATATTTCTGATTTTGTCAATCCCAAAGTCTTGACTAACATTCTTAAGAATTGGAATTATTTTAAAGATGCGCCACTCATCAGGGACCCATGATTTCTGATAGAATGATTTATTATAATCAGCAGTTCCTACGGCGCCAATTAGAATAATACCTTTAGCATTTCGGTGGCAATGCCGTCCAATCCAGGGCCAGCAGCAGTCAGTTTTGCCAATGCATAAAATAGTTAGCGTTACCTAAACAAAGCCATTTACCCAATCTGGCGGAGAAGAGGAGATCGCATATGCAGATGAGAAATTACTCTGCAGACTATCAGCAATATATTCGAGGGATTCGGAGAGTTCACAAGTCGATAATACCAATGAGTCCGAATTACCTAAAAAGGGAACTCTCACCTTCTTTCCTCTAAGGAAGCGAAAAAGGGCACGCTTATTATTACACTTGGAGAGAAACGAACAACGCTACGAGTCATAAGCATCTTTGGCATTCGAAACAGCTCTTTTGAATATTGCGGAGGAATATTTACAATTGCACCAGTTAAATGGATATAGGTTGTGGCAACGCTTTTTCCGAGCCGCCTTTCTGCGTCTGTACCTACGCGCACATTCTTCGCTGCACCAGGGGCTCGGAGACCCACACTTCTTCGATTTAACTTGAAATTATGAGGATTGCACTGAAGTGGTAAGAGAATCGCAGAGACCTAGACTACCTGGCAGCCCTTTCAGGTGGATTTTCTGTGGCCAGAGCTGCAACGACGTCCATAAGAGATATATGAAACTTACTGTAGTTTACAAATTTTCGTCTCTGCCGAGTAAGTAGGCAGACATAAGTAGACAGAGTAAGTAGGCAGACCGGGTAGGACACAACAGCTCAACAACTATTCCAACATTGTCACTGCTAGAACCCCCTCAACCGTCGACCACGAAGATACTGAAGCACCAAGTGAAGAAATAGTTAAGTCCAGCACAGGTCGAGTTAGTCCCTGGATATAGGTTGGAGAATCCGAATTTATACATGCCAAATTATTGTCTCTCATTCAATCGAAAAAGCGAATTCAACAGGAGTACGTTCTGATGCCCTAACTAGCATGGTGGGAATTGAAGTCACCCGCCAAAATCACGGGAGGGACTGCCAAACTGAGAGCGAAGTCAAGTGAATGGGTATTTATAACGCCACTCGGAAAGTAAACATTTGCCAAGGAGAACGGTAGACTACCTGGAATCCTTATCTCCAACACTAAAATTTCAGAGTGTGAGCGCTGAAATTCAAAGAAAACTTAGGCAAATAAGCAAATTTCGTCGTTCCAGAAAGTACAGAGATTACTAAGAGCAAAAGTGGTTGCTGTTAAGTCATGTTTCCTGGAGCAAGATAACATCCGGAGAAAATAGCGAGCAGAGGCAAAGTAGGTCCGCAGATCCGGCTGTAACATACTGGCAATGCCACTGGAGGATTTTAAACGACCCTATGATTCAGAGACCCGAAGCAGCAACTGCCGCCCCCAATATTCGATCAATCCCTCTTAAGGGAGGTTTTTTTTCTGTATTTGTCTTTCGGCTGGGAGTCCAAGCCTTCAGTACCAGGTGATTCAGACAGTTTACCGTACTGAGGTGTAGGCCCATGTCCCAGTCTGAAGAGGGAGAGTACGAAGCCGAAGTCTGCGAGTCATTCTTCGAGTAAGAACCTGTCGAGGATGCGGCCTCATTGCAAAAGAGAGAATCAGGGTCATTCATTACGGCAGAGAAAGTAAACGGGACATTTTAGGAGCTTCCGGAACAACACTTTCTGCAGAGAGCAGCGGTCTATCAGGGATAGAGGCAACTTGTGAAATCACTCGTAGTGGGGTAGTGTTCAAGGAGTGCGCATACTGCAAATTCAGTGCAAGCTGAGCCATTACCGTTCGAGCGACACACTCAGTGATATTAGCAGTTAACTGAGTAACCAATGATGCCACGCCTTTCTGCACAGCCGCTGCAATAGCTGTTCAACAGGCAGGATCAGCTAAGGAAGGCTCCTGGACCTTAGCTACTGCTTTTTCCACTGCGGTGACAAAGTCACTCAAAAATAATGGATTGGTCATCGATGAGACTTGATTTTCCGCCACTCTAGCATATCCATGAGCCCTATATTTGTCTAGAGAGACTGCCTGCTCACGTGAGCAACGGCGCTTGTCTGTAATCTCAAGTATTTATACTTCCTGGGCTCTGATGGGGCAAGTGAAATAATCTGCTTGGTGTCCAGACACGCAAAGGCAAGATCTAACATCCCGTGCAGAACACAAGTCAACAGAATGACTTTCACCACAAGATCGGCAGCGCGGGGACGCTTTACAGGCCTTAGACGTATGTCCAAAACACCAGCAACTGAGACATTAAGGGGTCTAGGGGTGAGAGGCTCAACGCGGTAAATGAGTGGCCACACCTTCATCTCAGAAGGACATGTGATCTCTACAAACGTGGCAATCACCGACTCTATAGGTATGCTGTTGTTTTCGACGGCCCTTCTATAGCGGTAAACGCTCGTCACACCAGCAACCGAAAACTGTTGTAGAATTTCCTGTGAAGACATCTGCACATCGACGCTACGAATGATGCCCTTCACCCAAGCCAAATGAAGGGGAATGAATTTCCGCACCTGGAGTTACGCAAAACTTGTGCACTTTGGCAGTTCAGCTACACTGGACTGGTCTGAGGATTTGCACAACACCGCGCCTCTCCCGGAAGGCCTAGCTTTTAAGCGATCATCTCAAACCTTTCGGTAGCCGCTCGAAGAGTCGCTTGTACTCCCTGAGATTCTTCAGCCGGATGGCTCTTCACCTACTGGCACCGGAGCCAAAAGCATGCTGCTTACTCCGCTGCGCTTTAGGGCCTCCAAAGGTACATACTGCGGGCGAAGGAAATCTGCCCAAGGGGCAATCCCCCAGCCGGAGGAATCAATGATATCCATCCACACGCTACTACACGTGACCTAGACAAAAATAAGAAAGGAGCCAAACAGTGGGCTGATCCCGAAACACCAAGGAACACCAAGCGGGCCACACTTATGGAGCAAAGGTCACTGCGGCAGCGAAGAAGAAGCAAATCGGCTGCAATCATGGACTTAATCCTTCGTGATGTTCGTCAAGGTTGCGTACAGCTTCGCTACCTTTAAGTCTTACGCCTTGGTGTGAGCTTCCTTTTTTTCTTCGATATTCGGTGGAGATGTCACATTGCCAACGCAGTTTGGCCGAACCAGGTCCCACCTACGTTCTTAAGAACAGCCAGTGGTGTTCATAAAACGGAGAGGGTGGCGGGAAAAGAGAAATGACAAATACAGCAAAAAACAATAAATACAGACAGCCTACGCAATAAACTAATTAAAAAAAATAAAAATCTCGATGACGCAGGCGTGTTTCACGTGACCTTCGAATAATTCTGAACCATTTTCTTTTTCGAAACATTGCAAACCGGCTGACCATTCCGGTGAGCGCCGACATCGGAGGCGCGTAAGGTTGCTACATAGCTTGCCACATAAAATAAAACAGAAAATTAACCATAGGTAATAGGCTAGGTGGTAGGCAGAAATAGTAGCCTAATTTATGCCCTCTTACCACCCGCCCTTCCAAGAGTTTAAAATTTCAGACAAAGGTGGCCGCTATAAGGTAACACGGTGCTATAAGCCAGTGCGCCAAGCCGTAACACACAAAATTGACAGGGAGAACTCACCTGACTTATGCAGT